>NW_024070206.1:1547789-1597801 GCF_014754425.2 Oryx dammah | reverse complement strand
GTAATGCTGTCCCCTTTGACCTGATGTAGAGTGCATTAAGACCGGGGGTTTTGGAGGCAGACTGTCTGGATTTAAACCCCAGTTCTGTCTTATCGAGATGGCGATTAAGTAAAGACAAGGGGGTGGAACATGGGCCTGTCTGGAGGAAAGGCAGGGGGATCCAGAAACGCAAGGAAGTGGAGGCAGGAGGAAACCTGGTGTGTTAGGGGGAGCACGCATGTCCTTCTTTGGGGGCAAGTAATACGAGGTGAACCAGACACTGTGCACTTGAAGCCACTGGAAAAAATAAAGTAATATCAAATTTTAAGAAGGATCGATGAATAAGCAATGTGTGAGCACGCACGCTAGGACCTCACACCGGGGGTGTGAGGGGAGGTACGCAAGCATGCATGCTCCCTCAGTCGTGTCTGACTCTTTGTGGCCCCCTGGACTGTAGCCCCCAAGCTCCTCTGTCCATGGGAGTCTCCAGGCAAGAATACTGGAGCGGGCTGCCATTTCCTCCTGCAGGGGACCTTCCCCACCCAGGGACTGAGCCCGAGTCTCTTGCGCCTGCTGCATTGGCAGGTAGATTCTTTGCTACTGGACCACCTGGGAAGCCCCAGGAGAGGAGGTAATGAGGTATTTTATTATTATTATTATTAAATCTTCTACAACAACAACCACCAAAATACCTATGTGAGTATAATTTTACTTTGATAAAACAGAAAAGAAATTTAAAACTCTCCAAGTAGGAAAAAAAAAATGTATTTATTGGCAATGAAAGAGATCGTAACAGAATTTGCATGATTTATATACCCCTGAAGGAATCCCGCAGCAAATATGTCTCAAGTGGATGCTTTACCTGTGAGATTTTGTGTCTGCCTAAAAACACCTTTCCACACTCGGCCATTTTCTTGGGAAACATTATGCAAATCACTTTACAGGTTTCTGCTGGTACAGCTCAGTAATTACCACATTTTCTGGCCTGAAACACTCAGACTTTCCACCCTTCCCGAAGCCTCAGATTCAAGGTGGAGTACAGCTGACCCAGACCCCAAGGAGAAGCAGATGAAAAGGAGCAACTTGAGAGCAGCGGAATAAAAAGGGAGGGTTTTGAAAGTTTCCGAGTTCACAGTTCCTGTGTAAGACCAGAAGAAGGGAGCGGCGACATCTGGTTCCCCGGGAGCGTGATCCCAACGCTGGAGCGCTCAGGAAGCGGTCGCTGCTTCCCGAGGCTGCTCGCTGAGCCGGCGTCGTCGGCTCTCTATCATAGAAGACACGCAGAGCAGGGGGCTCATACGCTAGCCGTCAACCAGAAGCTTGCTTTGGAGCCAACTAGGAGCCCAGGCATGTCCCCCTTTTGATTCACATATGAAGAACTAGTGACCTAGGAAGCAAAGGGGTGATAAACACAACATTCAGAACTGTGGTCAAAGAGGATCGGACAGAGATCTTCTAGATGCAGAAGGGGCGGAAGGCCGAGGAGACGACAGTCTTCCAGCCCTCCAGTTAGACGGTGAGCCACGGGAGTCTGTACTGTTATTGTGAGGTTTCATTATTTACGTACAGAACACACGCGTTCTTTCACATGCATCGGATACTCGAAGTACATTTTTAAAGGAAAAACGTAAGTTGCCTGAGAAAGAGATGTCTAACGCACTACCTGACAGGGTCACCCCATTTCTGACCATTAGGTTATACCTTCCTTTTTCACCCGTCCCTTAAGTTCTTCCACGACATGTCAGCGCTTCAAGAAAATACTATGCAGGGATTTATTTAGGATCAAAGCAACTCAAGCTCAGGACCTGTGCCCTCGGAAACCCTCACAGCCTTTCAGCTGTTGACTTTTACGATTGGAGCACGATGTCTCAGCTGTTGACTTTTACTATTGCAGGCCTTCCTCCCCACCTCACGGGTTTCCGGGCGCCGCCTTTTGTCAGCACTCACAGAAAGGTACCTTCATCCTGTCAACTCTGGTTGGGAAAGCGGTCTGTCCCATGGTCAGACTGACCTCACAGAAGTCATCATTTCTGCACCAGAAACACCACAGCCTCTTTCCCGCCAGCGAGTGCCCTCCCTCCCGTGCTGACCCGAGGCCCTGGAAGCTCAACGCGGGCCCCGCTTTCGGGGGCTGAGCCGGGCTGACCTTCAAGGACACGGCTTGCAGGTCAAGTGATCGTGCTGCAGGAAGTCTTGTTGAACCTGGGCAGAGACTGGCACCAAGGGCTGGCTTGCACCAAGAACTTGCACAAGTAATGGCTGCCATGGCCCTTGTAGACCGGCTCCAGTGCGGACACCAACCAGCCCCCATGTGTCCACTGGCTGCTCCTGCATCAGCAGACAGAGTCTGCTCCCTTCCCCTTCCCCTGAGCCTGCCCTGGAATTGCCCTTAATCAACTGAACATGGCAATTAACTAGACTCCAATAAAAATTTTTAAATAAATAAGTTCAAAAAATATGTAATGGAAAAGAATGTGAAAAAGAATATATGTATGCATATATCCAAATCACTTTGCTGTATGCTTGAAACTAATATATAAATCAATTATACTTCAATAAAAACTTAAAGAAATAGAATACGGCAGAAGTAAACTGGCGGCAGCTCTGGGTCTAACCTACACGGTGCCTGGCGCTCTCTTTCATTCTCCTAGAAGCTTGAGCTTCCTCGGGGCCCAGATCTCTGGCAGAGACCCCGCCGGGGCGAGGAGGGGAGGCGGAGAGGGAGAGGGCACGGCGGGCTCCGGCTGTGCAGCCACCCTGGCTGGAGCAGTGGGCGGGAGAGTGACTCTGTCCCGGTTCCCACAGGCGCCATAGATAACAGAGTACCACAAGCTGGACAGCTTAACGCAACAGAAAATTCATTCTCCCACAGTTCTAGGGCTTCCCAGGTTGTGCTGGTGGTAAACAATCCGCCCGCCAATGCGGGAGACTCAAGAGTCACAGGTTTGATTACTGGATCGAGAAGATGCCTGGAGAAGGACCTGGCGACCCACTCCAGTCTTCTTGCCTGGAGAATTCGAGCAGAGAGGAGCCAGGTGGGGTACTGTCCATGGGGTCACAGAGAGTCGGACGTGACTGAACCTGCACACACACAGTTCTAGAGGTTACAAGTCCAAAGTCAGTATGTGTCATCGGGGTTGGCTCCTTCCGGAGATGCTGAAGTGGAATCTGTTCCTTGCCTCTCGCGGATTCTGCTGGTGGCCTGCGATGCTCGGAGGCCCCTGGCTACAGCTCCATCACCCAGCCTTGGGCCTCACTGCCTCGTGGCCTCCTCCCTGCGTGTGTCCACGTGTTGTCGCCCCCTTCTCGTAAGGACACCGGTTATCTTGGACGTGAGCCCACCCTCCCTCAGTATGAATGACCTCATCTTAATTATATCTGCAAAGATCATTTTTCAGAAAGTCACATTCTGCAGCTCTGGGTAAATGTGGATTCAACCTAATCCAGAAATCATCTGGAGCATTCCAGTCCCAGTCAGGCCTTCAGACACTATAGCTGTGTGAGAAACTCCGAGGAGAGGAGGAGAACTCAAGTTCGTTTTTGTTGTGCCCGAATTTGCAGAACCATAAGCGAATGACCGGTGGTTGTTTTACAAGCCACTACATTTGGCGATGGTTTGTGACACAGAAGAGATAACCAGAAGAATCCTTTTGAAACATCGGAGAGGTGATTTGACCAATCACTACCTTGAGTTACTAAGTATGTGCTGCTGATACATAAACAAAACTGCGAGTGAAAGGAGAACAGTGAGATTTTTGTAAAATGCTATTGCAACCTTCAGGAGATGTCCTACATTTGATTTCATTTAATTGTTTTTCTTCACCCAAGGGTTTCTGAGACGTGATTTCCTGTTTAAAATGAGAAGGAAAAAAAAAAAAGAGAGGGGGTGGGCTATGTCTCAGAATGACTGTAAAATGCTGAGTAACACGGAAGGAATGTGACCTTTAGAAGAGAGGCTTCTTTCTTCTGAAGGACAGGAGACTTTATTAGACTCGATAGCCCCTGGCAAGAAAAAGGAAAGGAATTGACTGTGCTACAGCCAAGGTCCTCGTCTGTAAAGATTAGAAGGTGAACAGACTGGAGGTGTGAAAACCATGAGGTCTGACCCTGGCCAGGTGTTCAGTAATTCAACCCTCATCTCGCCCAGGCAAAAGAGACTTTCAAGCCTCCAACTTCGGAGAGCCTTGGGTCGAACCGGATATAGGAAATGACGGGTTGCCAGTTTTCCATAACAACCTCCCAAGGCCACGCAGGGTGAGAAATGGCAAATGTCAGTCTCTCGTGACCCTAGGAGCGGCAAAGCCTGCTATAAAACTGTTGAGTAATAAAATACAACACTGCGAAGGGGGAAGTTATCCAGAAGGGAATGGGTCGTGACGATCAAGCCTACTGGGAAAATAATCACGAAATCCTCATGAAGAGACAAGGACGTAGCAGACTCAGATGGAAGTCAACACGTAGGGGTCCTTTCCACTTATTAAGCATGAGCATTAGGAAAGCTCCCCGTGCCATTTGACGTTTCAGATTCCTCATTTGGAAAAGGGGAATAAAAATGCCTTACTTTCCTCAAAAGGCCACTCTGAAAACCATGAAATTATAAACATGAAACCAGTTTGAACACTCCAAAAATGCATGACCGAGACCAGGTTTAATTATTAATATTCAGCATATTTTTAAGCATGCTCATGGGACAAACATTTTCTGCAGTCCTTATCTCAGATATGGCTGATTAAAAGGAATTACTAACTAAACCTGTATACACCACTTTATATAAAATAGATAATCAATAAGGACCTACTGTACAGCACAGGGAACGCTACTCAATATTCTGTAATACCCTATATGAGAAAATAATCTGAAAAAGGATGGATATATGTGTATGCAAAATGGAACTGCTTTGCCGTACACCTGAAATGAACACAATATTGTAGATCAGCTTACAATATCTTTAAATATTTACAAGCATGGCCATTGAGCCATGCTTCAATGTCAAATAAAAATTTTTTTAAAAAGAAAGAAAACCTGGAGAACAGTGGTGTCAATGGCAGCCCCAGTCTCGTCGACAGAATGTTGAGCTCCTGACTTCTGACTTCCCATGTCCCACCCTGTCCAGGAATTTCAGGACTTTCTTCTGCAAGATGCTTCTGCTACCCTCTACTCCCATGTACTTGCAGCAATGATCCCGATTTTCAAAACGTGGGCTTCCAGTTAAAGTCCTCCAGGGAAACCACCCTCCTGGAATCCCCACACTAGATTCAGCTCTCACTTCCCATTCCCTGTCAAGTGGAAGGCAGACCACTGCCAAGACAAAGGGGGTGTCTGGAGCATATGCTTTCTCCTTGGGGTCTTGATTACCAGCCACTTTGGCATCTTATGAGATAATGAAAAGAGAGAAGACTGAATTTATTGTTCTCTGCTACCACAAAGTCTCTTTACATTTGGATTTCCAAGCCAATCTCAAAGAAACTAAGTATTAAATTCTGCTAACTATGCACCAGGCAACTTAAAAAAAAAATCTGTCATCCTTACAAATATCTTCTAATATTGATAATATTACATCTTTCCCCCATTGTGCTGTGGTTAGTCATAAGTCGTGTCCAACTCTTTGCAACCCCGTGGACTGTAGCCCACCAGGCTCCGCTGTCCATGGGATTCTCCAGGCCAGAACACTGGAGTGGGTTGCCATTTACTTCTCCAGGGGATCCTCCTGACCCAGGGATGGAACCCAGGCCTTCCGCATTACAGGCAGATTCTTTACCATTTGAGCCTTCAGGGAAGCCCATTTTCCCCATAGGTAAATAAGAAAATCAAAGGTCAATGCTTTAGTAACTTGAATAAGGTCACAGATCTAAGATGTATTGATAGCAGAGCCAGAACATGAATCTAGGTGGTCTGACTCAGAAATTCAAGCTCTTGCTCTTACATAACACGTTGTTTGGGGCTTTCATGTAAGAAATAGAGGATGAAGCGATGGAGAAATGGCGATGAAGCTGACCCATCCCTTCCGCACTTGGCTTGCTGCTGGCCGTGCTGCTGCAGAGGAGCGTACAAGCCGTGGCATGTCCGTCTTTTGGTGGAAATTCAGTCATCCAGGTTTTGCTTCTTTTCCCTATGGTATATATATATGTATGTATATATATATATGAGTTCTCCTTTTTTTTTCTTTTTTTGGTAAGCTAGCCCAATTCATACTGTGAGTCGTTCTTATTAAATCTAATGATTTCTTCAGTGATGGTTCAGTGAAAGTCTAAATTCCTAAGCATGACATTCCAGCCTCTCCGTGAGCTGGTCCTTTCACGATTCCTGCCTCATCCCCCTTCATTCTCCCTCACTTGTCCAAAGCACCAGGCAAACCATATTAAGAGCCACTGCCTGTGAGGCCCGCGTCTACGTATTTTCTTATGATGCGCCTTGCAAGTAGAATGTGTTACCATCCAGGATTAGTTCTTGTCAATATTTCAAAAATCTTAATAGAAATTAAAGAGTTAGCCTGAAATAATAACTTCTTAGACTAAAATATTTAGTGTTTTGGCTTTTGGCCAAAAAACACACCTCAGTATGGGAATATTGATTATCTTGTCTGATTAGAAACTCTGATTACCCATAATATATGGCTTTTGCTATCAGATTCAGAAGTGCCTCTTGATAAATGCAAATTTACTTATAATGACAAAATCTTTTTGAAAGCAACATGGCTTGGGGAGGGGACAGGTGCTAACAGTGTGGCTTGGTGATAAAAAAAAATCTGAGGAACCAGTGGACCTACAGTGGTCTTTATTGCAGCACATTTTGTTTTACTAAAATTCTACCTATTTTTGGCATCTTATATAAATGCTTCTTCCCCCATGAAATCTTCCCCTAAATCGTCAGAGAGAAGTAATCCCCTTACCCTTTGATCCTATGACCTGGTGGACACGCTGCTCTTACTTCTGTATTTTCTTGGGCCTACGCTGCCGTCAGCTGCAACCTGCATCACTATTCTACATACCACAAAGAAGGAGAAATACTAACAACTGAACTATGGTGACTACATTGACTCTAAACGTGAAAAAGTACAGAAACCGTCATGTCAGGACCCAAGGGACCCACAACACGAGCACTTTGTGTTTACTTCCCTTACCGGCTCCTTAAGAGGGAGCGGCTCTGTCTTCATTGTTTCCCTTTCCTCAGGACCTTGTGTGTGTGTGAAATTCACGCAGTCATGTCTGACGCCAGGCTTCTCTGTCCATGGGATTCTCCAGGCAAGCATGCTGGAGCAGGTAGCCATTTCCTTCTCTAGGGGCTCTTTGCAATCCAGGGATTGAAACCGAGTCTCCCTATTCTATACCTTGTATGTGCTATATACTCAATGTGTGTGCTATATTGAACTCTTAGCTTAGAATTGTCTAAGAGACTCCCAAAGCCGGTGACTGTTAGGCTCGTAGTGAAATTTAATGGACTGTTGCTGCTTTTTGCATATACTTAGAGATCAATCTAGTCTATAAATTAGACAATAAAGTTAATTAGATAATAACAGACCAATTAAACTATAAAGAATCCTAACAGATTTCTCATCTTCATGTCAGTTAAAACTAAACATTTTTACCAAAACACTGTTTGTTAGATTTCTATTTTGAGAGCCTTTTATTTAACTTGGGGTATAGCACAGAAAATTTTGTATTTACTCTTGAATATTGGGCCAAGTCTCCATCAGAAGTCACCTGAAATGTCTTTACTCCCAGCACCCAACGCTAAGACTACTTCTGATGGAGACTTTTTTGAGGACTCTGGAAAGAAGACAAAGAAGGTTGGTGGAAGCAGAGAGAGAGGAGGCGGAAGCAGAGAGGAGGGGACTTCTGATTGGCGGGTCTTTGACGACACTGGGAATAGGACAATGGGTTTACCATCAGATATTTCACCGATCGTTTTACTAATAAGTAGCTGAATGATTCGGAGAAGGCAATGGCAGCCCACTCCAGTGTTCTTGCCTAGAGAATCCCTTGGACAGAGGAGCCTGGTGGGCTGCCATCTATAGGGTCGCACGGAGTCGGACACGACTTTAGCAGCAGCAGCAGCATTGGGCCAAGAGAGGAAAAGCAAAACGAAGCACAGGGAAAGAAGGAAAAGTTCCCTCAGGACTGAAGCCTCTAGTCTGTGTACCCGCAAGACGCCACGGTCTTAGGGAACCACTGGATGTTTAATTGGCTGGACGGGGGTATGGCTGATGAATGACGCATCAGTCATCTATTATTACAGTAATTCTGCACAGCAGACTACAGCTAAACCTCTGTGCTGCTAACAATACACGTTTGTTTAGTGCGCACGGGGTGGCTGGGTGCTCTGCTGACTGGGTGCTCTGCACCCAGGAGTCAGCTGGTCTGGGCAGCTGGGCTGGAGGGGCTCCACTCCACACCCCACCCATCCTCTGCCCGGAACCGCAGACGTGTCCTCACGGCAGCTGGCAGAGCACGCAAGAGCAAGCAGAAACACACCAGCTTCCTAGACCTCAGCTTCAAACTGCACGCCATTCCCCTTGCCTCGTTCTATTGGCCAACAGGAGTAATATACCCGCACAGAAGCCACGAGGCAAGGAAATCCCCCTCCCTCTTTAGAACAGGACTTGCTAAGTCGCATGGGAAAGGCAGACGTACAGGAACGGGTGAAGAACTGGTATCTATGACGCAACTCCCCCTATGGAATAAATCGCATCTAACACGTAAATATCGATTTAGAGTTTACAAAGCAGGTTGTTTACTAAGTCCTGTCCGACTCTTTTATGACCCTGTCCACTGTAGCCCACCCGACTCCTCTGTCCATGGGATTTCTCAGAAAAGGATACTGCAGTGGGTAGCCTTTCCCTTCTCCAGGGGATCTTCCTGACCCCTGGGGTCAGGAAGGGATTGAAACCGAGCCTCTTGCATTGGCAGATGGACTCTTTACCATGGAGCCACCGAGGAAACCCTGAATTGGCAAAGCAGATACACTTATTCCTGCCCTACTGAAGCAAAAAGGAAACTCGAGGAACTCAAATAACTTGTGGTACATACCAAGTGACTGGGATGGAATTCAATTCGAATAATCAAGTGTATTACACTTACAAAACTTATTAAAAGCATGGGGTTAAGTGATTCAGTAAAGGGCTAGGCCAATTCAGAAGAACAATACTGAGTTTTTTATCTTCAGGAACAACCGACCACACCCAGAGTTTCTGGGGCGTCTGCTCCAGCTGGTTTCTAGGCTACATACATAAGTAAGAATGGGGCTTGTTTTCACACAAACACATCAATTCGTGAAGAGATCTGGCTAAGATGCCAAGGAATGATGAAAATCCAAACTGGTAACAGCACAGAGATGCAAACAGCATCTCACGCTGATAAACCGCATATGGGTTTTCTGTCTTGAACTGATTGGGGGAAAATAGTTTGAGGTGATGAACTGTAACATGTTGGAAGTAATTGGTTTAGTAAGAAAAAGGGTGTTAATTTAGAAATATCAATACTCCTACCCTCCTGGTGAATTATGTAGAGACAGAATGAAATCAGAGCTGCCCAACGATCTGATAGTTTATGGTTTCATTTACTACCACGTATGTCTCACAGGCATGTACTCAGAAGAGAAGGCTTTTGCATTTCTGCCAGAAACACTGCTGCCTAAATACCCACTCACTGAAATTTATATTCAGAGGGAGAAAGGCTCTGAAGTCAAGGTCACCTAATCAAAGAGGGATTCAGTTCAGTTCAGTTCAGTCGCTCAGTCGTGTCTGACTCTTTGCGACCCCATGAATCGCAGCACGCCAGGCCTCCCTGTCCATCACCAACTCCCGGAGTTCACTCAGACTCACATCCATCGAGTCAGTGATGCCGGGGTAGAAAACAAAAGATTAACTGAAATTCCCAGTAACTTTCCAATCATCTTACCAATAAATACAGTTGCCCCTCCATATCCGTGGGTTCCACATTCTCAGATTCAATCAGTCATAGATCAAAAGTATTCAGGAAAAAAAAAAATCCAGAAAGTTCCCAAAAGAAGGCTGCACATGGCAAGCATTTACGTAGCATTTAGACTGCATTGGGTATTGGAAGTAAGTCGTACAAATAGAGATGATTTAAGGTTCTGAGAGGGTGTGCATAGCGTATGCATATACTATGCCATTTTATATCGGGGGATTAAGCATCCGCAATCCGGGATTGTGGTATCTGTGGGGGGTCCTGGAACCAATCCCCAGAGAATACCAAGGGCTCGACAAACGTACTCAGAGGAACCGTTCCCTGCGGTTTCCCTACCGCTTCCGCCAAAGGACCCTTGCTCTTTGATCTCGGAGCATCCTGCCCTGCTCTTTGGTTGCAGTATGTCAATTGCAACTCACCATTTCTTCCTGTGAGTCTCTCTGCAATACATGCTGCATCCTAGCCGGTAAGCCTTATGAGGGGAGAGTTGTAAATTTCTCATTCATCTTTTGTATCCTAGGACCTAGAAGAGTGCTTGGTTCTAGGTCATTCATACGCTCACAACGTCATTCACAACATTTGTCAAATGAAGAATTGGTCCCGCGTAACCAGTTTTGATCGCTTCTACCTCCTAGAGCCGATTCTCTGCAAGCCAGCAGCACAGAGGGCACACGGGGATGTGCCCTTGATTAGCTGGCCCATCCCTCTTTGCAATGGCTTCTCCTAAGAGTGAGACCAAAGTCCTTAACACGGTCTACGCAGCACTGGGTAGTCACGCCCCTTCTCACCTCTTCCTCCTCCCTCTTGACTTCTCACCATCAAGCTCCAGACGCAATGCTCCAACACTCTGCGACTCTGCCGGTCCTGGGCCCCCTGCACACGTGGCCCCTGCCCTGGCCACCTCCTTGCCCTCTCTTTTAAGTCTCTCCTCCCAGCTGCGAGCCCAGCGTCACCTCGGGGCAGCCTTTCCTGACCCCCGTCTGGTCAGGCATCCCGTCCCCGGCTCCCACAGAATCCACGCTGCTGCTCTCCTTAAGAGCCACAGTTGTTGTTTTTCATTGATTTGTGTGCAGTTTGATGACTGTCTATGTTCCTCCCAGACAGGAAGTTCCATGAAGGCAGGAACTGTGATGACTGATTTCTGCTTACCATCTAACATTCAGTTTTGCTCACAATCAAATACCCAGGCCTTGAGCAATGTGCATGATCAGAACCCAGAAAACATGTATTAAGTGAATCAGTCAATAAAAGGGACACACAGATACGTGTGTGCACGCACACACACACACACTCGCACACACACCCCTTCCATCTCTTCCCTATCTTCCTTCAGGATGAGTACATAAGACAACAGATCTGATTCTAAAAATAACTTCTGTTGGTACACCACTAGATTTGAATTTATTGGTTTTAGCCAAGAAACAAGTTCCAACCAGTTGTCTTAGTTTCTCGGCTAATCCATGGTAAAAATTTTCTCATCCAACTCTACCTCTTGGCAATCTATTCATTTTGTAAAAAGACATGGAAGTATCTTGTCTCCATGGAGAGACTTCATTCAAAGTATCCCTTCTTACTATGAAACCAGTTAGCGAGCTTTCCCTTTATAACTCAGACTTTACCAGGGCTTACCACTTCTGTGTTTAAAACTCCTTCTACGCCCACTCCACCACATATGGCCACAGCTTGTTTGCAAAGAATGCTGATCGTGCTTTCAAACAAAACTGCTCCCATATGCTTGCGATTCATTTCCCCCTTCCTGCCTTTGCTTCATTTGTTTTAGAATTTACGTTTAATTTTGAAACAGTTGCTGTGAAGGGAAGTGACTGGGGAGGGGAAGAATCAGGAGACAGAGACACAAAGCTGGGGGCTGAGGGAGAGCGATGATGCTTGTCCAACACACAGCTGGCATCAAAGGCTGCTGGGAAAGCCCCGGAAGAAGGCCACGCTCCCACTTGATCCTTCCCTTCCAGCTGAAAGTAAGGGGACGGGGAAAACACAGAGCTGCAGAGGCAGTCTCCTGTTCCGGAATACACGACGGTTCCATGGCTTACATCACAAGTGAGCCCGAGATGAGCTTCAGCTGCTGACCAGGGTGACATTCAGAAAAGCGGGAAAGCATGCTTTCTCCAGAGAATATTAATGAAACCAAGGAAGGAGTGGGTGAGTGCTGCTTAGAACTCAGTGCTTGACCTTTTAAAGGAGTCAAATGTTTGTAGTATAAAACTAACTTGGCATTCCTGGACAATTTATCCCTTCAAGAAATGCTATTCAGCATTCTTTATGTGTCATAGCCTTTGCTAGGCATCAGGGATACAACAATGAAAAAAACCCAGATATCCCTGACTTCACAGAGCTTACATTTTAACAAGGGAGAGTAGACAATTAAACAACCAGGCGAGAATATACATGTCAGAATTTACTAGGCACCATGGAGAAGGTAAGCAGGGGAAAAGGTCATGGCATGCAAGCGAGTGGGGTGGCAGGGCTGGCGTTCTAGGCGCCATGGAGAAGGTAAGCAGGGGAAAAGGTCGTGGCATGCAAGCGAGTGGGGTGGCAGGGCTGGCGTTCTAGGCGCCATGGAGAAGGTAAGCAGGGGAAAAGGTCGTGGCATGCAAGCGAGTGGGGTGGCAGGGCTGGCGTTCTAGGTGCCATGGAGAAGGTAAGCAGGGGAAAAGGTCGTGGCATGCAAGCAGGTGGGGTGGCAGGGCTGGCGTTCTGAAAGGAGAGGAGAGGCAGAAGGACTTCCCTAGTGGCCCAGGGGTTAAGGCAGGGGACGTGGGTTTGATCTCTGGTTGAACTAAGCAACTAAAGGAACTAAGATCCTACATGCTACCAGAGCAACTAAGCCCGCGCACCTCAACTACTGAAGCCTGCGAGCTCAGGAGCCTGCCTGCCACAACTAGAAAGAGTCCATGCACCCCAAGGAAAGACCCCGCACGACGCAGCAAAGATCCCACATGCCTCAACCAAGACCCAACAGATCCAAAATAAAGTAAAAAGTGTAGTCAGAGACAGTGTCATCTGGCAGGTAAAGAAGCAAGCCTGTGGCTACAGAAGCGGAGGGGTGGTGGAGAGCAAGCTCAGCAGCTGGGAGAGCTAGTGCAAAGGCCCTGGGGCAGACCGTCAGGCGGCGCTCTTGAGGTGCACCGAGGAAGCTAACCCAGAGTGCAAGAGCTAAAGCCAGACGCCTCAAGGCGCTGAATTCAAGAGAGCTCTGTTGTCTAGTCGGGGACTCAGGAGAAGGGGTCAGTGAAGGAGACTCAGCAGGGGAGGCTCCTGCAGCCTCTGAGGCTGATATAGGGGGCAGGGAGGAGTTTAAAGCAAAAGAATGCAAAATTACAAGTCAAAAGTATAAAATGAGTATACATTTAGAACGTGAAAAGGGATCGCCTCCAAGTTAAACACCTGAAGAGCTGGCAGATTCCATCCATAACATGGCATTTTTAATTATTTAACTGCCTGATCCTATCACATGATAGACTCGCTGACTCTGAGCTCCTCAAGCGCACAGCACACATACGTGTGTGCCTGTGTGCTGAGTCACCACAGTCATGTCCAGCTGTTTTGTGACCCTGGGGGCTGTACCCTGCCAGGCTCCTCTGTCCATGGGATTCTCCGGGCAAGAACACTGGAGAGGGCTGCCATATCCTCCTCCAGGAGATCGTCCCGATCCAGGGATGGAACCCGCATCTCCTGTCTCCTGCACCGGCAGGCGGGTCTTTACCCCTGGCACCACCTGGAAAGGTCCTACATCCCTATAATACTTTCTTCCATACATTTTTTGGCTGTATACTTTTTGATCAACTTTTCATATTACAATTATCTTCTGATATTATTTTCTAGAGAGAAAATGGAAAAATAAACAGTCTTCTTTCTAGCATGGCAGATCAGGTGTTAAATTATTTTTCATTTCTATATAAAATGCATAAAATTGGTGTCTTTACACACAGACCACCATGCTGTTTACCGTCCTGGTAGAAATTTGAGTTCCACAAACACAGTTTAATCTGTTAGATTTCAAGCAATTCTTTCTTTTATAATTTAAAATACACATGCTATTATTGCATTCTCCTATATTCCTGATGAGAGAACTGCCATTTTTTTAAGGTATCAAAGAACTGAATTTCACAGAAAGAGCATATTATTTTATACATTTGATGATAGGAATTTTCCACAGACTCTGCTTTTGAAGATTTGTTTCTCTTTTACTTCCATGAACTTCTGGTGCTATATACCAGAGCAAAGATTCCCGGGGACTGTGATTCAGTTTCTAAGCAGCACCTTTTGTCTTGATGCCAGTTACCTCAGCACACCAGGCATTAGAAGGATTTCTCAAAGCCATTCCTACTGCAGAGGAACAGAAATAACTCAACTGTACATACAATAAACTATAACAAAGACACATAAACGTATCCCCCAAACCCGGACTGAAGGCATCTCCAACCCAAGCTGATCTTAGCTCATCTCTAAAATGTTCGTAATCAGAAGGCCTACAGCCATTCCAACACCATCTGACAAAAGGGGAAATTTTAGACTTCCTAACACGGAAACATTCAAACATACAAAAGTGGACCAATTAGTATACTAAATAAATTCAATACTTACTGACTCCTGGTTGATTTTGTTTCAGCAATATTTACCTCTTTCCTCCTTGACAAATTCACAACATTTCATCTACAAAAGTTTCAAAATGTACTTCTAAAACATAAGGACTCTTTAAAAATGACTACAAAATTAATAATACATTTTATTAATAAATTAAAAATTAAATTATTAATAATTTTAATAATAATTAAAAATCATACTACTAAAATCCTATTTTATCCTACTACAAAAAATTAATAATTACTCGCTTGTATCATATATTGGGTTCAGATTTCTGCCTCATGAGATGCTGTATCTTTATTTTTTCTTGTTAGTTATTTAGGGCATGAGATTATTTGTCCTGCAGCGTCTGCCTCAGTCTGTATTTTTCCAACCACACCCCTATGGTATCATGTGTTAACCGTGTCTTCCCGTCTTCTGTGCTCCTCTTCATTGAGAGCTGGGTCTAGAAGCGGCACGAGATTCTGGTTTGACATCTTCTGGCAAGAATACTTCGAATGGTGGTGTTAGAGGCACTTAACCATCTGGTTGTTCCTTGCTTTTTGAGGCTCGCAGCTGTGGATGATCAATGCTGCCTTAGGACGGAGTTCCCAAAACAGGCCCGAAGAGAGGGCTTATGTAAAAGCACCTTGGGAGACAGTCAGCTGTGCGGGAAGCAGAACCCGGCGGAGAGGAAGCCAAACAACAGTGTGATCTCAAGCACAGTCCCACGGAGGGCAGGTTCTGAGCGGTGCAGGCCACAACCAACAACGCGCCGACTCGAGGCGAGGGGCTGCGTCCCCGCACCTGCGCCTTCCAGCGACTGGTCGGGACTTGCGTGACCCCGGGACTGAGGGGGTGACGGGGGATCCCCAGAGAAGAGCGGAGACCGAGAGGCTGCCCGTGTGCTGCAGGGACCGTCTCTACAGCTCCTGCAGGCCTGAGTCTTCAACAGCCTGTGGCCTGTGCCTGAGGAGGGTCAGCACGGAGGCAGGCTTCTCCCACCCGCGACCACAGGGGCCGCTGGCTCTAAGCAGACCTTCCAGGCTGTCCGTGAACAAGCCCACTCCATCACGGGAAGCAGCACGATACGGCCGAGCACTGAGGTCCAGCAGCACCCATGTCTCTCCTTCACGTTGCCCACTTCAGAAATGAATGCCTGACTCTGGAAAGGAGGGGACACACTAGCGCTTCAAATCTAGCCTTATAAGTATTAGTGCTGTCGTTTACTTCCTAAAATATCGCCATCTGTAAAACTGAGGTATTTCACTTTGGGTGTGCATGTATAAGAAATTCATCCATCTGTACGACAAGTCCCCTTGTCATCTCCCAGCACTTGTGCCCATGGACCATACCTCAGGGACTCCCTGGGCCTGTGAATGAACAGTGTGCTCCTAACCAAGGTCAAAACACGGTAAGAAGCAGAACCACGGATGATGCGTGGAGTCACCCAGGGCCCTGGCTGCTCATCTTCCAACCAGAAAACCTCACCGTCTTTCACCAAGTTCTGGCTTTTGCCAAATTCGGACAGTTTTCCCCTCAGTTTCTCACCTCTGTCCCATCCCTTGCACTATCTTTTTTCAAAGTCAGAGTTGTTCCAAGGAAACGCAAAACGTGGTTAAAACTAACAGCCAGACAGACTTGGAGAAGCCTAAGCAAGGTCTCAGAGCAACAGAACCTGGAGCGGGGGGACGAAGGGGAGCCAGGGCAAGTCTTGCCTTGGACTGTGGGGCAGCAGGAGCTGAGGCTGGGAGAACTGGGCTTGTGGATGAATGGATGTGTTAACAGTAATCTTAGTTCCTCTGTTTGACCAGGATCATCTCCTTGCCAGCATCTGCCAGCAACTGGCAGAGGAAGGGAGAGTCTCAAGCACCTCAGACCGCAGTTCACATCACAGCCCACTGCAGCCCTCTTCCTTCTGGCAGCCTCAACTCCAAACCAGCTGCAACTGAGTCCGTTCAAAATGCTGCAGCCAAGAGTCTCTTTACTGCCTCCCTGCTGGACTAAGCTGCAGCGGGTGCTTCTCTGGTACAGGGCCGGGGGCGCTACCACCTCCAGGTCCTCGAAGGGGCACGCTGGATGACCTTGCTGCCCTTGCGTCCATCCAGACTCCTCCCACTTCCCTCAGAAACCTAGTTTTCCCTAGCATCACTCCTTGACCTCAGGACATTTCTCCAGAGCCTACCTTCTTGACGAGAACCGAGTCCCGGTGCTGCCCCAACTCCCCGTGTGTTTCCCGCCATCAGCCACTCACCCCAGATCCACTCAAGCAGTCTTTGCTCATCAACTGAACAGTGTGTCCCTCCTGCCTGTCTCCCTATCATTCCCACCTGCTGCCAAGGAGCGTGCTTTCAGCCATCCTTGCCTGACCTGCCTCCAGTTGGCCTTTGGTGCCCCCACAGGGCAACAGGGAGAAGTAGTTTTGTTACTTCACACCCTTTCCCCAGCAGGTTAAATGTGGAGATGACCCTGACATCCAGAAACACAATTTTTACCCCAAAATTCGGCTTTGCAGGACAGCTGAGAGGCCAAATGGTTCACAAAAACTCAGCAGAACCTAAGACAGCTGTCATCTGCACGGTTTCCAATTGGCATCTGGAAACTGTGGCAGTATAAAATTGTTCTCTGGGCTTCCCAGGCGGCACAGGTGGTAAAGAACCCACCCACCAAAGCAGGAGACGTAAGAGACTCAGCTTCCATCCCTGGGTCAGGAAGACCCCCTGGAGGAGGGCGTAGCAACCCACTCCAGTGTCTTGCCTGGAGAATCCCATGGACACTGGAGCCTGGAGGGCTGTGACCCATGGGGTTGCGGAGAGTCAGACAGGACAAGCTACTTAGCATGCACAATTGTTCTCTAATTGTTTTTCTTATAACAGAAACAATATTGTAACTAAATCATTATGGAAAAATTGAAAACATGAAAATGTTATAAAAGAAAATCGAACCATCTATAATCCCACTGAATGGAAATGATGCTGTTATTTTTTAGGGTATTACTTGCCTGTATTTTTCTCAGGCAATACATTATTGTATCTAATTTATATACTATAGTATGGATTGCTTATTAATATAAACAATTTCAATTATTTTTTTTTGTGATTATACTCTGCCTCCTTGAGAATCCTAAAGAACAGCATTACATTTCACCATGTAAATTCTTAATATTTTGTGGGTTAATTTGATTTTTTGTGAGTTAATTTGATTAATTGGACTACTCCTATAGAAAGTTTATGATAGATTTTGAGATCAACAGAGTTAAGTACTGGTCTATTTTGTACCACTTAACAGCTCTATGACTTGAGCAAGTTTCTTAAATCTGTGCCTCAGTTTCCTCTCATTTAAAATGGCAATAATTGATAGTATCTACTTTAGAGAGTTACTGTGATGATGAAAGGAGAAGGTGCTTAGACCAGAGTCTGGCATTCGGTAACTCTTAAATAAAGGTTAGTTATCTTTAGCATCTCTGCTATCTTTGTTTTACTGGCTCAGAAGGTAAAGAATCTGCCTGCAATGTGGAGACCCGGGTTCGATCCCTGGGTCAGGAAGATCCCCTGGAAAAGAATGGCAACCCATGCTAGTATTCTTGCCTGAAGAATCCCATGGACAGAGGATCCCACGTCCATGGGGTCGCAAAGTCGGACACAACCAAGCAACACACACACACACACACACGTCTGTTTTACTCTTATACACACAGAGTGGTAGCTTCCTTAAGTGCTAAAATAATAAGGAAACCTTATTTTGTAGTAATTAGAACTTCACTCTGAGGTTCCTGAAGCCACCTTTATCTCAAATTATTTTCTTTATAAACTAACATTTCTGTTTTTCTGCCAAATTCAACTCCTCTTCTCCTTCAGGAACCCCCTTAATGTCACCTTTGGCCTTTGCTTAAATACCACCTATTATGCTGGAGAGATTATCACTTCTCCTATGGACAGAAACAAATATTTATCGCAATTTCACACTTAAAATAGTATCACTTACATTTGCACTATATTGAAAGTAACAGGAAAACCAACTAAACAGTGACTTAAAAAAACCAAGGTTGCAAGGTTTTCATATAAAGAGTCCACCCCCTGTCTATCTGTCTGCCCCTTCTTGGGCTTCCTTTGTGCTCAGACGGTAAAGAATCTGCCTACAATGCAGGAGACCTGGGATCCGCGCCTGGGTGAGGAGGAGCCCCTGGGGGGGGGGATCTCCCACTGTGCCTGGCCTGGAGCCCCCTGTCTGTAGGAAGTCTCCTTCAGCCCCAGGTAGTGCCTCTGCTGCTGCTGCTGCTGCCTCTGCTTTCTAGCAAAGCACGAAAATATGACACTCAATCAGGCCCTTTACAAGAGGGTTCCCGAACGCCTCACCAGGCAACGTGCTCTTACACCTCCTTGGCCGGACTACGGCCCCATGTGGCTGCAGAGGTTGACATCAAAGTTTCATAGGACCACGCGGAACAAAACTGAGATTCAGTTCGTGAAAAAGTTTAACAATTAATGTTGGCTCCACAAACAGCCATGTCTGCCATAAGAGTTTATCCACGTCCGCCTTTTATTCCTTTCCACTTTGAGAGAAGAGCAGTCCGAGGATCTGGGAATAGCTCAAAGCTCAAGGGACCAACTCAGACCCACCTGGGAAGTAATGGGCTGGGGATGATGAGGCCAAGGTCAGTGGGACCACTGAGAGCAAACAGGGCAAGCAAAGCCGGCTCCTCCGTCCCCAGGAAGGACGCTTCGTGAAGGCTCCTCCGTCCCCGGGAAGGACGCTTCACGAAGGCTCCTCCTTTTCGTGAAGGCTCCTCCGTCCCCGGGAAGGACGCTTCACGACGGCACCCGGAGGACCTCCAGCTGCTCTGCCTGAGCTGGATGGCTGGCAGTGGGAGGGAGCAAGCCGGAGACTGAGACAGAAACAGCTGCTGGCTGTGCCTGCTGGCCCAAAGGGGATGGTCTGTGCACATGCAGTGGACCAGCTCCATTCGACCCATTCACGTGTAGGAATCATTGCTTCCTTCACTTCTTAGGTGCTTGGAATGACTCTTTTCCTATTTAAGATTAATATGCACCAGGCTTCCTCCCAGCTGTCCGCCTGGACTCGTAGACACACCGTACTCGGGACACCAGTACATGGTGCTTGCTTACCACCCGCCACTCTAGGAGTTTCACTTTTTGTGGCTTATCGCAGACGTCCCCCTGGGGTTGTGCCCCTTTCTTGTCATCTATTATTTGTCTTCATGATGACCTTCACACGCCTCCCTAGCTTCAGCTTCATTCCTAAGCCTCTCATCCAGTGTGGCCTAGGATCTGACCACGTGCCAGACCCTGACTGAGTGCTGGAAACGCCACAATAAATAAGACACTGTCTCCATTCTTAAAGACTATGGAAAACCTCACCCCTCCTCATGGGTACAAGTGGGAGAAGTCTTCCAGGAGGAAGGTCTAGGATGGACTGCAAGAAAGACTGAGACTGGATGTTGATAAAATTGCACCCGATTTCTATGCAAAAATAGTGCCTCTCCATTGATGGGCATAAAAATGGCCTGAATAAATGGAGAGATATGGCATGTCTCTGGATGAGAAGATTCAACATTATAAAGTTGTCAGATTTTTTGCTTATATGTGTATTTACTACATACATGTGATACATGATACATAAAAATGCTATCAAACTGTACATATTCAGTTAGTGAAGTGAAAGTCGCTCAGTCTTGTCCGACTCTTTGCGACCCGGAATTCTCCAGGCCAGAATACTGGAGTGGGTAGCCTTCCCCTTCTCCAGGGGATCCTCCCAACCCAGGGATCAAACCCAGGTCTCTCGCATTGCAGGCAGACTCTTTACCAGCTGAGCCACAAGGGAAGCCCCATATTCAGTTGACTTGGCTATTTTTAGTCAATATTAGGTCCCTATTTCGGAGAAGGCAATGGCACCCCACTCCAGTACTCTTGCCTGGAAAATCCCATGGATGGAGGAGCCTGGTGGGCTGCCGTCTATGGGGTCGCACAGAGTCGGACACGACTGAAGCGACTTAGCAGCAGCAGCAGCAGATTCCTATTTATGTTGATATACGTAGATCTTATCCGTTAGTTTTAACTATTGAATTGAGTTCCATTATATGAGTTGGCCAATGTATTGATTATTTTCCTACTAAGAGACGATTATTTTGTTTCCTTTTTCGTTTGTTTGATTTGTTTTGCCTCCCCCCCCCCCCCCCACCCATTTTCAGAAAAAGGGTGTTTTAGGCATCTTGAAGGGTAAAAACCAGAGTGAAAGAGGAGACAGCTGCGTGTAGTCGAGCAGGGCTGGAAAAAGACAGTGCGATGAATTACAAGAGATAACACAGGAAACAGCTGGGGACTAGCTCACAAAAGATCTTATGTGCCATGAACTCCCATACGTGCCTGCATTTGGCCCAGGACTTTTTTCTAAGACTTGATTAGTCAAAGCAGGAGGGACTCCCCCAGGATTGCATTTGGGCATCTCACGCTTAACAGGAAGAAAACCCATCACCTTGGACTGCCCTGGTGGTCCAGAGGTTAAGGACCCGCCCGCCCACGCAGTGGGCACGGGTTCAACGCCTGGTCCGGGAAGACCCCACACACCGAGGAGTAAGGCTGTGCACGCAGCTACTGAGCCTGCGCTCTGGAGCCCGCCGTCTGCATGCATGGATGTGCCGCGAGAGACGCTCACACACCGCAGCTGGAGGAGCCCCCGCTCGCCGCAGCCACAGAAAGCCTGCACGCAGCCAAAAATAAAATTAATCAAGTTTTTAAAAAAGAAAATTCAACATTCTGCCTTTAAATGCCCTCTTCCTCTAATTTTTAAAAGCCTAAACCAAGGTACTCAGCCACTGAACATCCGAGCAGAATGACCCGCCATCTGTCTCTGCCTGCTCCACCCCACACCCTCTGCGTCAAGTCAATGGAACAAGCCTGCAGCAGATTCCAAACAGAATTCTTGTCCCTGTCCCTGTCAGACTGAAGTTCCACCAAGATTATTACCTAGATTATTGCTATCTATGCATCTTAACCCCCTCCAAGTTAATAATAAGTGTCCTAACAGCCCTACTTCAAATATGACATTTGTGAAATCTCCCCCACTCGCTCCTCCTTGTCAGGAGTTATCAGCTTCCTTTCTGGGCGCCCAGAATGCTTGGGACATATATAAGTTATGCCACATACATCATGAAAAACCAAGTATTCATTTACATGTATCTCTCTCTTTCACTGAAATATGAGTGACACACAAGCGGAACACGGTAAATCTTTGTGAAAGGATCAAACAAAACAGTTACAAAGAATACTTAGAAATAAGGAAGATTATTAGGCTAGGTTTCTGGAGAAGAGCATGGCAACCGCTCCGGTGTTCTTACCTGGAGAATCCTGAGTAGAGGAGCCTAGCGGGCTACAGTCCAAGGGGTCGTGAAGAGTTGGACATGACTGAAGCGAATTAGCACACAACCAGTCAAGGTTTCAGAAATGGGAGTATCAAAAACTAACTCACAGGATTAGTTAACGCTATTGTATCTTTTTTCAGTAGATAACTTAAAAGTAGGCAAAAAAAAAAAAAACCCTCCAGGTAGCTAATTTGAACAAGACTCAGGATGATTATGGCCTTCTCTGGTGTCTCAGACGGTAAAGCATCTGCCTACAATGCAGGAGACCTGGGTTCCATCCCTGGGTTAGGAAGATCCCCTGTTGAAGGAAATGGCAACCCACTCCAGTACTCTTGCCTGGAAAATCCCATTGACAGAGGATCCACTGGGATGCGACTGAGTGACTTCACTTTTCTTTCTTTCAGGACAATTATGTCTGAAAAACAGACACACAGCCCTTTTTGAATTTCAAAAGCAAGTGGAAAGTTTCATTCTGTGTCTGGCCCCAAGCATTAATCAGCAACAAATGATACCAATAGGGACACCAAAGCAAAGATAATAGCAGCCCTCTTAAAAAGCCAGACCTTACAAGCTGGAGACTATGTGTGTGCTTAGCCCTTCAGTCGTGCCATGGGATTCTGCAGGCAAGAATACTGGAGCGGGTTGCCATGCCTTTCCCCAGGGATCTTCCCAACCCAGGGAAAGAACCCAGGTCTCCCGCTGGAGAATAATCTACTTTTAAAATGTCTTGGGTTAACAGTTATATCAAGTTTGATGTCCTTTAATACCTCAAAATGTACTCACAATGCTTTCTTCCTACAGAGAAGGAACAGCAGCCGTCACGACTCTGGGTCTGCTACTGCAACTCCTGTCGAAAGACGGGCAATCGTCCATGAACTTGCCGGGGAGACTGGACAGACACGTTGGAAGTGGCCAGAGAGGTAGGAGGGAGGAGACACTGTCGCCCTCAGACCCACGTGGAACCGTAACCACTGCGAATGAGCAGAGCCCTGTGGCCTAGGACATCCTCCCCTGAGGCACTAGCTTCAAAAAAACAGTAAGATGCTAACTACTGCTTTCTATTTAAGTAGAGAAAGCAGCAGGTATTTTTTCCTTGCAGCAGGTATTACATTCTAGTCTCATCACTTAATCTGTGCCCTCCTGCAGCCAGGCTGTTGCTGGCACTGTGAAGGGGTGGGGTGGGCACACAGCCAGTGCCTGGCGGTCAGCCCTTAACCGTCAGTGGGAGACCGTCTGAGTGTGACCATTAGCACGTGGCAGTTAGTGTGTGTCCCTTAGCTTGTATCCGTTAGCACGTGACTTAGCAGGCGTCCGTTAGCAGGTGGTGGTTAGTGTGTGACCGTGAGCCCATGACTGTTAGCTTGAGGCTGCTGCCAATGGCGCTCTGGCAATGACTGGCATCACAGGGGTGCCACCGTGGTGGTCACCTTGGGTCACAGTCCCCAGGTCACAGTCTGCCCTGTCGGGGTGGCCAGAGGAGCCTGTGGGCCTCCTGGGCCCCGGGCACCGGGGTCTCACAGTGAAGATGGCCAGTAGGGTGCGGGGCCTGGCTCAGGGGGCAGTGCCGGCTGAGGTCTGCTTCCGCGACGGGTCCTGGGGGCTGTGAGAGCTCCCGGGAGCCTGACTGCCCGCATAGGGACCCTCCTCTCGGCCGGGGCTGGATCTCAGAGGGCGAACATTCAGCTCGGGACCTTGAACAAACAAAAGGAGGGGTGATGAAGCCGCTTTTCTTACTACCGGGTTTAAGTGTTAAAAGCTGCACAAAGGCTTGGAGACAATTTAATGCCTCCCTTTCCCTTTCTTGTCAGAACAGAGAATAACACTTGCTTTGATGGAGGTTTATGCGAAGATGATCGTGGCCTGACCTACGTGGACACCTGCAAGAACAAAGAATCCCACACCAAGAAGCTTGTGACAGCTACCCACTCCACTCTCTCACCTTCCCAGTGCAAGGGCGTTGCTGAAGGCTTTCAAGGAGTCGAGTTTTTTTTTCAAAGCATGTCTCCTTGCCTGGCGCGGAAACAAACCTTTCTCTGCTCCAAACTCGGACATGTCTATACTTTGGCCTCACTGTGCATCAGGCACAGAGACCGTGCAGTACCGGTCCCACATTCTTCAACCCACCGAGAGATCCCGCTGGATGGCTGGCACATTCGCTTCCAACTCCTTCCCTTTGCCCTTGATGGTGACAACCCTGTGATGGTAAGAATGCCCAGCGCTGGAAGGCATTGCAGCCTTTCTCTAGTGGGCCTCCTGGGGGTCTCTCTTTGCCAGTGTGACAGCAGAGACTCTATATAGCAGAGGGAGTTCACTGACGGCATTGTCCTGAACTGTTTATCCTTCTAAGCTTTCAGCAACTCTGGAAGAATAAATCAAACCGTCTTGGGACAGACTCAGGCCGTTCAGACCATCTGCTCTAAAAAGAAACAGAAGAAACTGAGAAGCTTTACAAATATTTTAGTTGAAGCAAATGCCATTATTTAGATGGTCATAGCAGGCAAAAAAAATAGTCGTCTTGAGAAAGCTTCCAGAATCTTCCGCTTAAAATTTTCAGAAACAATTTTCTCCTCTTTCTTTTCCTTATTGTGATTCTAGTGATTCAAACTGAAAAGCCCTGTGCAATAAAGGATAACAATTCTGAACAAAGTGCCATTTTGAAAATGATCTACATGCAGGTTAAAAGTTGCTGGAATTTCCTAGGTAAGAGAGACGCCCCTTTTAAAGCAGCTCCCTGGTTCTGTTTTGCCAGCTCCTTAGAATACAAAGCTAACAAGGTCAAGGTTTGGGGTTTGCTGTCCAAGTAAGTAAGTTACCGTCAGAGAAAGAAGGGAAGAACGTCTTCACGGGCGGCAACAGTACCGATTCCCAAAAAGCAGACGTGTGTGCTTGTCTCCAGCTCAGTAGACAAGTGCCAGCATGTCTCCACGTGGAAAGCAGCATGACCTTGGAGCGCCCCAGCATCCCGCAGACCGGGACAAGGCCCTCACGAGTCACATGGAGGCTGGGACCACGCTGAGAGCCACTTCCAGGAGCCTCGCCGTCTTTGTCTCTCTCCCTGGAGTTCTCTGGCGCAGGAACACAATTTCTGGCTGAGATAGGGAGGGAGCAGGAAGAAGCATTGCTGGGAGGAGAAAATCTCCATTCTTCTGATGGCTTTATGCCACTTTTCATTTTTTCTGCCCCTTTTGGGTAAACTGATGCCAAGAACCCTTTGGATCTCAGCTACTCTCGTCTGTTTTTCTCCTACCCCCACTAGCTTTTCTGTCTACCTACAAAGCCTGAGGAAAACATGATTGCAAATCCTGCCAGCAGTGTGGCTCAGCTGGTAAAGAATCTGCCTGCAGTGCAGGAGACCCCAGTTCGATCCCTGGGTTGGGAAGATCCCCTGGAAGAGGGCATGTCAACCACTCCAGTATTCTTGTCTGGAGAACTCCACAGACAGAGTCACCTGGCGGGCTACAGTCCGTGGGGTTGCACAGGGTCAGACACAGCCGAGTGACTGAGCGCAGCACACAGCATCCCTAACCATTTCAAGTTCCCCAATCCAATCTCCTAGCAACCCCACGGACCGTAGGCCACCAGGCTTCTCCATCCACTGGATTCTCCAGGCAAGAATACTGCAGCGGTTGCCATTTCCTTCTCCAGGGGATCTTCCCGACCCAGGGATCGAGCCTGGGTCTCTTGCATTGCAGGCAGATCTCTACCAACTGAGCTACAAAGGAAGCCCCCTGGCTGAGATACAGGGGCTCAAGTAAAGTCCTTTAAAGGGAGGGGGGGAGGGGAGGGAGGACGAAGGGGTGGGTGGGTGAACGAAAGAGAGAGAAATTCATTCTGCTGCTTCATCTGTGTTGTTGCTCAGTGACTAAGTCGTGACTGACTGACTCTGTGACCCACGGACAGCAGCGCCCCGGGCTCCCCTGTCCCTTACTATCTCCCAGAGTTTGCTCAAATTTATGTCTATTGAGTCGGTGATGCCATCCCACCATCTCACCCTCTGCCACTCCCTTCTCCCTTTGCCTTCAATCTTTCCAGCAGCAGGGACTTTCCCAGAATCAGCTCTTCACGTGAGGTGGTCCAAATACTGGAGTCTCAGCTACTGTCTTTCTTGAAAGAAGTCACATTTGCTCTGTTGGCAGCCAACAGAACTGGTGGAATTGGCAAAGCTGAATTTGATGAGGCAGGAAATGGGGAGTTTAGTAGGGGTGACCGCCACACTCCAGGGCATATTCAGGAGCAGGGCTGTAACTTCAAACCGCCAGTAAGAAAACGGGAGGGGAGAGGTGACCAGGTGGGAAGAGAGAACAGCGCAGGTCCTCCCGACAGGCCTGTTACTAAAGGCCGTTGAGGAACGGACAGCAGTCACGAGCATCTGCAGTGCATGTCGAAGCACTCACTGCCCTGGGCCAAACCCACCAAACCTGATCCAGGCCCCGCCGGCTCCCGATGCCGGGGGCCTCCTGGAGGAGCTGGTCCATCACACGAGCGAAGGAACCGGAGCACCTCATGCCGCACTAGGGCAGAGACCCAGGGGACGGCTCAAGGGCCCGCCTCTCCATGCTCCTCCCTCTCAGACCTCCGCGGCCCCAGAAGCAGTAAAAGCAGCAGCTCCACCCTGCCTGCAGACTCAGATGGGATAAGACCTCAGGAACTGGAACGTCATCACACAGGACGCACGGCTTCACAAAGGGCACATCACTGGAAGGCTTCCCTCTCAGGTGCGGAGAGTGTGCTCACGATGCGCCGCCGGGCCCTGATTCAGGCCGAGTCTGGACCAAAGGCTGAGGGGACTCGCGTGCGAGGATCTCGTGGGAAAATGCCCTCACCTTCTGGATGAGGACGGACGCCACAGGGTTAGGGTGGGTGAGGCTGTGGTTTAAAGGACAACCAGACGCAGGACTTTCTGGCTTTAACTGAATCCAGATATATGAATACCAAAACTGAAAAAGCCTCAGGTTCTCTTGACTACTTCCAGAAAAATATGGCAAGAATGTCCCAGGAAAGCCATCAGCAATCTTGATGTTATTTTACTGTTCACACTTCAGGCTGAACTATGGGGCTCATACTCATGACCTGGTGAGCAGTCCAGCTTAGCCAAGCAAGAGCTGTGGCTCCATCCGAAAAGTGGCCGATGAGTCTGTAAAAGTCACCTCCCCAAGTGTGTTAGCTTCCTCGGGCTTCCATGACACAATATCACAAATGGGGGTACTTTACAACAGTGGAAATCTGTTCTCTCATAGTTCTGGAGGCCAGAAGCCCCTAGTCCCCTAATTCCCTCCTTCCGGCCTCTTCCAGCTTGCAGTGGCTCTGAACATTCCTCGGGCCATGGCACATCACTGCAATCTCTGCCTCCGTCTTTCCAAGGCCTTCTCCTCCTTCTATCTTCCCCTTTTCTCTCTCTCTCTCTTTCTGGCATCTGTTCATTTATTTATGGCTGTGCTGGGTCTTCACTGCTGCACCCAGGCTTTCTCTAGTTGCAGCAAGTGGGGGCCACTCCGCATTGCAGTGCGTGAGCTTCTCACAGCGGGGGCTTCTCATGAAGCGGGGACTTCTCATGGAGCGGGGGCTCTAGGAGGCGGGTTTCAGGAGTCGTGACTCCTGGGCTCAGCAGTTGTGGCACACGTGCCCCGCTGCATGTGGCATCTTCCCGGACCAAGGACTGAACCCACGCCCCCTGCACTGGCAGTGGACTCCTAGCCACTGGGCCACCGTGGGCGTCCTCCTTTTCTGCCTTATACGGACTCCTGCCGTTGGATTTCTGGCCCACCTCGGTAATTCATAATGACACCATCTCAAGAGTCTTGACTTAGCTACACCCTCAGTGACCCTTTTTAACGTCACATTCACAGGCCCCAGGGGTTAGGATGTGGACGCATCTTTACTGGGATCCACAATTCAACGCATTATACTAAGTGTCTTCTGGTCTTCCAGGACTTGACCAAACTCCAAGTGCTTGAAAATATTCCCTTCCTTCCAGTATTTCCTTCCTTCCTTTAATGCTGATTAAAAAGAAGAGGGAGGAAGACAGCTGACCTGTGCCTCCAAGATGAGCGGCAAGAGTCTGGGTACATGTGTGTTCTGTGCCCGGTGCACACGCGTGGGCAGCTTCAAGGGCTTCCCAGGCGGCTCAGTGGTAAAGATTCCGCCTGGAATGCAGGAGACAGGGGTTCGATCCCTGGGTTGGGAAGATCCCCTGGAGGAGGCCCTGGCAACCCACTCCAGTATTCCTGCCTGGAGACTCCCAGGAACAGAGGAGCCTGGTGGGCTGCAGTCCATGGGGTCACAAAGAGTCAGACATGACTGAAGCGACTCGGCACACGTTCAGGCAACTTCAAAAGCATGTTTTCCTGATTACAGTCGATGAGACAAACGAACCCCAGGGACGACGGAGCCTGGTGGGAGGCCGTCCATGGGGTCGCACGGAGTCGGGCATGACTGAAGCGACTTAGCAGCAGCAGCAGCAGCAGACAAACACAGCTGAAAAAGTCTAGCTTCTATGTTACCTGCTTAGACACAGTAACTGCATTTACAGAAGCAAATGCTACCGACGCTCTTATGCAGGTTTCAGGATAGAGTGTCTGAGGGGAGACTCTACTCCTTTAAAATGTTTTTTTTTTTTTTTTAAAAGGCCTCATACTAATTGTGGGATCCTGGGTAAGTTATTTATTACCATCCTGTGCTTTGGTTTTCCCATCTGTAAAACAGTATAATACCTCCTTCACAGGGTTATGAGTATCAAAAAGGTAGTATTTGTAAAGCATTTAAAACAATGCCTGGCACATTATAAGGGCTGTATAAGTTTTATCACAATTTTAAAAAGCTGTTATTAGAAACCACACTAAGCATTGAAGAGATACTTACAAATACATTCAAAGCATGCATATCAATTAAAGTTCTTGGGGTGTGAAAGTAAAAGATGCAGATAAAAATTCTGAGGAAATGAATGGCTTGTAGAATAATTAGGAAGGGTTAAAAAATGGCTGGAACCAAGGGAAGCTGAGCAGCAAAGGAGACAGCCAAAGGGCCTGCAAGGACACTGCTGGACCGTTCTGACCCGTTGAATAAATATACAAGTATATACGACTGAGCGCGTGCGCGCGCGCACACACACACACACACACACACACACACACACACACAGCATGTAAGTGGAGCTTTGGACTTGTCATTACCCACAGCGCTCTAAGAAATACCAATAAAATCAATCCCTTTTTTTTTTCATTCCATAAAGATGTGGTGGAAAGTTACTCATTGTAAGGTTACTGGAAGATCTCACTTAGCCATCAATGACGCCTGAATTTTGAATCTTAGCGTCTCTTTGTTCTAGCTTGAAAATCTTGCCCAGAACTCAGATTGGCCTGGCTTGGGTCAAATGTGTACCCCTAGTTAGCTGTGGTGAGGGAAGTCATTAAAAACCATGTCACCTGCTAGAGACACGTGGTTAGCAATGGAGGCAGTAACTGCAGAAGAGAGAGAATGCCACGGAGATGGCCCAGCTGAGCGCCACACACTCACACCGCATAATGAATTTAAGAACCGATGGGAATTATCGTCAACTCTAGAATAAAAAGTTTTTAAAAAGAACCGATGGAAACTAATTCATAAAGAACAACACTGTGTTCTAACGTAACTAAGGGAGGGGAGAGGAGAGACCTGGGGAGAGAGAAGTAAGTAAAATAAAAAGCAGGGACGCACAAAAATTTAACTAGCAATCTCCTTCTCTAGCGGCAAGTCACAAGAAAACGGGTCAGTACTGGTTATGAATTTATTTTTGTGGTGAAGGACCTAACCTAGGATGTATAAAGACTTGGTTCAATTTCTAGCTGACTGGACGTCCACCCCTTACTACTGAAGGTCACCAGCCCAAGGTTACATGACCCATGCAGAGGCAGGTAAAACTGCGGCACTTTTTAAAGTTTTTCTACAATAAAAGTAAAAATGAAAATGTTTTTTCAAGCTCTCAGAAAAAACAAAGATTCAATTAAGTACATGACACTATTTTTTGAAACAGTGTGATAAATTGAGGTTTTTTTAAATGTAAAAGTATGTAGGGGCATTTCTGAAGTATGTGTACTAGGCTGAACATTCTGGAGTATGTGTACTTGGCTGAAGGGGAACTCAGCGGTTGGGTGCGCAGTCAAGCAAGTGGAAACTTGGGGCATACTGCTATCTTTTCCCCTCACAATGCATTCATCAAGTTAAATTGCCCAGTTTTGGACCCATAGCAACTGTGAAATATGTTTTAAGCTGGTAAGTTTGAGGTAGTTTGCTATGCAGCAGTAGATAACTAATATCTTCATTTTTAATTGTCTGACCTTTTATCTGTAGATTAAATCCATGGGCTTCTTGCCCTTGGTCCAGCCAGCATTTGACTTATTTCCAAATCTATTTGATCAGGGAACGTTTTTTTATTATGACATCTATTTGGATCCTCAGAAGCTCATGCTCCGAGGGATATACTTTGAGAAACTCTCTGTGTGGCAAATACTCCAACGCTCAGGGTGGTGACTTGACAATTAACGACCTGTATTAGTGTCTCTAAGGAAATTAATAAGTGATACGTTAGTGCTGAAACATTCTTTATATAGAATGAGTATTAAGAGCAGAAATCCTGCCCACCTTTTTTTTTTTTTAAACAAACCATGGTGATGCAGAAACGGGAAAACGCTGCAAGATATTAACACTACCACAGTGTTGAACGCACCCACTCTAACAATCCCATTCTGTAACATTCTGCAGATGGAGAGAATGTTGATATAAAAAGAACTCTGAAAGCCTGAGAAGTTACCAAGCCATCTCCAGTCCCTTAAAGTGGCTCTCAGAACTGCTTGAAGGAGACCCTCTCCAAACGGCTGAGCCGGGTTGGCTCACCCTCCTCTGGGGGGGTGGTCAGCCCTCCTACCAAAGGGCGTCCAATGCGTGTCCGGAGCTCACCTGGTTCTCCCAGGAGAGCACCAGGAGCCCGCAGCTCGGCGCCATCTCGAGACAAGCCCCACGCAGCGCACCCCTCCGTTCAGCTCGGCCCGCTCCATCAGAACGACATCTCTGATGGCCCAGTGGGGGATCAGAAGGTGGAGGGGCACACGGGTCCCCGGCCGCCACCGGAGTGCGGGTGGGGCGCGGGCGGCGGGGGCGCGCGTCTTCACATCTGGGCTGGAGAAACTCGGGGCCAGTTTGTCATGAGAAGCAGTGAGTGGTGGGTGGATTTTCTAGGTGTATAGTTCAGCTTTCAGTTCAGTTCAGTCGCTCAGTCGTGTCCGACTCTTTGTGACCCCATGAATCGCAGCACGCCAGGCCTCCCTGTCCATCACCACCTCCCGGAGTTCACTCAGACTCGTGTCCATCGAGTCCGTGAGGCCATCCAGCCATCTCATCCTCGGTTGTCCCCTTCTCCTCCTGCCCCCAATCCCTCCCAGCATCAGTCTTTTCCAATGAGTCAACTCTTCACATGAGGTGGCCAAAGTACTGGAGCTTCAGCTTTAGCATCATTCCTTCCAAAGAAATCCCAGGGATGATGTCCTTCAGAATGGACTGGTTGGATCTCCTTGCAGTAAAGGGACTCTCAAGAGTCTTCTCCAACACCACGGTTCAAAAGCATCAATTCTTCGGCGCTCAGCCTTCTCCACAGTCCAACTCTCACATCCATACATGACCACAGGAAAAACCATGGCCTTGACTAGACGGACCTTTGTTGGCAAAGTAATGTCTCTGCTTTTGAATATGCTATCTAGGTTGGTCATAACTTTTCTTCCAAGGAGTAAGCGTGTTTTAATTTCAAGGCTGCAATCACCATCTGCAGTGATTTTGGAGCCCCCAAAAATAAAGTCTGACACTGTATCCACTGTTTCTCCATTTCCCATGAAGTGATGGGACCGGATGCCATGATCTTTGTTTTCTGAATGTTGAGCTTTAATGGTTCAATCATCTGAGGGGATTATTGTGAGAATATGCCTGGTTGGGAAGGTCCCCTGGAGGAGGGCATGGCAATGCACTTCAGTGTTCTTGCCTGGAGAATCCCATGGACAGAGGAGCCTGGCGGGCCATGGGGTTACAAAGTCAGACACGACTGAGTGACTAACACTTTCAAACTACCACTTATTATTTCTCTAAAAAATTTTAAAAAGCACTTTGTGTTCTGAATATAGCACATTAAATAAAATGGTACAGAGAATTAAAGCATTAGTAAATAACAGACAGGCTGCAGACAGTTTCCTAAATCCTTAGAGTTTCCTCCAAGATTTATTCATCCTCCATGAGACAGTGGTTTTCGGTCATTGTTGTTGCTCAGAATTTTCCCAACCTGATATCCCCACCTTAATTCTTACAGCATTCCTAATTTAAACACATGTTAATCAGCAAATGCCTTAAGTCTTGACTTGAAAACCTGGTATTCATAGTTAGGATGAAAAAGTAATTAAATATCTTAAACAGAAATACAATTTACTAAATTAAAAGCCCAGGGCAGAGGAGAAAGACGAGTCCTCATCTTTTCCTGCCAGAGCACCAAAATCACAACCAGCTGTTTAACAACTATTGGCAGGAAAACACTGAGCCCACCCAAAAAGCATACCCCACGCCCAGGGACAAAGGGGAGGCCACAACGAAACGGCAGGAGAAATACATCTCACTCACACTTTATTTTTCTGTCATTCAGTATAAAAATAAGCATTTCAAAATACTTCAAGATACTGTGATAAGCCGTGCAACAGAAAAGGCCCAGCCTGCAAACTCTGTCCCCAGGTGAGTCCGAGTGGTCCTGTCTCGGTACTGCAAGGCCGGCCTGCGGCTGTACAGGCGACCCCTGTAGTGTAAATTCACACTGACTTGAAATAATATTAAAGAGACATGCTTCAAAAATCAAAATAAAGTACAGAGCACCTTTTACCCTGTTGTAATAAAATATTCAGTAATTCCTCTGTGTGAAACTCTGGAAAAAGATGAAAGGCAAAACTAGATATAAAAGGGAAAATAACAATGTGTCTATGAAGTCAGTTTTCTCTGACTTGTGAAAAGACTGATCAAACACCCTTTGAGGTGCTGTGGAGGTTCACGGGCTCTCCAGCTGCCAACACGGTTCCAGCCACCGCAGCTTGCTTGCTGTCCACCTCGACTCTGTACCACAGATGACATGGTATCTTCTATTGACATCAGCACATCTTTTTTTTTTTGTACTCCTGTACGCTTTTGCTGTTACACCATGAAATACTATCACAATACTATTTATACTTCATCATAAATAGGCATTAAGAAAGCACATTTTGCCAAGCTGATTTGTGAATCTCCTAAATTATATTTCTTCACTCACCTGCCAATTTGAAAAATCTACTAATCTGTAGAGAGCTTTTTCTCATCATTAATGTGAACTGGTGATGCTATAACTTAATTTAAAATCAATTATTATTTTTTTTAATGGGATTCAGACCAAGAAAGCCTAGCATCAGCCAAACTCTCCTGGCACATCATGGACAAACGTCCAACTCTACAGTGATATGTAAAGGTCACTTCATGGAAAACCCAAATAAAAATTACTCTCAAGATGTTCTGTCCATTACAGTTAGTTTATAAACAGAAATTAAAATTTAATGAGAAGACTTTGGGCCTGTGGGCTAGAGTCGCACAGCCTGAAAGAAAAGCAGTTTCAACGTGGATTCTTAAGACAGTGCCAGCAAGTCTAACCACTGATTAAAAAAATTCTGTCAGGGACTTTTCCCTGGAGGCACAGAGGTTAAGACTCCACGCTTCCAGTGCATGGGGCCCAGGTTCAACCCCTGGTTGGGGGAGATCCCGCGTGCTGTGCGGTATATGCCCAAAATAAATTAATCAATTAAAGATTTCTGTTGGAACAATGCATGATAAAAGCTATGGAAATTAAGTTATTGAGTCTTACAATTAAAAAACACCTGCCAACATTTTTCCCCACGTCCCGATTGTTTCTCTAGTGCTGCTTAGTTGTTAGAACCACTTGCAAAACCAGCGCTGAGAGTTGATCAATATTTATGGGGCCACCTGGTGATTCCTTCAAGTTCAGCCAGTGCACTGATTGCAGAGGTGATCAGCACGGCCCCCTCAGGAGCATGTTTCACAGGAAGCTGTACAGTGGGGGCTGGAGATTGTTACGGCTGCTCTGAAACATCAGCGAGAAGAGTCTCCAATCAGAGGGAGAAATGAAAATGGAGAGGCTTTCCCACAGGTGTAACCACTATTTCACGCACACCAGACCTCAAGAAAATGGAAGCTCTTTTATTCCAGATAACCTGTAAATTCAGAATTCCACATGTAATTTCCTTATATGCGCAGAATGTGTTACACGTTGATTTCCATCTTCTTAATGAATCCGACAAGATCTTAGTTGAAAAGGAGAATGAGAAAGAGCCCCTGGATGCGGAAAGATGGCTTTGGCAACTTTATATGACGTGGCTTTTGGGTCTGCCACACAGACTGAGTTTCTTTGTCGTGAGCACCTGAGCCAGGCAGTTGAGAAACACCAGGAAGATGGTCATGGACATGACGATCACGTAGTGGCTGATGCTACAGGAGAAAAAGGAACACGTTACAGGCGGACAGAACACTCAGGAGGAAAAGCATAAGGCTCCTCTACCATTTCTAAATGTACAGGTGATCCCTGAACAACTCAGGCATTTGGCGTGCCAAGCTTCTGAGCAGTTGAAAGTCGATCTGTAACTTCAGAGTCGGCCCTGAGCGTCCTAACCTCCTCAGTGTCTGTGGTTTGGTCTCTGCCCTCAGCCAACCACAGATCGCACAGTACTGCAGCAGTCACTATCTAAAAAATCCACATACAAGCGGACCCATGCTGTTCAAGGGCCAACTGCATATACAAAATACATAAATTACAAAGCCTACTAATGCTTTTTAAATTGATATCAAAATGCTAAAAAGTGAATCTGCTGCAGAAGTAGCAATGAAAGTAAGGACTATTTCGAGGCAGCTCCGACCCTAATCCGACCGGAGACGATCAGCAGCGCCCGCGCCTTTGTCACCGTTAGAAGCTGAGTTTAAACAGCTAGCTCCTACAGAAATAAACGGAACTTTCCCCTTATAAGTCCCATATCTTCTGAATCACAGCCACAGACTCCCCAAGGTGTCCCCAGATTCAGTAATATGGCATTTTAGAGCACGGCATTCCATACTTTGACAAAAATACAGGCCACAGAGAAAGAAAGATGTTACTCAAACTCAAATTCAGTGAAGTGAAAGTTTTAGTCAAAGAGTCTAAACAAAACAAAAAGGACACATCTCTCTATTAATCTGAGTCAAAACCACTATGTGCCAGAATTTTGGAAAAAGAACACCATGAAAATTACTCAATCCCAGCTCCCATCTATCAGCAATAGTAAATGTTCAGCTTTTCTTTTTAAGCACCATGCTACATTGTCCACGGCTTGACAATAAATTTGCAAATATGGAAAGAAATTGAGGATATAGATCTGACAAATGTTCAATAAAGCAGGGGTTTCCCACAGTGACTGCCAAGCAAAGCTTCAGATGACACTGCAAGTTACTTATTTACTAGGCCTGTCAGAGTTACATCTAAGAATCTTACTTCATAATAAACTTATACCCAGCTTCCCTGGTGGCTCAGCTGGTCAAGAATCCACCTGCAATGTGGGAAACCTGGGTTCAATCCCTGGGTTGGACCAGAGTTGGACCATAAAGAAAGCTGAGCACCGAAGAATTGATGCTTTGAACTGTGGTGTTGGAGAAGACTCAACAGTCCATCCTAAAGGAAATCAGTCCTGATCGTTCATTGGAAGGACTGATGCTGAAACTCCAATACTTTGGCCACCTGATGCGAAGAACTGACTCACTGGAAAAGACCCTGATGCTTGGAAAGATTGAGGGCAGGAGGAGAAGGGGACAACAGAGGATGAGATGGTTGGATGGCATACTGACTTGATGGACATGAGTTTGTGTGGACTCCGGGAGTTGGTGATGGACAGGGAGGCCTGGCGTGCTGCAGTCCATGGGGTCGCAAAGAGTCCGACACGACTGAGCGACTGAACTGAACTGAGACTTACACCCTTCAATAAGCTGCTTTGCAAGGATGGGCCCCAGGGCAGGCCCCAGGGAACTTGTCTTAAGAATATCTGGGAAAGTGACTGCTGGGTGAATGTAAAATAGGGCAATCACCTAGAGGGACGTGGAGACTAATAACGAAAACGGGAAAAGAGGCTTGCAGTCCACCCTCCCATTCCCCTAATAACTCTGGTCCAACAGGTGGGCAGCCCCCCAAATGTCAACTTGCTGGCCCTATACCAACCAAGGCAAAGCTTCAGGGTGCTTACCCATGATGGGTAAGGCCCTCAGGCCAGAAAAGAAGAGCCTCTACTCTAAGCAGATTTATTTATTTTTGGTATTATAAGCTTTTAAGAAAGAATCTCCAATTATGAAGATTTATAGTTTGATAATATTTTCTTTGGAATGGCACTGGTTAGGGCATTCTTATTTAGAATCTTTCTCTAGATTAACTGGTTAATCTTATAAAGTAAATTTGAAATAGATAAAAAGAACTGGCTAATTAAAAAATAAGAATGAGAACTAGTTATGTTAGAAATCTGGTTCTGGACTAGGGTAGGCTTCTGACCTAAAAAGAAGGCAATACAATTGGATATTTAATTGCTAGACAAATACTATCATTAAGGCAAGACTTTTGAAATGTTTGTTTTCCCTGTAAAAATAATGGAACAGAATATTGGACCTGGACTTCTTTCCTGCTTAAATTTATGTGTGTATGTGTTTGTATATATGTGTTTTGGTAAGTTTTTTTTTAACACGGAATGGATATGATATACATCTTCTCTACCACTTAATTATGCAGATTTCACAAAGCCATTTTCCAACTTTAGTAGCCACCGTGGACATAAATCACCTATAATTATCTATTTAAGAATGAAAGTGATGACATTTCTCATTCTATAAAGCCCTTCTGGGAAGAAACTGATCTAGACATTCATTTTAACAGAACACTCTTAAAAACCTCATGCCCAAACAGACAACATTATGTTACTAAAACTATGTGAGTTATGCTGAAATTTTATCACACAGAAGTTGGTAACTGGTTGACTGATGTTACTTTAAAATGTCTTCCAAAGGGGAGAAATTCAAGCTCATCACAGCACAGAGGTGCCAGGAAAACATGGTATTAGAACACTAGAAACTTTCAAACAAACAAAAACATCAGAAAACTTTCCTTTTCCAGGAGATGGAGTAGCTGTATTTTCCCCCATCCCTCCTGCCAAGTACAACTAAAACCTCTGGGCGCTGTATACAAAATAAACCTGAGGAGACAGAATGGCGGAAAGATGCTAGATGGGTTAGGAACCTTGGGACCCAAGGAATGACACGGTGGTTGAATTTGCCGGATTTCCTTCTTGCTGGCAGAAACTGGCCAACCAGAAATGCCAATGGACTTAGACTAAGAACCCCAAAGAACCCAACGTGGTAACAAAAGCCTACTCTCTTCAGTCACAGGACAGACAAGGAAAGGGGCGGCCCCCAAAGATGGAAAACTTTCAGACACTAGCTGCTCCACTTCAGCCAGACAGCACGGAAGAAGGCGGCTGTACTCCCGCCTGCTCCGCAAAGGCCGAGCGGGGCACACAGGTCTGCACGCCCGGCTGGGGTGGGGCAGGAGTCTCTCCCGCCTCTCTTCGTCTTCTTCCAGCACGTCCAGTCCGTTAACAGGTTCCACTCGCCTCTCTTTCAAGATACTTCGTCCATCTAGCCTCTTGCTGCCGTTCTGAATCGCTGCCCTAGTTCAAGGGCATCATCTCTAGCTGAGCCTCTTAAGCAATCGACCTCTTCCCTTTCTTGACCCCTCAATGGGTTCTCCATCCTGTGGCCAGAGTGTTGCTTTAAAATGTAAGCATATCAAATATGTCCCTGCAAAGAGTCTAATGCTTTGCCTCACACTTAGAATAAATTGCTAATTCCTTACAGTAACCTCAGTCAAAACCATAAGTGACATCACCTGTCTTTCTGAACTCTCTCCCTACCATCTTTCTCCTTGTATCCTTCTCATCATAATAACATTCAAATTTTCAACACTATTTGATGACATCAGGAAACACAGCTTTCATAGAAAGTCAACTTAAAAAAAAAAACAACCCAACCCTGAATACATTGGCATATAAATTAAGTCTAAAACGATATATATCAATCTGTTGGACTCTGGGGCTGAATTCCAGTTGACTTCTTATTTTTTCTATGTGCTTTCAGTATTTTCTACAATGAGCTTATGATACATTTCTTTTTATGAGATGACTACAGATTATGGTAGGTTTAGACATAGCACTCTTAGGCTGAGCTCATAATTTCCACAGATATCTCCTCTATCCCATTTCTGTTCCTCACAGGACATTTCAAAATCTGCAGTGGTTCCTGAGATCAAAATCCTCAACCCAATAAGCTCGATATAATGGTCATAACTTCTTCATGTTCTGTAAGAAGGCTCACTCCCCAACCCAGGGACTGGAGTTTGGAGTCAGAGGTGAGAGGGGGGAGGGACAGAGTGCAAAGTGCCCAGGTTACAACCTCAAGGACCAAATCAAGGCAGCCCAGACTGACCTGGATCCCTCGGGAGGCCGTGTTCCATGGGGAGAGCAGGCAAGGAGGTCAGGAGGCAGGCGGATGAAAGGAACGCCATGAGGATGTAAGAGAGTGCACTCCAGAGAGTGTGTACAGGCTGTGGCCTGTCCACACGGTGGAATACTGCTCAGTGGTGAAAGGGAAAAAAATCCTGACACGCTACAACACAGAGGGAACAGAAACACCACACTGCCTGAAAGAGGCCAGATGTGAAAGACGACACATCGCGCAATGCCATTTCTCGAAATGCCTGGAGCAGGCAAATCTGTGGAGACAGAGAGCAGGCTGGCGGTTTTCCGGGGCTCGGCATGGAAATTGGATAGACCGGAATCAGGCAAGGGGGAGTTTTCTGGGTGACAGAAATATGAAAAAACTTGATGGTAGTGATGGTTGCACAAATCCATCAATCTGCTGAAAGTCACTGAAGTAATTTAAATCATTTAAAACTTTAAAATGGATGGAATTTATGATATATAAATTATACCTCAAGAAAGCCATAAAATCAAAAAGATTATATTACAGCAGATGATTTTTTTTCCCACTAGATTTTGCTATCACTTTTAGGCCTTTTACCACTTCTAATATTTTTTAAAAACTTTAAAATATTAAATGACTTGATCTCTGAACAAAGTAAGTTTTGTAAAACCAGAAGGCAGGAGACCCCACCTCAATTTGAGTGACAATCTATCTCTAAAGGGTATTCCACACATCACCTATCTCCTAGACCTGAAATGGCCTGAAACCATAGACTCTTGGCTCGTTTAAGCTAACACAGTCGGCAGGGAACAGCTGTGAAGCTCGTTGCCTCATAGTCTCCATGCGGCTGAGTCCAAGGCATTCAGTTTGTGATAGCTGCCATCAAGTCTGGGAGCCATCATAGCGTAGCAGAGTTAAAGGAGCATCAAATTTCTATCTGAAACGAGTTCAGCTGTTCCCACTCCCTCCTCTCGACCGGTCTGTCATTTAAATCAGCAGTTCTCAAGGTGCACATCCTATGAGATGGTAGAGGGACAAGGCGGATACAGATACTGATTGTGTGCATACAGAATCACCAGGCGGGTCTGTTCAACCCACACAATGGGTGATAAAAGGCTGATGACACTTCTCAATTAGGATAATGCGCAGTCAAAGCCGGTCCTATCTGTCAGATGTACTGGGAAGACACAGGTGGAGAACCACTAATTTTAATAAAGCTTAATGTTCACTGTCAAGAGTAAAGAGATTTTATGGTGCTTATTAATTACATTTAGGAGGATATTAAAATATCACTGAACTTAATGATAAGTTTTCACTACAAAGAGAAATGATACTGTAGTTGTCGTTTATACTGCAGTGATGTGTAACAATAGTGCACGCAGGAGACGGGTCCAAATGAATCCCGCCATGGAACTAAAAGCTCCTGCCGATGAGGACGACTATTCACCTCAAGTCAAGCGCGTTTAGAACATAAATTTAAATATGCTTTTATAGTTATGAAAGCTCCCTCAATAGCATTCTTTCTCTAGTTCAAAAAAACCCACTTCTCTCAGAATGCAAAATAAAGGCAATACTCTGTAAAGGTTATGGCCTGCTATAAGTGAAAAAACAGTGTAAAAGATTAAAACAAGAAAATACGAAATTATAGCTCGGTTGGCCCAACTCAGTTTCACAGCCTGGGTAGGATATTTCTCATATGGCTGTTGAAAACAAAAACAAAAACAAAAACACCCAATGCTAGAAGGTTCTCCAGAAAACCACTGAATTTACACCCACTGTTTTAGTTGGTCATACCGACTAGAGTGTATTCCTTTAAGAGTCTCAATGTAATTCTGCTAAGATCTACTCCAAAGATGCATTTCGAACATATTGAACTACACTTATAAACAGATATCCTGTCTCATGCCCTAGCAATTGAATCTTTATTTTTAAAGAAACCATTATTAACCTGGAACCAATAGCTGAAGAATCTCTCTAGCATATTTTGAAAACCTGCTGCAGTCCCCAAAACGATACTACAGACACTGCAGATACACAGGCTGCATTCGGGTATTGCATTTGAGTCCTCTCTCAAATTCTGGGACAGATTCTCACCATTTATATATTGAAAGAGCAATAAAATAGAGAGGACAAAAGGACACTATTCCATTCCTGTGAATGACAGGCAGAGAATGGCTGGAGTTATTAGCTGTATTACTGATACAAAGGGGTTTAGAAATAAAATTTGTCACCAAGGCAAACCACTACAGGGGCACAGTTCAAATAACCCAGGCTCCCATTAAGGAAACTCTGCCAGTAAGTTTAATAATATCTGCAACATGACAAGGAACAGCTCGGCTTTTCAAATGTATATTCACAGAGGAATAGAAAGCTGAACCTAAGAACAACATTCTCACAAATAAAATGCAGGGAAAAAACGCAGGAAAAAGGAGCATAATAAAGTCTTGATGTATGAACCTTGCTATATGGTGCTTAACTTAAGTCTTGAAGCGCATTTTCCCTCCACTATCCAAGTCCCTTCCTGGCAATCAGTCAGATGCATATGGACCCTTAGACCTGTATCACGTGGTTCCCTGCGGCTCTGTGTACCATTACTGCCCTACAAGATGCGAAAGGAAGCGTTTAGAGTCCTAACTCACCAACAGAAGCAGCCGCAGCAGCAGCAAAAACCTCACTGTGCAGCATCAACTGGGCAATTCCGTTTAGAAAGCCCAATTCCACTCCATCCCGACCTCTTCCATCTCCCTACCGTCTTCCTTTCTTAAGTGGGAGTCTTTTGTACAATACAACAATAGACAAAAAAGACAAATGGAGCAGAGCAAGGAGGTGTTTCAGCAGGAATGACCGGCAGAGGATTCGGGGAATTTACGTAGGTTAGTTCAGTGTCCTCAGTCTGATGAATAGAACTGAGCTCTGAAATTGTAAGTCTCTCATCCCACTTAAGCAAGCATCCCATTTAACCTAGAGGAGTTAGACCAGTGAGGATGAAGCGCTGAGACTGAGATAAACTGAGGTTTAGCAGGCTTATTACCTGGCCATGCCTTTAACCTGTTCCCATGCACTCTAGGTTTTTAATGTTGTAAAGATGAGGATGTAATGATTACACCGGAACAAAAGGCACAAGCCAGGACTGCTCCAGGTAAACCGGGGCTACTGTATGTGCGGGGCAGCTGCCTTTGGAAAAAATACTATTACCACAAAATATTTCTACGGCATAGTTTTTACCCTATATAGCATCAATTAACTATATATTTTTCCATATTCACCATAAGTGAAGTTTAGGACTGGCACGTGGCGTTAACATCCTCTCCCTGTGGTTAGCGCTGCAGTGAGGGGCTGTCAGTGCATCGCAGGCTAGGAGTGCTAATCACCGCTCCGTTTCCCTTGGTTTGAACGATGTCACTGTGTGTTTTATGCCTTGCTGTCTCAGTTTTGCTATTATTTTGTGCTCTGATGAACACTTTATTCCCATGATGGTTGTGTAAAGGAATGCAAGGAACAGGCCCAGAGGTACCCCACACATGCCAAGAAGAACATCATGCTAGATATTAAATTTGAGTTTTGTAATGGCTCAAAGCCTGTTTTTAAAACAATCAAGCAAGCATAGGTAACAAAAAAAAAAAATAGATTAAACAAGACTACATAAAAATTTAAAACTTCTGTGCAAAGGACATAATCAACAAAGTCAAAAAGCAAGTTACAGAATGGCAGAAAATATCCGCAAATCATCTTATCTGGTAAGAGTCTAAAGTCTAACATATATAACGAACTCCACCACTCAACAACAACAAAAATAACCCTATTGAAAAACGGGGAAAGGATTTGACCAGACATTTCCTTAAAAAAGACAGACAGACAGCCAACAAGCCCATGGAAAACGCTCAGCATCAGTACCGATGAAGGAAAAGCAAATCAAAACAACAAGACACACTGCACACCCACCGGGGTGTCTACGATCAAAAAAAGAAAAGAAGAGTTGGCGAATCTTCTGCGCTATCAACAGGAATAAACCGGTACAGCTGCTATGAAAATCACTACAGCAGCTTCTCAAAATGGTAAAAGCATAACCACCATTTGATCTAGCAGCCCTCTCATTTCCGGGCATGTGTCTCAAACAGCTGAAAACAGACTCGAATGGGTAACATGAACACCCATCTTATAGCAACCTTATGACAGTGGCCAAAGGTGGGGCAAGCTCAGTGCCCAGAGAGGGGTGAGAGGACAGACAACACGCGATGCAGACAGTCAACGGAATATTATTCAGCCTTCAAAAGGAAGGGAATTCTGATCTAAGCTTCAACACGGATGAACCTTGAGGACATTATGCTAAGTGAAATTAGCCAGTTACGGAAGGACAAATATTGTGTGATTTCACTTACATGAGGCCAAATTCATAGAGATAGATAGTAGCTAGTGGATTCCAGGGCCTGAGGGGAAGGGAAAAATGGGAAGATATTGGTACAGAGTTTCAGTTACGCAAGATGAGAAAGTTCTGGAGATCAGCTGTACAATAATGTGAAATCACTTAATAAAACTGAACTGTACACTCTAAGCCCCAGCAAGACGGTGGGCGCTGGAGCGGCTGTGAAGAGAAACCCCTCGACAAAGGGCAAAGGAGCAGGCGGGGCAAGACAGCAGGAGGGGCGAGACGGTTCAGAGTCGAACCCGCCAGAGGCGCTCAGAGCGCTCAAACCAGGGCGCCAGGACCCAGGGACGCCACGGAGGCGGAGCCCGAGCTGTGTGCGCGCCTCCTGGGGAGGCCCGGGGGGCAGCGGGCTCCCGCAGGGGCAGGGGCTCTGGGCGCCGCAGACCTGGGCATGGCAGGCGCTCTCTTGGAGGAGGCAGCCGTTCACCCACCACAGAGCCGCCAGAACTCACTCGGGACCGGCAAACAGGCTCTTGGAGGGCACGGGCAGAACCGTGTGTGCACCAGGACCCGGGAGAAAGGAGCAGTGACCCCACAGGAGACGGACCCTGACTTGCCCGGGAGAGTCCAGGAGTCCCCGGCGGAGGCGAGGGGCGGCGGCGGGCTGCTGCAGGGTCCGCACGGAGGGTAGCAGGGCATCATGGGACCTTTTGAAGGAGGCCGTTATCTTCATTCACTTCACCAAAGTTTGGCCCCAGGGCAATGAACAGGGAGGGAACACAGCCCTGCCCATCAACTGAAAACAGGACTAAGGATTTACTGAGCATGCCCCACCCCCACCCCCAATCAGAGCAAGACCCAGTTTCCCTCTCAGTCAGTCTCTCCCATCAGGAAACTTCCATAAGCCTCTTATCCTTCTCCATCAGAGGGCGGACAGACTGAAAACCACAATCACAGAAAACTAGCCACTCTGATCACAGGCACCACAGCCTTGTCTAACTCAATGGAACTAAGCCATGCCGTGTAGGGCCACCCAAGACAGACGGGTCATGGTGGAGAGTTCTGACAAAATGTGGTCCACTGGAGAAGACAATGGCAAACCACTTCAGTATTCTTGCCTTGAGAACCCCATGAACAGTATGAAAAGGCAAAAAGATAGGACACTGAAACAGGAACTCCCTAGGTTGGTAGGTGCCCAAAATGCTACTGGCGATCAGTGGACAAATAACTCAAGAAAGAATGAAGGGATGGAGCCAAAGCAAAAACAACACCCAGTTGTGGATGTGACTGGTGATAGAAGCAAGGTTGAATGCTGTAAAGAGCAATATTGCATAGGAACCTGGAATGTCAGGTCCATGAATCAAGGCAAATTGGAAGTGGTCAAACAGGAGATGGCAAGAGTGAACGTTGACATTCTAGGACTCAGTGAACTAAAATGGACTGGAATGGGTGAATTTAACTCAGATGACCATTATATCTAGTACTGCGGGCAGGAATCCCTCAGAAGAAATGGAGTAGCCATCATGGTCAACAAAAGAGTCTGAAATGCAGTACTTGGACGCAATCTCAAAAACGATAGAATGATCTCTGTTCGTTTCCAAGGCAAACCATTCAATATCACAGTAATCCAACTCTATGTCCCAACCAGTAACACTGAAGACGCTGAAGTTGAACGGTTCTATGAAGACCTACAAGACCTTCTAGAACTAACACCCAAAAAAGATGTCCTCTTCATTATAGGGGGCTGGAATGCAAAAGTAGGAAGTCAAGAAACACCTGGAGTAACAGGCAAATTTGGCCCTGGAGTACAGAATGAAGCAGGGCAAAGGCTAACAGAGTTTTGCCAAGAGAACACACTGGTCATAGCAAACAGCTTCTTCCAGCAACTCAACAGAAGACTCTAAACACGGACATCACCAGATGGTCAACACCGAAATCAGACTGATTATATTCTTTGCAGCCAAAGATGGAGAAGCTCTATACAGTCAGCAAAAACAAGACCGGGAGCTGACTGTGGCTCAGATTATAAACTCCTTATTTGCCAAATTTAGACTTAAATTGAAGAAAGTAGGGAAAACCACTAGACCATTCAGATATGACCTAAACCAAATCCCTTACAACTATCAAGATTGCCGGGAGAAATATCAATAATCTCAGATATGCAGATGACACCACCCTTATGGCAGAAAGTGAAGAGGAGCTAAAAAGCCTCTTGATGAAAGTGAAAGAGGAGAGTGAAAAAGTTGGCTGAAAGCTCAGCATTCAGAAAATGAAGATCATGGCATCTGGTCTCATCACTTCATGGGAAATAGATGGAGAAACAGTGGAAACAGTGTCAGACTTTATTTTTTTGGGCTCCAAAATCACTGTATATGGTGACTGCAGCCATGAAATTAAAAGACACTTACTCCTTGGAAGAAAAGTTATGACCAACCTGGATAGTATATTAAAAAGCAGAGACATTACTTTGCCGACTAAGGTCCGTCTAGTCAAGGCTATGGTTTTTCCTGTGGTCATGTATGGATGTGAGAGTTGGACTGTGGAGAAGGCTGAGCGCCGAAGAATTGATGCTTTTGACCTGTGGTGTTGGAGAAGACTCTTGAGAGTCCCTTGGACTGCAAGGAGATCCAACCAGTCCATTCTGAAGGAGATCAACCTGGGATTTCTTTGGAAGGAATGATGCTAAAGCTGAAGCTCCAGTACTTTGGACACCTTATGCGAAGAGTTGACTCATTGGAAAAGACTCTGATGCTGGGAGGGATTGGGGGCAGGAGGAGAAGGGGACGACAGAGGATGAGATGGCTGGATGGCATCACGGACTCGATGGACGTGAGTCTGAGTGAACACCGGGAGGTGGTGATGGACAGGGAGGCCTGGCGTGCTGCGATTCATGGGGTCACAAAGAGTCGGACATGACTGAGAGACTGAACTGAACTGAACTGATACAGTGGAAGCGAGAAATAGATTCAAAGGACTAGATCTGATAGACAGAGTGCCTGAAGAACTATGGACGGAGGTTCCTGACATTGTACAGGAGGCAGGGATCAAGACCATCCCCAAGCAAAGGAAATACAAGGCAAAATGGGTGTCTCGGGAGGCCTACAAATAGCTGTGAATAGAAGAGAAGCAAAGGCAAAGGAGAAAAGGAAAGATATAAGCATCTGAATGCAGAGTCCCAAAGACTACCAAGGAGAGATAAGAAAGCCTTCCTCAGCGATCAGTGCAAAGAAATAGAGGAAAAGAACAGAATGGGAAAGACTGGAGATCTCTCCAAGAAAATTAGAGAAACCAAGGGAACATTTCATGCAAAGATGGGCTCAATAAAGGACAGAAATGGTATGGTCCTAACAGAAGCAGAAGATATTAAGAAGAGGTGGCAAGAATACACAGAAGAACTGTACAAAAAAGATCTTCACGACCCAGATAATCACGATGGTGTGATCACTCACCTAGAGCCAGACACCCTGGAATGTGAAGTCAAGTGGGCCTTAGAAAGCATCACTATGAACAAAACTAGTAGAGGTGATGGAATTCCAGTTGAACTATTTCAAATCCTAAAAGATGACTTTGAAAGTGCTACACTCAATATGCCAGCAAATTTGGAAAACTCAGCAGTGGCCACAGGACTGGAAAAGGTCAGTTTTCATTCCAATCCCAAAGAAAGGCAATGCCAAAGAATGCTCAAACTACTGCACAATTGCACTCATCTCACATGCTAGCAGGGTAACGCTCAAAATTCTCCAGGTTAGGCTTCAATAGTATGTGAACTGTGAACTTCCAGGTGTTCAAGCTGGATTTAGAAAAGGCAGAGGAACCAGAGGTCAAATTGCCAACATCCTCTGGATCATGGAAAAAGCAAGAGAGTTCCAGAAAAACATTTACTTCTGCTTTATTGACTATGCCAAAGCCTTTGACTGTGCAGATCATAACAAACTGTGGAAAATTCTGAAAGAGATGGGAATACCAGACCACCTGACCCACCTCATGAGAAATCTGTATGCAGGTCAGGAAGCAACAGTTAGAACTGGACATGGAACAACAGACTGGTTCCAAATCGGGAAAGGAGTACATCAAGGCTGTATATTGTCACCCTGCCTATTTAACTTCTATGCAGAGTACATCATGAGAAACGCTGGGCTGGAAGAAGCACAAGCTGGAATCAAGATTGCTGAGAGAGATATCAATAACCTCAGATATGCAGAAGCCAATGGCAACCCCCTCCAGTATTCTTGCCTAGAGAATCCTGTGGACAGAGGAGCCTGGTGGGCTGCTGTCCATAGGATCGCATAGAGTCAGACATGACTGAAGCAACTCAGTGTGCATGCCTGCATGCATTGGAGAAGGAGATGGCAGCCCACTCCAGTGTTTTTGCCCGGAGAATCCCAGGGAAGAGGGAGCCTGGTAGGCTGCCGTCTATGGAGTCGCACAGAGTCAGACACGACTGAAGTGACTTAGCAGCAGCAGCAGATATGCAGATGACACCACCCTTAAGGCAGAAAGTGAAGAAGAACTAAAGAGCCTCCTGATGAAAATGAAAGAGGAGAGTGAAAAAGTTGGCTTAAAACTCAACATTCAGAAAACTAAGTCCATGGCATCCGTCCCATCACTTCATGGCAAATAGATGGGGAAACAGTGGAAACAGTGTCAGACTTTATTTTTGGGGGCTCCAAAATCACTGCAGATGATGACTGCAGCCATGAAATTAAGACGCTTCCTCCTTGGAAGAAAAGTTACCACTAACCTAGACATCATATTAAAAAGCAGAAACATTACTTGCCAACAATGGTCCATCTAGTCAAAGCTATGGTTTTTCCAGTAGTCATGTATGGATGTGAGAGTTGGACCATAAAGCTGAGTGCTGAAGAATTGATGCTTTTGAACTGTGGCGTTGGAGAAGATTCTAGAGTCTCGTGGACTGCAAGTCGATCCAACCAGTCCATCCTAAAGGAAATCAGTCCTGAATATTCACTGCAAGTGCTGATGCTGAAGTTGAAACTCCAATACTTTGGCCACCTGGTGTGAAGAACTGACTCATTGGAAAAGCCCCGGATGCTGGGAAAGACTGAGTGCAGGGAGAGAAGGGGACGACAGAGGATGAGATGGTCGGATGGCATCACTGACTCAACAGACATGAGTTTGAGTAAATTCCAGGAGTTGGTGATGGACAGGGAGGCCTGGCGTGCTGCAGTCCATGGGGTTGCAGAGTCAGACATGACTAAGCAACTGAACTGAGCTGAACTGTACACTTTAAAATGATTAAGGTGGGATTTTTATGTTATATATATATTACTATAATTTTTTTCAAAGAAAATTTTAAAATTATCAACGGAAAGGATAGTAGAAGCTGACAGTTGGATTTTTGCAAAGTACTGTGACATGGTGAGGGGCCCTGCAACATCACGGCAGCCTGGGAAAACTGACCTTAGAGGAAGCAGGAAAAAACTGTGCCTGGGAGCACAGAAGAACTTCAGGGGTCAAAGTGAACTGACGCCTGAACGGTAGGGGTCTGACACCAGGAAGCCCCGGGGACAGTGCTGTCACCACCCTGGTGGTGCAGGTGTGCAGTGCCTTGTCTCCAGACACTCACTCTGCCTCACCGTTCAGTCCATGGGATGCTCTTGCATAAAGAGGCAGCCAAGGTTCCTAACGCTTAGGCAACAGTTCACTTGTGTAAGTGACATCTGAAATATCACAGCTCTAGCAGAAGCGAAGTTCATGGCTCCTCACTTATTTGCCAACAGTAGTTTTATATTCAAAGTTCTCCAAATTAAGGTTCCCAAAAGCTATTTGCTAGAAATTTCCTTATCCAAAACCAATGGTTTCTGAAAGTCTTATTATTTATCACACTGCAGATATGAGGGCATTGGGCTTTTTTACCTCTCTGCTTTGCCCATATCCATTCTATCTGCCCAAAATACTCTTCCCCAACCTCTAAGTTTCCCAATTGAAATTATACTCTTCCTTCAAGGTTCAGCCCATATGCTGACCTTGCACAAAGAGTGCTTGGTCACTGAAGCTGGAAGTGAAGCAGCCTCTGCTGTGTATTCTCAAAGCCCTTAACCACACGCTGCCTCGTATTACAGTTATTTTGTCTTACAACCTGACAGCAGGGGCCATCTGTCAGAGCCAGATCTTTCCAGCGCTGGAATATCCGTTATAAGTTATACATTAGAATCTCACACTCAGTACCTGAATTCGCTACAAAACACTCTGATGCAGAGTCATCTGTCTCTAGAGGTGGGGCATCACCAGGTCTGGAAGACGCAATGCCATTTGTCTTGGGTCCTTGATAACATCTGGGAATGCTTTATGGATGGTGAGAGTGCTCACTACACAATTTCTTCTCAAGAAATGATCTGTATATTAAATGTATACACATACAAAAAAACGAAACCTAGGTAGGCCATGTTATTGCTAAAGTCTTTCAGAGCTAGTTTCCTCCTCTGTAAGACAGAAATAATTATATTTTCCTCATATCATTGCCATGACAGTAATGAAATAACATATGGACAACTCCAAACACACTGTGTACAGTTAAGTGACATTGAAATACTCAGTGGCAAAAAGTCTGCCCGCAACGCAGGGACCTGGGATTGATCCCTGGGTCAGGAAGATCCCCTGGAGAAGGGAGTGGCAACCCACTCCAGTATTCTTGCCTGGAGAATTCCATGGAAAGAGGAGCCTGGAGGGCTACAGCCCATGGGGGTTGCAGAGTCAGATATGACTGAGCTACTAGCATACACATTATATCAATTTCATACCTTTCTCAATACTCACTTTCCTTGTTTGCTACTTAATTTAATCTGGCTTTCCCCTGGGTTTGGGTATAAGGTTTTTTCTATAGCAGAACAGTGCGATCCTCTAAATGGTTTCTGGAAAGTTCCGGGGACCCCAGAAGGCAGGAGAGATAGACACGGTTGCATTAAATCCCTTAAACCAGCCGTGCCGGACACTTCTGAGAAAGACGCTCCAGACCTTTCCAGGGAAACATGGTGGCTGTCTTTAAATGAGCAACATGAAAGTCTGGGAAAGAGAGAAAGTGGTCTTGGGACAAAGAACACACGACTTCCAGAGTGGATCGGGGGCAACGCTGGTGCCCGGAGGCGGAAAGCAGGGTGCTCAAGAGGGGCTTCTTCCCCTCCCCTCCTCTGTCCCTCCTCTCTCTGTCCCTCCTCTCTCTCTGTCCCTCCTCTCTCTCTGT
>NW_024070206.1:1469539-1547779 GCF_014754425.2 Oryx dammah | reverse complement strand
CTCTCTGTCCCCTCCTCTCTCTCTGTCTGCTCCTCTCTCTCTGTCCCTTTCTCTCTCTGCCCCTCCCCTCTCTGGCCCTCCCCTCTCTCTGTTTCTCCCTCCCTTCTTTCCTGCCTCCTCCGAAGCCCTCACCTTTTCTTCCTTCTTCTTCTTCTTTTTTTCTTGGATGAAACAGTATATTATTAAAGAGGAAGAAAAGAAAGGTAATTTGAGGGGTGTGTGTTGAGGGGAACATTCTGCCAATTAAGCCTTAGGTGAAAGACTGTGGGTGACGGGAAGGAGAAGGGAACAACAGTGTTGAAAGGAACGGGGTCCCCCAGGGACCACCAGGAGGTGGACGTGAGCAGGAGGCTGGGCCGCCTGTAACTGGAAAGGCAGGCGCAGAGTCCTCGCTAGGAAGTACTCGAATGAAAGCAGGGAAGACTGAGTAAGTCGGTAAGTGGGGGAAAGGGCCTGAATTCTGGGATCCAATGCTGAAAAGAAATCCCAAGTGGAATACTGAGGACGAGGCAACCAAGGTCGGCAAAGGTGACGCAGCGAAGACCTCCTGCTCAGGGCCTCGCCTGGGGGCATCTTGCTTCGCCGCAATGCTCCCGAGTTTGCTCTTGACTCTGTTCCCCCAGCAGAAGTCCTCCCAGCGCAGACGCAAAGCCTAGGAATTTCAGTGTCACCAGGATACTGGATACTGCGGTGTGTCTTTAACTCTTTCAACTCCCCTAGAAAGAGCCTTCTCTATGGAGAAGTTTTTCTCTCAAACACGGATGCGAGACTCACTATCTGCTGCCTCTTCTGACATAAACAAGAAGCCACTGTGCCAGCCGTGCGGTTGGCAGTGTGTGCCCAGGTATGTGGCACCTGTTGGCACCCTGTCTGCCCCGTGACAGCCTCTCCTAGCAGAAAGCCGCCTCCTGCTTCATGCCCTGTGTCTCAGCGTTTTCTCTTCGAGGAAACGACTCTGCTCTGTACCTTTAACAAAGGCCCCTGGCCCCAGACCGTTCTTTTCTGGCCGAAGACACCCTAACTCTTGGCTCACTCCCTTCTAATCAGTATCTCTTTCTCCTGTAGATCCTAAATTTATATTATTCAAAAGTTTGCAACAATCACAAATATAGGATTAGACGCAAAGCCACTTTTCCGAATAGGTTATCAGAATTACAGAACAAGGACTCGGGGCAGTTCTCTCCAGGGAGACGCAGTGAAGGACAGCGGGGACACACAGCCCTGAGACCCGAGAGCTGCTGCCTGACCTGCTCAGCTCTTCCCAGGCTCCGAGACGTGAGCGAGTTGGAGGTCTCAGGGCCACAAGGTCCTCAGGGTAAAAGGAGGCAGTGAGCACACCCTGCTGTGGAAACAATGTCTCCATCACAGTGCTGAGATAAAGGTCACGTGAAGGAGCGCAGGGGGAGCCTGTAAACAGGTGGTGATACGGTGTCGGCAGAGCCGGGCCGGGGGAGCCCGTGCCCGGCGTCCTGAGCCTCCCCCAAGCGTGAGCCTTGTCTGGAGCACAGACGGACCCCTGCTCTCTGAGCTGCCTGTCTGTCTCTGAGCCCACAGCTCGAATACCCAACAGCTGGTGTGATTCTGCTGCAACACGCAGCCTGGTTCTGACTGGTCCAGACGGGTCACTACCCTGCTCTGGGAACAAGCTTGCTCCATTTGGGCCCGCGTGCTGGGCTCCAACTTAGACAGAGGCTTCCCTGGGGGCTCAGGTGCAAAGAACCCGCCTGCAATGCGGGTGACTTGGGTTCAATCCCTGGGTCGGGACGATCCCCTGGAGAAGGAGTGGCTGCCCACACCAGCGTTCTTCCCTGGGAAATCGCATGGAGAGAGGAGCCTGGTGGTTTAGAGTCCATGGGGTCTCAGAGAATCAGACGGGACTGAGGGACTAACACTTTCACTTCTTCTTTCAATCAGATCTACAGACATGCCTTCCAACCAAGATATCATCCCTCACATTGCTCATGCGTGAAGTGAAATGGTAACAGAATCTCAAAAGGAGGTTGGGTTTTCCCCGGTGGTTACCGCCCTCCTTCTCCTCCCCTGTCCAAGCAAGCTTGAGAGCGGGGGAGACTGAGAGCCACCTCCTGACCTCCCGCTGCTCTCACGCCTCTCCCCTTCATTTCCATGAGTCACAGCTGCAGCACTGAAACAGCAAAGTGAGGAGAAAGGCTTCCCCCGAAATGCGAAACGCGCAGCCCTCGCTCTGTCTCATTCACTCCCCAAGCAACTACTCTGACCTCCTCCTGGCTTAGACCTGCTGGGGCTTCACTCTCCCTTTTCACTCTCACGCACTGGAGAAGGAAACGGCAACCCACGCCAGTGTGCTTGCCTGGAGAATCCCAGGGACCGGGGAGCCTGGTGGGCTGCCGTCTCTGGGGTCGCACAGAGTCGGACACGACTGACGCGACTCAGCAGCAGCAGCGGGAGAGAGCGAATGATGCTGAAGCTGAAGCTCCAGGACTTTGGCCACCTCATGCGAAGAGTTGACTCATTGGAAAAGACTCTGATGCTGGGGGGGATTGGGGGCAGGAGGAGAAGGGGACGACCGAGGATGAGATGGCTGGATGGCATCACCGACTCGATGGACATGAGTCTGAGTGAACTCCGGGAGTTGGTGATGGACAGGGAGGCCTGGCGTGCTGCGATTCACGGGGTCACAGAGAGTCAGACACGACTGAGCGCCTGAACTGAGGAGAGAGGGAGGATTTAGCTGACTTCTACCATACCCGACTCATGTCAGTTCTAGGCAATCATTTTAGTTCTGTTTTCCTTATGAATCAACTCTGAGGTATAATTTATATACAAGAAAATGAAACCATTTTAAGTATCCAGTTAAACGGATACTGACAAATGACTCACCCACGTATCCGTCAGCACGGTCAAGACACGGAACACTTCCGTGACTCCCAAAGTTCCCACGTACGCATTTACAGTCATGCTCTCCGTAATTCCCTGGAGAAGGCGATGGCACCCCACTCCAGCACTCTTGCCTGGAAAATCCCATGGACGGAGGAGCTTGGTGGGCTGCAGTCCATGGGGTCACTAAGAGCTGGACACGACTGAGTGACTTCCCTTTCACTTTTCACTTTCATGCATTGGAGAAGGAAATGGCAACCCACTCCAGTGCTCTTGCCTGGAGAATCCCAGGGACCGGGGAGCCTGGTGAGCTGCCGTCTCTGGGGTCGCACAGAGTCGGACACGACTGAAACGACTTAGCAGCAGCAGCAGCAGCACCGTAATTCCCAGGCCCAGACAACCACTGACCGGCTTCCTCTGACTGTAGACTAATTCCATCTGTCCTAGAATTTTACCTAAATGGAATGATACAACATGTACTCTTAATGCACCACGTTTCTTTCACTCATTATAAAATATCTGAAATTCATCCGTGGAGTTGAGTTCATCAGTCATTCTTTTCATTAATGTTTTCTATTTTATGCATATAGCCTAATTTGTTTACCATTAAGTGCTGATAAACATCTGGGTGGTTTCCAGATTGTGATTATTAATAAAGAAAGTGTTAGTCACTCAGTCACGTCCGACTCTCTGCAACCCCATGAACTATGTGGCCCACCAAGCTTCTCTGTCCCTGGGATTCTCCAGGCAATAATACTGGAGTTGGTTGCCATTCCCTTCTCTAGGGGACCTTCCTGACCCACGGATCAAACTAGGGTCTCCTGCATTGCAGGCAGATTCTTTACCTTCTGAGCCACAAAGCTACTATGAAAATTCCCGTACAAGCCTTTCATGGACCTATTTTTCCCTTCTCTTGGGTAGATGGCTAGGAATAGAATTGCTGTACAATTCAAAATATCAATCAGAGGGTGGCGTTTACTTAGCTTTTTAAGAAAGTCTTGTTTTCCTCTAAGTCTACCTCCCAAATAGGACAGTTGCCAGTAAGCTGTGGGTGTGTAATAAAAATCACTAGGTCATGTTTTGGGACAAGCAGGAGAGGGGCCTGTCTCCACCCTTTGGGCCGGGGTGGAAGGGAGCTACAAATGCTTGAGTGGAGACAGCTTTCCTAAGAGTGAGAAGCACCTGGACACAGCGGTCGCCTCTGTCTCTTCACAGCTGTTTTCAGGTTTTCCCGGGAGTGGAATCCTTGCTGCATGGGGATGGGGGAAGGAGAGGCGTGGGGAGACTGCCGGCTCCATCACTGGACACAGAGACGGTCAGGTCACCCCCGGCCCCCCTCCTCATTCCTATGTGCCCCATCACTGCCCAACTGCGTCTGAGCCACCAGGGTGCCCTGCCCTTGGCAGGACTGTGAGAGATTCTGGGCTGCCGCCGCCTCTCTTGGGTTATCCATCTTCCAGAAATCTGTTGAACTTGCATTTGCTGATGATCGTTTTTCTATACTCTTTCACTTTGGCTGGGTTTGTTATTTTATTGAAGAGTTGGTAGAGGGGAGAAAAATGATTATTTCTGGCTTGCAGTCCTCACCCAGACATCAATGAATTTGATTCAGTGCAGATATCAAGTATTAAATCTTAGCCCTGAACCGTCTCTGGCCAAGCTCATTGATGACTGCTGTTTAGCCCGACGCATGTCTTCACGTGTTTCCCTACTCACTCTCTCTGTAGCATCTCGGTGACCTTCTTTCCTGAATGTTCTTTGGATCCCACAGCTCTGCTCTCACCTGGTTCCTCCACCCTTAGGCTCCCCAAGAGCTCTAGAACGTGCTTCTCACCCCCAGCAATTCACCTGGTGCCACCTGATTGAACTGAGACCATGGATATTTAAAAATGATTTGTGTTTTATGCTTGTTATTACTGATAATAACAGTGAAATGTGTACTTTGAAGAAAAAAAACTGCCACGTAAAGATACACCTTAAACTAATCAGAGAAAGCCAGGTCTTTAGTTTGTGTAACATAAATTCATGATGCTGTGAAGAAGTTAACGATGCCCGTCTTCACGTGAGAAGTATGCCCACTTCATCCTCTGGCACTTTCCTAAGGGCCAAAACCAATATAGGTCCCTCCCACCAAAAAAAAGGCGGGTGGCTGCTGGGGCTGGTGGAGGTGGAGAAGTGAGTTGTTTGCAAGAGGAAACAGTTATGGAGGTGGACGTTCATGGAAGCTGGATAACAGCATGAATGTACCCGGTGCTACTGGGGTCTACACTTCACAAGCGTTAAGATGGGAAACTTTCTATTACGCATGTGCGTGCTGTCGCTCAGTCGGGTCCAACTCTTTGTGACCCCACGGGCTGCAGCCCACCAGGCTCCTCCGTCCATGGGATTTCCCAGGCAAGAGTGCTGGAGCGGGCTGCCATTTCCTTCTCCAATATTATGTATATCTTGCTACAATTAAAAATAATATATAAAGTCTCACAAGTAAAAATGTTACCTTTTGTCAGGATATTTTCCAAACAAAATTCTGATCTGTATCTAAACTTAAATTACGAAGAGAGTAAGGAGAGTTATGTCAAACACAAGAAACACTCTGAAAGATAAAGAAACAGAACTGCAGAGTGATATCAATAATAGTAGTTTCCACTTATTGGATCTACTTGATGCCAGGCACTGTGCTAAATGCTTTACATGGGTTAATTCATTCAAAACGACTACAAGAGACAGGAAGATGAGACGCATCAAGTCAGTTGCTGACAGGCTCACAGCTGAAGAGTGGGAGAAACAGGTCAACCCCAGGAGGTCTGGTTTAAAGCCCCTGCTCTGACCGCTACCTGCCTGGCCAGTCCGGGGTCAGAGGGTGGTGAGGACACATTCAGACTTCCCTAAGCTGCAGGTTTAAGAGACTCGTGAGACGAAACGAACGCCATGGCGCACCCTCTGTGTGCTGAGCACGCAGGAGGGAGAGACTCCCAGCGGCTGACTGCAGAGACAGGGCGGACACGCCCGAGCGGCCTCAGAGGGAGGGAGCGAGGGGAGGACGGGAGCCGGGGGCTCGTCCAGGCCGCACGATTGCTGGCTGAATAAAGTACTGACTAAAGAAATACAGTTCGCCCACAGAAATGTATTCTGTCTCTGACTGCGTTTGAAAACAGACCGGCAAAACAACCTCACTTTCTTCCCCTCAAAGGAAAGAAATTTAACAGACTGTGGCCGTCCTTGATGTTCATATCACAGTAAGAAGGAGACTGACTTTTTGTTCAGATTATACTTCAAGTGACGATGTTACAGGGATCCCGTGTTACAATGTCCCCACACTGAAGATGCCAGGAGGCGTGATGACCACCGGAAACGTAAACTGCAGCAGAAAATGCACACTGCGACCTGAAGAGTTTCACTGTTGTCCAGACAGACTGAGATGAGAATGCAGACCCCGGAGTGAGCCCCCCGAAAGTCCAGACTCAAGCAGCTTTCCTCACACCTGCCTGCGGCCCTGCATTGCTCTCAGACCCCACCTGCCTTCACAGCATCCCAGGAGAACATCTGGTAACGTGCTGACGCAAGAACTGGAGGGACAGGTCTCACCTCTAAAGGCCAAAATCACTACTGCTGGCCATGCTTGCTTGCTTCGAAAATCAAGTTACTTCTTGATGGAGATTGAGATACAAGTTACTTCTTTTTTAACTACAGTCTTAAGAATTCCACACCATATACAGATATTCTATACTATACACAGTGAATGTATACTATACCTTGTTCCAATATCCAGCCAGCTGCCGTAATCTTTGATTAAGAAGAAAAAATGCTGTAAAAGAAAACAAGATAGGGCCCCATTAAAAACAAAGGCTATACAGAGCCAGGCTAAAAACAACGTCGCTTTAGGATTGTGTCTTTCAGATTTCCCTCAAAACCGCTATCTGACTGGAATCAATAAGAATTCACCTTTTATTGAAATTTTTGCTTGGACTAAAATGAGCAAGTCTAAAAGCCAGATACAGCATCTCCATTTAATCACATAAACACAAAAGTGACATCTGTGAATAACCAGAAAGAAAACCCAGCCAACGTTAATAACATGACTAAGTGATACCAAGGATCCCAGTGAACAGAAGCCATATTGTCTAATCATCAGCAGACGTTTCCCAACAAACGTTCATCCTGAAGACAAACTCTTTCAGGAGCTTTATAACCTAGTGCTGAGTCAGTCAGATGATCAGGCGTGTGTGCTGGGTGTATGTGTGTGTGTGTGAGATGAGTGTTGTCACTGGAAGTTCAGGCGAGGAAGGGTGCAGACCCCAACTAGGGTGCAAGGGAAGGCTGTCCCAACAAGAACTTTAAACGTCTAAGCGACAAGCAAGAGGTGAAGGGTGGCCAGTGCTCCACCACGGGACCCTGCTGGACTCTGCCCTCCGCACACCTTCCCTGTGCTCCTTCTGCTGTAACAGCCTTCCCTGCTGGCTCAGACAGTAAAGAATCTGCCTGCAGTGCAGAAGACCCAGGTTTTATCCCCGGGTCGGGAAGATCCCCTGGAGAAGGGAATGACTACCCACTCCAGCACTCTCGCCTGAAGAATGCCCATGGACAGAGGAGCTTGGTGGGCTACAGTCCATGGGGTTGCCAAGAGTCGGATGCGACTGAGCGACTAACGCTTCTCCCTAGAACAAGTCACACTTGTGAATATTAAGTCTTCAGTGAATGCTCTGAGTCCATTCACCGAATGATCAAACCTGAGGGTAGTGAGGGGAACCTCCTGAACTTGTAGGTGTAAAACAGGGTCTGTCTGTTCATACACTACATCTAAGAGGCCCAGCTGCCTGTCCCTCTCTGGAGCTCCCTATCAGAGCTGTGGTCTGGATAAGATTCTCCTATTTCCTTTTCCCTATTTCCCTTCCTTCTCCCCACTCTTTTTTCCTTTCTTTTTCAATCTGACTAAAGCATTAAAAATCAACATTTCAAGTAGGAAAATGATGTATCACCTGAATCTAAAGATAGCTCTTTATGTTATCTTCCTATGAAAGTTAATACAATGCACCATAGAAGACTATGTATAAAATACAGGTTCTAATAAATCAAGTTAGATGATTTTTGACATCCTAAGAAGAGCATTTTTACTGCATTGAAAGTCAAAATAAACAAAGAAGAAAGTAATTTATGTGTAACTTATGCCAGCACTTTATAACTCAGTATCTAAAGAGTTCATATACAGAAATGCACTCATATTTCATTGGATTAAATTAACTTGTTGTTTAGCTTCTCAATCTTATTTATATTGAATATCCAGTAATCTCTTACCAAAGCCATGATGTCTGATATGTTGATAACCATGAGGAAAAGACTGGAAAAAAATAAAAAAACATGTAACACAGCGGGCACATTTTAAAAGCATATTAAAATCAAAATTAGAATAATCAAATGACCTAACATTCTGGTATTAGTATTTCTGCTTCTGAAAATACATTTGACAAAAGCTCTTTTCACATTATCATGGACTCCTGTCCCACAGTGATGGGCTAGACTTCAAAAATGTTACTTAACATTTTGAATATTTATTTTAAGTATATGAAAGGGACATGAATTATGCTTTTTTAATTAAGCTTTTTATTTTAGATAATTACAGATATACATGTAATTGCAGAAATGATATAGAGGGAGTCCATGTACCCTCTTCTTCTCCAACACTCTTGAGAGTCCCTTGGACTGCAAGGAGATCCAACCAGTCCATCCTAAAGGAGATCAGTCCTGACTATTCACTGGAAAGACTGATGCTGAAGCTGAAATTCCAATACTTTGGCCACCTGATGAGAATGGCTGACTCATTTGCAAAGGCCCTGATGCTGGGAAAGATTGAGAGTGGGAGTAGAAGGGGATGACAGAGGATGAGATGGTTGGATGGCATCACGGACTCAACGGACATGGGTCTGGGTGGATTCTGGGAGTTGGTGATGGACAGGGAGGCCTGGCGCGCTGCGGTTCATGGGGTCGCAAAGTCGGACACGACCGAGCGACTGAACTGAACTGAGCTGATGCACTCTCTGCCCGGCTTCCCTACTGGTGAGTCCTTCAGAGCTCCGGGACAATTTCACAACCCGGACACTGCCACCGACGCTGGCAACACACGCAGTCCTCCCATCGTTACAAGGAGCCCTTATGAGCCTTGTGTTACGGAGTTTACTCTGGGCGGTTTTAGCTTTTTACAGTGTTATCTGGTGTTCTTTCTAGCAAGTTTAGTTTTTCCTGGGCCACATTTTCTTAGTGCTCTAGGGAATGGGAAGGTTGCAGACCTTAGGGCAGCCTTGTGTCTAAAAGAAATGTTACAATGTGCAGTAGGAGCCATTTCCAATTTTATCTTATGCTAGTAACTTCTACCACTAATTTAGCAGATAAGTGTTCAGTTTCTATGGCATGCCAGTCACTGTGCTTATTGCTGGTTATACATGAGGTGACCAGAGCTTACCATCTAACTCAGGGAGACAATAAATAGAATGTTTGCAATAACAATACAAGGTCAGGTGGTGTTAACTGTTACGAAGAAAAGTAGACTGACTGGGCGAATATCTATGAGGAGGAGACATTTAAGCAGAGACCGGGACGAGTGCAGCGGACCATGAAACCAAATGAGCGGGAGCACTGCAGGCAGAACCGTGCGTGGCCCCACAAAGCGCGTGCAAGGGAACCGGGCGTGGCCCCACAAAGCGCGTGCAAGGGAACCGGGTGTGGACCCACAAAGCGCACGTGGAGGAACTGGGCGTGGCCCTACAAAGGGCGTGCCGAGGCACCGGGCGTGGACCCACAAAGCGCACGCGGAGGAACCGGGCCTGGTGCCCGAGGAAGAGCGAGCGCGCCGCCGGAAGCAGAGTGCGCGCAGAGGGTTGCGGGAAACAAGGCCGAGAGGTGCAGGGCGGACCACAGGTACGTCTGGGCCACAGTCAGGGCTGCAGAACTGGTCCTCGCTGGGACAAGAAGCCCCTGGAAAATCTAAAGGCTGCCCTGTCTGCTGCGTAGATAACAGTTCTCAGAGGACACGGGTCAGCTAAGGGAGGTCAGCTAAGGGAGCCCTGCAGATGAATGATAATGGTGGGCTCTGGCGGTGATTGAAACGTGGACAGAACGATGACATTGGTGACATTCAGCAAGTGGAAACGGCAGTGAGGGACGGGCGGACTAGAGCTTCTGCAACGGGTTAGATAAAAAAACAGGGGGAGCAGCTAGAGGTCACCAGGAGGAAAGGGACTTGCTGAGTTCAATGTACGCAAATTAAGTTTGAGTGGGTCAGTATAATATTACGGGGAAATGTAATAGACCTTATAAAGGTCTAAAGGTCAAAAGAGAAGACATTTATAAAGTCACACTTTGCCATCTTTGCCTCAGTTCCCTCCCTTTGTATTTACTTGTATTAAATACTTAAATACTAAAACTGTGTATTTAGTTTTTCGCTACTAAATAGATTTAAGGGACTAGATCTGATAGACAGACTGCCTGAAGAATTATGGACGGAGGTTCATGACATTGTACAGGAGACGGAGCAAGACCATCTACCAAAAAAAAAGGAAAAAAGCAAAACGGCTGTCTGGGGAAGCCTTACAAATAGCTGTGAAAAGACGAGAAGCGAAAAGCAAAGGAGAAAAGGAAAGATATAAGCATCTGAATGCAGAGTTCTAAAGAATAGCAAGAAGAGGTAAGAAAGCCTTCCTCAGTGATCAATGCTGAGAAATAGAGGAAAACAACAGAATGGGAAAGACTAGAGATCTCTTCAAGAAAATTAGAGATACCAAGGGAACATTTCATGCAAAGATGGTCTCAATAAAGGATAGAAATGGTATGGACCTAACAGAAGCAGAAGATATTAAGAAGAGGTGGCAAGAATACACAGAAGAACTGTACAAAAAAGATCTTCACGACCCAGATAATCATGATGGTGTGATTACTCACCTAGAGCCAAACATCTTGGAATGTGAAGTCAAGTGGGCCTTAGAAAGCATCACTACGAACAAATCTAGTGGAGGTGATGGAATTCCAGCTGAGCTATTTCAAATCCCTGAAAGATGATGCTGTGAAAGTGCTGCACTCAACATGTCAGCAAATTTGGAAAACTCAGCAGTGGCCACAGGACTGGAAAAGGTCAGTTTTCATTCCAATCCCAAAGAAAGGCAATGCCAAAGAATGCTCAAACTACCACACAATTGCACTCATCTCACATGCTAGTAAAGTAATGCTCCAAATGCTCCAAGCCAGGCTTCAGCAATACATAAACTGTGAACTCCCTGATGTTCAAGCTGGTTTTAGAAAAGGCAGAGGAACCAGAGATCAAATTACCAACATCCTCTGGATCAAGGAAAAAGCAAGAGAGTTCCAGAAAAACATTTACTTCTGCTTTATTGACTATGCCAAAGCCTCTGACTCTGTGGGTCACAATAAACTGTGGAAAATTCTTCAAGAGATAGGAATAACAGACCACCTGACCTGCCTCCTGAGAAATCTGTATGCAGGTCAGGAAGCAACAGTTAGAACTGGACATGGAACAACAGACTGGTTCCAAATAGGAAAAGAAGTACATCAAGGCTGTATATTGTCACCCTGCTTATTTAACTTCTATGCAGAGTACATCATGAGAAACGCTGGGCTGGACGAAGCACAAGCTGGAATCAAGATTTCTGGGAGAAATATCAATAACCTCAGATATCCAGATGACACCAGCCTTATGGCAGAAAGGGAAGAAGAACTAAAGAGCCTCTTGATGAAAGTGAAAGAGGAGAGTGGAAAAGTTGGCTTAAAACTCAACATTCAGAAAACGAAGATCATGGCATCCGGTCCCATCACTTCATGGCAAATAGATGGGGAAACAGTGGAAACAGTGTCAGACTTTATTTTTGGGGGCTCCAAAATCACTGCAGATGGTGATTGCAGCCATGAAATTAAGACACTTACTCCTTGGATTGAAAGTTTTGACCAACCTACACAGCATATTAAAAAGCAGAGACGTTACTTTGTCAACAAAGGTCCATCTAGTCAAGGCTATGGTTTTTCCAATAGTCATGTATGGATGTAAGAGTTAGACTATAAAGAAAGCTGAGCACCGAAAAATTGACGCTTTTGAACTGTGGTGTTGGAGAAGACTCTTGAGAGTCCCTTGGACTGCAAGGAGATCCAACCAGTCCATCCTAAAGGAGATCAGTCCCCAGGTGTTCATTGGAAGGACTGATGCTAAAGCTGAAACTCCAATACTTTGACCACCTGCTGCGAAGAGCTGACTCATTTGAAAAGACCCTGATGCTGGGAAAGATTGAAGGCGAGAGGAGAAAGGGATGACAGAGGATGAGATGGTTGGATGGCATCACTGACTCAATGGACATGAGTTTGGGTGAACTCTGGGAGTTGGTGATGAACAGGGAGGCCTGGCGTGCTGCAGTTCATGGGGTCGCAAAGAGTCGGACACGACTTGAGTGACTGAACTGAACTGAGTCTCAAGTTAAAATTATTACACACACACACACACACGCACGCACACACATTTTGATGAGTCTTCTATTTCTTGTCCCACATGTGCCGAGCACTTCTTGAAAGAAAGTGAAAGTGAAGTCACTCAGTCGTGTCTGACTCTTTTCGACCCCATGGACTGTAGCCTACCAGACTCCTCCGTCCATGGGATTTTCCAAGCAAGAATACTGGAGTGGCTGCCATTTCCTTCTCCACAAGCTCTTCTTATTTAGACTTTAATTAAAAGTCCTTCTTTAAAAATTGCGTTCACTAACACACATGCAGGAAAGCACATGTCTGTCACTTTACTAGTTTTTTTTTTTTCTTTAATTGCATATAAGTCACTATTTTCTATGTGGTATTGACAAGGTATAAGTGCTTTTAATGTTAAATTCAAGTAAAAATCCTGCAAAAATATACTAAATTAGACTAGAAATAAGATTTCTACTATTTTTAAACCATGGAAGAAAAGCTTTAAAAAAAATATTGTGGCATACACGTAATAATAGGCTATACTCAGTTCAGCCTAAATTATCAAGAAGAACATGCAAATTTATTCTAACAGTCATTACTTCTTTCAGTATATTCCAGTTTGATTAAAGAATAATAAAACTGCTAGGAAACTACATATTTATCTCAAGTGTCTTTCAGAAAGGCTGATTAGTCCTGGTCAGATGAAACAATTTGATTGTTTCAAAAGAGCAAACAGTTGGGTTGACAGCTTCTCTTCCAGTCTTTGATTACTTAACACATTGACTGTTCCACAAATTCCTAGAAACTCAGAAACAATACTTCCTATTCCATTTGTCAAAAGTGTAGTAATCAAGACTGAGAAACCACATAAATTAGGGACATCTAGAAGCTAATTTCAACCCATATAAAATGCCATAATGCGATAACACATGTATCTAATACACATTTATGAGAGAATCCAAAGGAAAACAGGATGGTATCACCTGGAGTCATAGGCACAGCTATATCTACAGTGAGCAAGTTACTAACTACAAGAATTTGACATTTATATTTTACAGTTTTCTAGAGGAGGTTACTCTCTAGCTGGGACAGCATTCTAATAACATTTTATAGTTGAAAAAGCATATTTTTATGTTATAGGCTCTAATCAACTATTTCCTCTAATGACTACAAAATTCTGGCTAAAAGGGCAGAACATTTTTTCCCTCATTTTTATAATAAACAGTCTAGGTTACAGTATCTTAATAGCAATCACAGAAAATACCATCAAATGTTTACTTTCGTTTCCTAAAAATGAACAAGTTCAAAGCATTCATCTTACCTTTTTGAAGATAACTGAGTAGTTAACTGAACAGCTTCAAAAGCACACATCACAAGAACAAAGGGGATTAAAATCTGTTTGAAAGAAAAACAGATGATGCCATGGGTGCCTGTAGCATTTGAAGAAATATTTCAATTTCTCAAAATTTATCTGTATTAGTGGAAAGCAAATGCTGAAATAAATCATGATACCAATGACATATAGAATAGTGATCAAATGGATTTAGAAATCCACATCAACAGCATAGGTAGTAAAAAGAGAATAACAAATATTTCAAATAAAGCCTACTCCAAATTTTCGTTCTACTGAACTCGTTATAATAATTAATGACCATGTTCAAATGATCCCAAGAGGGTGTGAAAAGCACACAAGGCCCAAATGAAATTAATTATGAAGCCTGAAGACCTGACTCACAGATCCTTGAACTCATCTGGTTATTTGTCATTACAACTCTGTTAACATGATTTAGCTGCCTAACCATTGCTTTCTGCGGTTTTATTTCAATACTAATTTATTCCTGATTATAAAACTCTTACTCTGTAAGAAAAATATGGAGAAAGGTATAATAAAATTTTATTTGTTCAAAAAAATCTATAAGCCAGAAACAACACCATTAATATTTTGAGATACTGTTTTCCAATGACCAGTTAAAAATACACTCACACACGAGGCTTAAACAAAGAGAGGAAGGAGAAGATATGGAAAAGAGATGATGTTCACAACTACATAAGATTCCTGTCCAAGTGAAGGCTACATGAGTGAAATAGAGTTCTAAGAGGACTTTCACTTCCAGCGACATCAGTCAATAAAAATGACCAAATACATTTCGTCAGTAAAGCTTACTGAATTAAGCTGGAGATTACAGACTGAGCATTTAATGTAAACTTTAGTTTTTCTTTTTTTCTTGTTTTTAATTAAAGGCTCATGATCTTTAACAGACTGAGAAAAGAACTACCACCATCAAGAAAAATGTACATAAAGACTAAAGAAACTATTAATACACATTTCAAAATAACAGAGAATGTGATGTGAGAAAATGAACATCTTTGTAACATTCCTTAAAATCACTTTTGCATTTGTGCAGTAACAAAATAGGATATTAGTCCTATTAAGACACACATACCCCTTCAACAATTACTACTTATGCGATCTGAATAAGAAGAAATCAGATGTTAGGCAGATATTAGTTCTTGTATTTAAACAAGTACATACTAAGGACATAGAATGTGCCAGGCACTATGGTAGAGGGCATAAGACAAGCTTAATGATCCTAGAGAGAAAGGGAAAGAACGTGAATTACATTCCACTGGAGAGTCTGAACCCCTGGAAAGCTGATAATTTGTTATTATCTTAGAATCCTCAAGACCCAGCTGGTGCTGATAAGCCTTCAATGTCATATTTATTGAATGAATAAATCAATTCTAGGTACAAGGATTATGAGAAAAGATGATAACGTGTTGGCAGTCTCGTGGGTAGGGAACACGGCTTCGGGGAGCCTTTGATCTTGAGGAGCAAGGGAGTTTTGATCCACCCTTCACTTCTCAGGCTTTAATCACCTTTGATAGGACTTCCTGGGACTAACAGAGATTCTCTACTTTTTTGAAGTTAAATGGGCTTAAGACTAAACCAAGAAGATTAACTCTATTTTGGAGCAAAGGCTAAAGCGTGCCCCACTCCCATTCAGCAGTGTCCGAGAAGGCATCTACTTTCCAGCTACTTAACTCTGCCACTTCATAACCTTAATGTCACATGTCACACGATTTCATGGGACAGTGAGTTCATAATCTTAACTAATCAGTATCTTAAGAAAAGAAAACCAACCTTCCACATTATCAGGGCTCCCATCTTGAAAGGACTGAACACGGTCAGGAAGCAGTAGACAGAGGAAGGGTCAAAGCTGAGGGATCAACAAGAAAAGGGATTTTAGAATTCACATTGTTGCAACTTGAATGTTCTTCTGAAAAGGATGTTTACTTTTCTGAAAGCTATTCTGACTGTAGCACAAGTGTACAGTGCGTCAAGAATTATCATGGGGGCTTTTCTGGTGGCTCAGTGCTGAAAAACCCACCCGCCAATGCAGGAGACATAGGTTTGATCCCTGGTCCCTAAGATCCCGCCGGTCGCGGAGCAACTGCGTGCGCGGTGGAGCCTGGGAGCGGCACTGCGCCCACGAGCCGCACCTACCAGAGAGGAGCCCCCACCCTTCGCAACCTGAGAGGCCCGCATGCAGCGACAGAGCCGCAGCGCAACCCAAAATAAAGTAAATATTGTCTTAAAAGAATTATTACAAAGTCAGTAAAATGAATGAGATAGACTCGTATGTGCCAGTATGTACCAATTTCCAAAATACATCCTTCAGGATAAAAAGCAAGAACAAAATCCCTAATTTGTATACTTTCTGGTTTTATATATATATGGATATAGTTTTTATTTAAAATTACCTGTTAACAGAAGCTATATTTCCAGTTCCAAAAAAGGCTGTCACTAAGAAGAAAACCTAAATAGAGTTAAAGGAAATGCCAAACAAGTCAGAATCCATAAAAGTTCCTTTTCATTTAGAGAAGATATATCTATTCTACCATGAGGGTAATTTGCTATCTCTACTTGTACATTTGGTGGTAAGTTGCTGAAAATGAGTGTTCCACCATATTTCCTTGTGAATGCATTTGGAGAGAACCAGGCTGAACAAGCAACGTATGAAGGACAGCAAGGCCTGGGAGTCACTCTTCACTTGTCACCGTCACCTCGGGAAGGTTGCTGTTTCCTCCCCGCTCACCTAAGCACTGGATTGGTGTTATCTGAGGCTGGCAGCTAATGATTAAAGAAGTGATAGGCGTTTCCAGCTGAAACACAGTTTCAGTTCACGTATGTTCTCTGGGCCCACTATAACGAAATGTGGCAGGTTCTTCGGGAGGCTCAGGAAGAAATAAGATGCCGTGTTTTAAAAGAATTCAATCAGAGGGTGAGAAAGTGTTAAACATCTTTTTGACATTTCTTCAACTTATATTTGTAATAGTGCAGTAATAAAAAGTAGATATTAGTTTTATCGGTGTCTAAGAACTTACTGCTAGTAAAGCATTTAAAATAGTGTTTGGTCCCCTGAACGCTCGATAAATGTTAGTTACTTTATTATTATAGACACATACACAAAAGTGGTACAGAAACAGTGAAGAGGAAGTATGAGTCACGACAAATTTCACTGAAGAAGTGGTATCTGAGCTGGTGACTTGAGCCTTAAATATATTCATGGTTCAATGCATTCAACCAATTAACTAACCAACCAGTATTTATCACCTAGTATGTCAGAGGCAGAGCTAGGCACTAAGAATATAATTATAAATAAAACAGTATAAAGTGCTCATATGGTAACTAAAATTTTGATGATAGGTAGAAGTAGGTAAGATTCATTAAAGGTAAACAATGGGAAAATAAGGGCATTAATGAAGGGTACAGAAAGATGAAGCAAGAAATACAGATTGGTGGCATATTAATAAAAAGCCTTGGACTTTATTGTGGAGACATTGAAGAGTTAGCAAGCATTTTCAGTGAGTGATACAAACAAGAAATATCAACAACAGTGAGATATTTGATCAGGGAGACTAATAATTAGAGGCAGGAAATTCACTTCTGAAGCTCTTTTAATAGTCCATATGTTGGGGACCAGGAAAGTCTGAACTGGTGTGGTCAGAATGGAAATGGAGGAGAGAAACCGGCTAGTTAAATATGGCAACAAGTTTGACGGCCTGGGAGGCTGGGAGCACAGCAGCGACATTAAGCGAGATGAGGTCAGGCAGAGACTGACTTTGGAGAGGGGTGGGCAGTCGTCAGTCAGTGTGGACGTGTATTTGGTGACGCCCAGCAGGATGTGGTGGAGCTGGTGGTAGAGAACCGCCTGCCAGTGCAGGAGACGTGAGAGACGTGGGCTCGATCCTGGGGCAGTAAGAGCATGGCAGCCCAGCCCAGTGTTCCTGCCTGGAGGATGCCCTGGACAGAGGAGCCTGGTGCGCTACAGACCATGCGGTCGCAAGGAGCGGGCCACGACTGAAGGGACGCGGCCGGCGGCCGGCGGCAGGCACGGTAGCCACGCGACTCTGGAGGTCGGGGCTGGAGAGGTCGGTCTCAGAGGTGCCTGTACAGAGGCGTCAGTCAGAGCTGTAGGAGAGGGTGACACGACCCAGGCACGTTTAGAGGAGAAGGTTAATGGCAGAGCTCAGAGGAAAAGCATGCATCGTTCAGGAGCAAAGGAGCGAGTTTTCGTGAAGGAGAACAGAGGTGGTGTAGAGTCTGAGAAGAGAACCTGGATCGTGTTCTGGAGGACAAAGGAAAAGAAAGAAATCAGTTGAGGTGAATACTGCGAGAGCGGTCAGGTGAAGCCAAACCACGAGACTGTGCGACGTCCTCTCCTGGTCTGCAGGCCACACACACGAGACTGTGCCGGCCAGGAGAGGACGTCAGCACAGCAAGGACAAGCTTTCAAAGGCACCCATCTAGGCTGAGGAGATGGCACACAAACGGGGAGGCAACGGTAGCAGCAGGGAGCTAGGCTGTAAACACAGGGACAGATGAAGGATAATTGAGGAGGAGGCAGGGCTCAGGGGAAGAAGCGTCTTATTAGCACAGGCTGAGTGGAAGGTGTCGGCAAAGACAGAAAGCCAAATTGAGAGTGAAGGCAAGAGGCGGAGGAGAGAAGAGGAGCACTGATCTCCTGGACCTCAACGGTCCAGACTCCACTGTGTCCGTTCAAAGGAGATACCTCCCGATGGACACCTTGAAGCCGGTGAGCTTGCCTTTCCAAAGCGAGACGGTATCCCGTTACATCATCTTTCAAACTTCTGATGCTAACAGCTGTCACACAAGGTGATCCAGCAACCTCGTGGGACACGTTATATGAGTACCATATAAAGCAGACATAAAAACATACAAACCTAACACATGTGTCTGTTGCATCATTCTTTATGCTTTTCTACAGTTTCATAAGTTTTCTGAAGTGCAATCTGTATCAGAAAACCATGTGTGGGAGGGCGGTGAAACAGCCTCCAAGGCTGACTCCACTACCTAGCGACGGGCGGAAACCGCACCCCCCTCCCCAGCGCTTCTCTTGTTCCGTCAAGCGGGAGGCTGCAGCGCCTTAAGACAAACCCCACAGAAAGGATACAAGGAAAAAGGCCCTGCGGATGTCATCCAGGTAGAGGTCTCGGCACTGGGTCACGTCAGGGTTACAGGCAAGCTGGATGGTGGAGACCTGTGGGATGAGGAGAGAGAGAATGCACAATCACAGGCGGTCTCCCTCCGCCCGCCAGGGCAAGCTCACCGCCTCAGTTACAGCAGCCAGGAAGACAGCTTGCACTGCCACACAAAAGATAAGAAGTATTTTCCTACAGCTTAATTTCACGTAATGAACTCTGCCAAGGTGAAATACAGCCAGTTTAAAGGGAGACCCTCCCTATCTCCCACTTCCCATGGAATTTTCTACTAAGTTCGGAAGATGCTTTAATCCTCTTCTTTAGAAAAAGACATATGTTTCACTTAAAATCTAGAATTTAAAACATAACACAATGAGCCTCATTTTTAATTTAGTAATATTTAGTTATTAAAATATTGAATATTTAATACTAAAGACAGTCTGATCATTTACTTGAATCTAATCAAAATTACTTTTTATGTATTGTTTTAATATTCCAGGGCTGAAAGTTTAAAACCAGTAATTACTCAATAATATTTCAATAAAGTTTCTTTATTGAAATTATTCATTCTGAATCCTCAAGTACTCTTTGTGAACTCAACAAGAGCCAGTTAAGGATGAATCAGTGGCTCAACTATGAAGGCATTTTCCTGCAGCATTCATTTTATCTGATCTCAGTAAAACTGTAAATATTCTATCATCAGTTTCTTATAATTATCTTCAGTTTTGAAAGAAGGGCAAGAGATATCAATCAACTCTCCAGCTCAGCATGATAAAGGTACCCTTAATATTTGGTTGGCTTTTAGCCAATTCAAAGGACATTATGTTGAATAAACAGTCTAAGATTTGGACTGAGGCCGCATCACTAAGGTGATAGAATAAGCATTTTGGACTAGAATTACCAGAAAGAGAAAAATAACCCTGGGAACACATATTTCACTTCATGATCAGACTCATAAACTGATGTGTAGCAACAAGAATATTCTTCCAACAAAAATGAATTGAAGGAAAAAGATTAAATGTGAAAACAAAGGGAATCAAGATAAGTAACAGTCTTTGCCCTCTGTTCTTTCACTTATATTAATGCCTTTTTACCTCAGAGTCACAAACAATCTTTAAGTAAAGCCCAACCTATATGTTCGTAAAACAATAAAATCATGCTTTTCTAAATGAAAATTTCCTTACAAACTGTTTGACTTAATTATTAACTTAATTATTAATATGTTAAGTAGTACACATTTTTAAGTAGAATTTTCTGTTCTGGCTGTGCCGTGTGGCGTGTGGAGGGATGCGATCCACAGCCCCGGCACTGGAAGTGCACAGTCTCAACCACTGGGACAGCCGCGGAAGCCTTAACTAGAATTTCTGACGAAACAACATTGCAGCTTCCTCATGGGATTAGAATAGGGAATATTTTAGTATTCTCAAATGCAAGAACGGTTTTGACAAGCTACCTTCTGTTTACAGGAAACAACAGATTGCTGCAGGGTTTCCTGTTCCATGTGTATCCAGACAAACATCAAACATGACAATACTAACGGAAAGAGAGCTTCATACCTAGGGGTTGGGGGCGGGGGTGGAAGTGAGAGGGTAGAAACGAAAAGAAAAAATTAAATACGAAAGCAAGTTAAAACAATTTTGATAATACTTCTAAGTTACATTATCACAAAATTTAATTTTTTTAGGTTTTCCAGAGGAAGAAACAGGAACAGAAAGCTACATTTAAATATCAACTCCAACACCATCTTTTTTTGAAATTTATCAAAACTTGAGACCATTACATGTTTAAAATAGTAGAGATATTTAAGTCATTCATAAGGTAAATGACAGAAGTACACAAAACAAGAAAACATAAGACAAAGGTAAAAACCATTAATATAAAGAGAACAGCAAGATAAACATTTCAAATTTTTTTTAATGGGTATAATACAGGAATACAAACCTCTCAAAAGAAAAGAGCCTATAAATAATTAAATACGTCTGACTTTACTGATAACTGATATAGAAATTTAAAAATAGATGCCACCGCGACTTAAAATATTTACTCATGTTAAAAAAATAATCCAGATAAAAGTATCATCAAAGACTAATTATAAAAGTATAATGAATCCTTCCCGTAAGGCAATCTAGCACTATGCATCAAGACCCTCAAAACTATTCACATAGTATAATCTGATAATGTTCCTTCTAGGAATGTACCCTGAGAAAATAATCAGACATATGCACCATGATTCCCATATGAAGACGTCTGTTGTAATATGTTTACAGGAAAAAACAAGAAAACAAGCTACTATTCACGGGGAGTTCGATTCAGTGCTGTACAGGACTCCTGGAGGCTGGTATACAGTGTGGCAGTTATAATGTGGGCAAAGGAGAGACGTTCAAGAGATAACACAGAGTCAGACGCCTTTTCTAGTCCGTTTCTGCCCTAGGTTAAGGCGTGTTTCATTTCTGTGATCCCCCAGATACTCCGCACATGACGGCAGTTATCATACTGCTCTGATACATCTGATACATAGATGCTCACACATCTCACGTTTACTAACGCCTTCCCCACTGGTCTGCAAAGTCTCTGCCTGCGTCAGTCTTCTCACCATACAGGTCCAGCTCAGAAGCACTTGTTGATGAGCTACTTAACTGGGTGGAAGTTACAACACAAAATTAAGCAAACCAAATAGAAACAAAACAACAACCTGTATTTCTCATTCAACTTTTTCAACTACCGACCTCTAATCCATATGGTACTATTTCCTAAACAAGGGAAAGCAAGAAAACCAAAACCCTTTAAATTTGACCACCAATCGTAAAACAAAACCCTGAAAACTGGGCAGATGAAAACATTCAGCTTTGAGAAAGCATATATAAATCACTCGGTATATAAGGGTTAGAACATCCAAGGATACGAACAGACGATACACACGTGAGAAAACACTACCAGCGAAACAAGTGCAGAGAATACACGGAGCTGCACTGCTTTCGGCCTCGACTGAAATAGCTCCTGATCCTCTCGCTGCTGCTGCTGCTGAGTCGCTTCACTCGTGTCCGACTCTGTGCGACCCCACAGACGGCAGCCCACCGTCCCTGGGATTCTCCAGGCAAGAACACTGGAGTGGGCTGCCATTTCCGTCTCCAATGCATGAAAGTGAAAAGTGAAAGTTAAGTCGCTCAGTCGTATCCGACTCTCAGCGACCCCATGGACTGCAGCCCACCAGGCTCCTCCATCCATGGGATTTTCCAGGCAAGAGTACTGGAGTGGGGTGCCATTGCCTTCTCTGATATTCTTATTTACTAATTAAAGTAGAAACACTGTGACAGATATGAAGAAGTGTGTCCCCTCACAGGTTGTTGGTAATATTATAAACTGGTGCTGCTCTTAAGACAAAAGTAAAAAAAAAAAAAGTTCATATTCTATGCCCCACTTATAACATAGCTGAGAAGTGAGCAAAGAAAATAATCTATTAATAACTATATAAAAAGCTTATGCAAAATATATAACTCAAAATATTATTTATGATACTAAGAATTAGAAATAAAGTGACCAAAAATAGGGGAATAATAAAAGCATCATGGAGTAGCCATATTACATAATATTAAAAATCTATTAAAATGATTCTTAGGAAGCCTGTGACCTACCTGGGAAAATGCTTCTAAAATTAAGTAGAAAATAAAGATACTAAATAGTACATGGACTATCATTAATACTGTACTAAAAAGATAAGTACAGAGCTAAGACCGGAAGGAAATATGCCAGAACATCAAGAGGAGGGGTAGTATATGAGGTTCTTCCTTATCTCTACTTTGCAAAATGTGATTGTACGATGTTTACAGTGATTAAAAAAAATAATTGAAAAGGAAAGATTTAGAATGCCTGCATCCTAGCCATTCTTGAATATATAGTTCCATTTTCACCTAAGTCCCTGATGGCACCAATTCAATCCCTTTCTCTAGTCATTCTTTGTATCATATTCTTCACAATAAACTTATGATAATTTAATTGCAGAGTACAGCATGAGAAATGCTGGGCTGGATGAAGCACAAGCTGGAATCAAGATTGCCAGGAGAAATATCCATCACCTCAGATATGCAGATGACACCACCCTTATGGCAGAAAGTGAAGAGGAACTAAAAAGCCTCTTGATGAAAGTGAAAGAGGAGAGTGAAAAAGTTGGCTGAAAGCTCAACATTCAGAAAACGAAGATCATGGCATCCAGTCCCATCACTTCATGGGAAATAGATGGGGAAACAGTGGAAACAGTGTCAGACTTTATTTTGAGGGGCTCCAAAATCACTGCAGATGGTGATTTCACTGTAGCCATGAAATTAAAAGACACTTGCTCCTTGCAAGGAAAGTTATGACCAACCTAGACAGCATATTAAAAAGCAGAGACATTACTTTGCCGACTAATGTCCGTCTAGTCAAGGCTATGGTTTTTCCCGTGGTCATGTATCGATGTGAGAGTTGGACTGTGAAGAAGGCAGAGCACCGAAGAATTGATGCTTTTGACCTGTGGTGTTGGAGAAGACTCTTGAGAGTCCCTTGGACTGCAAGGAGATCCAACCAGTCCATCCTAAAGGATATCAGTCCTGAATGTTCACTGGAAGGACTGACGTTGAAGCTGAAACTCCAATACTTTGGCCACCTGATGCGAAGGGCTGACTCACTTGAAAAGACCCCGATGCTGGGAAAGATTGAAGGCAGGAGGAGAAGGGGACAACAGAGGATGAGATGGTTGGATGGCATCACTGACTCAATGGACACGAGTTTGAGTGAACTCTGGGAGATGGTGATGGACAGGGAGGCCTGGCGTGCTGCGATTCACGGGGTCACAAAGAATCGGACACGCCTGAGTGACTGAACTGAACTAAATTGCTGCATTTTATAATTGCCTAACATTGTAAAATAGAGTCCACATTTTATAGAACTCTACAACTGTTACAGACCTGGGGTATACTAATTATTCTATCTGTATGTCTGTCTAGTGTTCAGGATACTAGAAATGTGAAGAAAAACAACTGTTGACTAATTGAATCAAGGTGTAGTTTGAGGATAAAAAAACATGATCTTAAAAAATATTTGCACTTATATGTGATATTATTCTTTCCCTTCAGCAATACGTGAACCGTGAACTTCCTGATGTTCAAGCTGGTTTTAGAAAAGGCAGAGGAACCAGAGATCAAATTGCCAACATCCACTGGATCATGGAAAAAGCAAGAGAGTTCCAGAAAAACATTTACTTCTGCTTTACTGACTATGCCAAAGCCTTTGACTGTGTGGATCACAATAAACTGGAAAATTCTGAAAGAGATGGGAATACCAGACCACCTAACCTGCCTCTTGAGAAATCTGTATGCAGGCCAGGAAGCAACAGTTAGAACTGGACATGGAACAACAGACTGGTTCCAAATAGGAAAAGGAGTACGTCAAGGCTGTATATTGTCACCCTGCATATTTAACTTCTATGCAGAGTACATCATGAGAAACGCTGGACTGGAAGAAACACAAGCTGGAATCAAGATTGCCGGGAGAAATATCAATAACCTCAGATATGCAGATGACACCACCCTTATGGCAGGAAGTGAAGAGGAACTAAAAAGCCTCTTGATGAAAGTAAAAGAGGAGAGTGAAAAAATTGGCTTAAAGCTCAACATTCAGAAAACGAAGATCATGGCATCCGGTCCCATCACTTCATGGGAAATAGATGGGGAAACAGTGGAAACAGTGTCAGACTTTATTTTGGGGGCTCCAAAATCACTGCAGATGGTGATTGCAGCCATGAAATTAAAAGACGCTTACTCCTTGGAAGAAAAGTTATGACCAACCTAGATAGCATATTCAAAAGCAGAGACATTACTTTGCCGACTAAGGTCCATCTAGTCAAGGCTATGGTTTTTGCTATGGTTTCTCCTGTGGTCATGTATGGATGTGAGAGTTGGACTGTGAAGAAGGCTGAGCACTGAAGAAGTGATGCTTTTGAACTGTGGTGTTGGAGAAGACTCTTGAGAGTCCCTTGGACTGCAAGGAGATCCAACCAGTCCATTCTGAAGGAGATCAGCGCTGGGATTTCTTTGGAAGGACTGATGCTAAAGCTGAAACTCCAGTACTTTGGCCACCTCATGTGAAGAGTTGACTCATTGGAAAAGACTCTGATGCTGGGAGGGATTGGGGGCAGGAGGAGAAGGGGATGAGATGGCTGGATGGCATCAATGACTTGACTGACGCGAGTCTGAGTGAACTCCGGGAGTTGGTGATGGACAGGGAGGCCTGGCGTGCTGCGGTTCATGGGGTCGCAAAGAGTCGGACACGACTGAGCGACTGAACTGAACTAAACTAAATAAATAAAAACAGAAATTCCGTAGTTCAACAAATAGCGCTACAGGTTTACTTCTTTTTAAAACTATTAAATACAATTTTTAAAATGTAGGTGAATAAATCTGATAAAGACAATCTTCTTATGAGTTTATTTCTTTAGAAATAATTTCTTCAGACAGCCAATATCACATATAAAGTCTCTGTTTCCGAATTAATAAACTGAAATACCAATAAAATGTCATTATGGGCTCACAGTGTACTTACTAAGTTAGACTAAGTTAGGATCTGTTTAGTTTGGGCTCTGTGACAACTGAACAGGGCTGAAAAGACATTCAGTTTATATTACACTTTGTTAAGCAAAGGGATAATCAAAATTTTAGAAGAACATGTTTAACCAACTTAAGAAAACTATTTTCAAGTATTACAATAGCTTCCATTTGCATAAAAATAATCAAATGCTGATTAAAAATGAATCTTCTTTATTCACTTAATCAAGGATGCATTGTTAGAATTTAGAATTTCTATTAGTGTACTTTTGTAAAGTAATAAAACTGCATTTCTTTTAAATATCCTATAATTCTGACTATTCACACTATTTACATAGAGAGCCCTCTGCTGCTGCTGCTAAGTCACGTCAGTTGTGTCTGACTCTGTGCAACCCCATAGACGACAGCCCATCAGGCTCCCCTGGGATTCTCCAGGCAAGAACACTGGAGTGGGTAGAGAACCCTCTAGGTTGTCCAAAATAGTGATGTGGAACAGTAACAGGTGGACTATGTTTTGCAAAACTGACTTGCCATCGAAAAATGTACTAACTGAAATTATTAGACTCCTGTTTCAGCTATCCCTGTTTTAATTTTTTTGCAAAGGTAAATACTTTCTGATGTTCCAAAATATATTTCTTAATACATTCATTAATAAGGTCACACTCATCATTAGTATTCTGATTTCAGATGTGATTTTTCACTTTTTAGATTTTTTTTAATTAAACATGCTTATGATCATCTGCTTTGGTATCTTTTGACAATGAAATTGATAATTTAAAATCCTATAATACTAAAACATTTTTAAAATAAAAGATAAAACACCAATACTTTCCCTAATATAAGTCATATGATTAACTCACTCTACACTACGAAATATTTTTGACTTAAAATTCAACTTTAATTACTCTTCCTTCTTTCATTGCTAATCCAGGAAACTAAACCTATTTCTAGATTTGTTTGTATTTTTGAATCTATAATACATTTCTTTAAATATTTAGATTAAAAGATTTACATTGCTTTAGAGTTTACAGGCTCAAAAAAGAAAAGGGCTTATTGATCTTTAAGTGACTATGTGGGAGCTGGCACATATTCTGAACACTCAAACATCCACCTCCTAAAGACAACCTCCGGGTGTGATCGTAATGAAACTTGTGTGTTGTCCCAAAAGGAGGGTTAGAAATTATTTTATCTTCTACTTTTTTAATCTAGACGAAAACCTGTGCATATTCTAATTCATATGTACCTTAATGGATTCTGATTGTAGCTGAACTGTTTATCCTGAAATTTCACCAATAAAGGTGAAAAGGGTGAATAGCATTAAGTCTCATTATGCTTATATGCTGATAGACTTCAAGTTTTATTTGAAAATTGAAAATTCTAAGCCTCAAGTCAAGGTGACTGGTGAACATGTCCATGTCGTTCATCTTACCTCTTCACAGATACACCCCAGATCAGGTTCTGGGGGAGAAATGAAGAAACAGGTGTGGGGAACCTTGTTAAGAGAAGGAGGTTACAAGAACTCCTGGGTTCTAGATCACTTACGATGTTAGGGTCTACTAGGAAAAGATGTTGAGGACATCCCTCTAATTCTGAAATAGGAGGTATTAGGCTTCCCACAAAGTGAACCCAAGTCTTGGACACAAAATGGCTTTACAAAATCCTAGATAAACTATCGATACATGATAATCTGTTGATAGCACAATGGTGAGTCCCTAGGTTTATTCTAATTGAGATCAAGATCCTATATTTGGACTGAATTTTGAAACTGAGTAATGTGCATATTTTTTGCTCCCATAAGGATTTAAGTAAGGATGAAATAAAATTCGAAAGCAAATGAAGAACTCTTTTCTTCAAAGCAGACATGGAGAGAATCATTGTTCTCACTGATTTCTAGAGAATGCTTCAGACTAACCCAAATCAAGCTGTTCTTTTTTGGTTTTATAAGAAAACTTCAATCTTAATGAAAATGTATTCTCTAACTTTTAAGATAATATTCTAAAAGGTTTCTGAATCAAAAGGAATATTTGGACTATGACATATTTAAGGGTAAATATAGAAGAAAATGTATTTAAAAAAGAATGAACAAATCAAAACATAATTTACAGTGCGTGAAAGGAAAGCAACAAAAACTAAAATTTTTATAAGTCATTGTTTCAGATTTAAAATTCCTCTACAATCTATCAGAACACTGTATGTAAGCAACATTTTAGCAACTTCAGGAAATAAACAGAAACACAAGACAACAGGTAATACTCTGAAAACGGCACGACAAAGAAAACTGCAGAGAACAGGTAAAGGCATGGACAGTTCTTACAGACTAAAAATGCTTGCAATGTATTCCTCAGGAGTCACATGATTTTCATTTCCAGAGGTTAAATACTTAGAGAACAGTCACTATATCATTTAAAACTCGCTACTAAAAATTAAAATCTTAAAACACTTTATACCCTGTACTTAGAAGTAGGTAGGTCGACATCGAGGAGAGAAGAATGCTGAACAATCGATCGAAGAGGACGGGAGGGCTCAGGAGAGGCGTGACGAAGGAGGAGGCTGCAATGGAACAGACTTGGGTGAGTCAGGACCAGGGACACAGCGCAGAGTCTGAAGCGCTGAATAATCTCTTATCACTTACAGCATTTATTGCTTGTGTGACATTTAAAAGGAAACTACATTTGCCCTACTCACTTTTGTAAGACACTTAAAACTCCATATGTTTAATGACATTCCCTCACTTTAACCATATTTTAGTTCAGATTTTTTCAGTGTATATCCTCGCTCTTGCTCACTGTAATAACTGCTAAGAGAATAATGTACATAATAAAAATTAAAAATATTACTCAAGATTCAGCAACTTTTCTCTTAATTAGACATTTAATTCAAAGACAGAAGTTGATTTTCCCTAAACCCGCGCCCCCCTCCCCCCGCCCGGCTTTTTTCCAAGTTTTCCCACTGCAAAGTATTGCACTGAGAGTTATAGCATGCTAGTTAGAAAAGGAGACAGGAGGAAAAGAGTTCACCACACAAGAGGGCTGTGATAGGAGTAATCCAAGCAAGGGAAGTCATCTTCCCTCTCAGGGTCAGGAAGCAGTCACGTCACTGGGGGGAGCAAATGAACTGGGGCAGGGGCAGCTACGGCTCAGCTAGTAAAGAATCCACCTGCGGGGCAGGAGACACTGGCTTGATTTCTGGGTCAGGAAGATCCCCTGAAGAAGGGATGGGCTCCCCACTCCAGTATTCTTGGGCTTCCCTGTGGGTCAGACGGTAAAGAATCCACCTGCAATGTGGGAGACCTGGGTTTGATCCTCGGGTTAGGAAGACCTCCTGGAGGAGGGCATGGTAACTCACTCCAGAATTCTGGCTTGGAGAATCCCATGGATTCTGCCGGGCTATAGTCCATGGGGTGGCAGAGAGTCGGACACGACTGAGCAGCTGAGCACAACCAAGCATAAACTTCCCAATCTTTATTCTGGCAAGAAAAAGTGCATGATTCCCTAACCCTCCTGGTTAAGATGGCGGTATGTGCCACGCTCTGCTAAGCTGCATCGACTCTCTGCAACCCTATGGACTATAACACACCAGGCTCCTCTGTCCACTCAATTCTCCAGGCAAGAATACTGAAGTGGGTTTCCAGGCCCTCCTCCAGGGGATCTTCCCACCCCAGGGATCAAACCTGCCTCTCTTACAGCTCCAGCAATGGCAGGCAGATTCTTTACCATTAGTGCCACCTTTGGAATTAAATGTTTCAGATCCCTTGGGAGGGCATCCTGGATGAAAGGCTTATAACTGGTTAACCATGGGGCAAGTCTGTTAATCCACTTAAGCAATCTTTTATTGTTCTCAGGGAACAGAATAGCACCAGAACATAGTACGATCTGAACACATTTTTTGAAAAAATGAGAGTAGTCTCTTTATTGTCATGCAGAATAAATTTAAATAGTAACTCTAGTAATCAAGATAATTTAAAAGGAACGGTCTACATAAAGCCCATAATGAAATAAAGCTCATACAGTGAAAACAGAGTTACATTCACAAGAGATCCTTCTTGTCCAGTTCCACTTACACAATGACCATGGTGTTTGGAAAAGGTGCAAATCAAAACTTTGAGAGATATATGTCAGTTTCCTGTTGTATTTTTACACATCTGCTTGGATTTTAAGAGTAATCCAAGGTAAAACACTCCTATCCCTTAATGCTCTTTGTAAGGCAAAGTTCCACCCAACGATCTTTTTTATTAAAATGATGAACAAAAAGCGTTTTTAAACAAACAAAGGTTAAACTGCACATCACATCATTCATAGGCATTACAAACTGTCATCTTCTCCTTGTTTTTAATGAAAAATCTGGACTTCCAGTTTGCTTCTGCCTTCCAGCTCGAAGGCAAAGGCTGCCTTTAAATGGCATGTTTGCTCCTCAAGCACATTCTACAGAGAACTACAGAGGGGAACGCTTTGAAACACACAACTGGCTTTATAAATGTGTGATGTGTTGGGAGGTGACTAAGCAATGTTATTTTCAGCAAGGGAAATACAGATAAAATTTAACTGCTTCCTAGTCACTGTGTAAGAACTGAGAATTTATGAGCTGACGTGAAACTTCAGCATAGGAATCTCTTCACAAAACCTTCTTCCCTCCTGGAATCACTTTTTATCAGGTGTGAATAAATATGCAGCCTTATTATCAAGTCATAAATATTCTCTCAGGAATTCTTATTAACACATGAATGCTCACAAGAGTTCTAATTTTCTTTATCAAATTCTAGCAAGAGACAGAAGTAATAGGTACTTGTTATTATTTTCTCACAACAAACTTGTTTCAGTAACAATAATACAGATGTAAATGGATAATTTTAAGATGTACCCTGGTGGAAAGTCATCTCATTCGACTTGCCTGACCTCTTACCTAGTATTATCCAGCTAACAGTCTGATTGAGAAGCGGCAGTCCTTGTTTCTCGAGTAGACTCTTATGGGTCCCATATACAACGCACATGGAAAGCACAATGCTCAGCATCTGAAAACAAACCCAGAAGACGTGAGAAGAGACGGCGGTGAGTGACCAGGGATATATCAGAAAGACACTTAGAAAACCGCTTCAACAGCTGGGATCTGGCCAAAACGCTACTGAAATTGGACCCGCTCACCTGCCTGTGGCCGAGACCAAGAGTCGGAATTCCTGTACTGAGCGAAGGGCCTTCCTTTACAAGCACGAACGAGGCGTTCTACACTCTCAAGGGTATTGCGGCGTGCGTCACCACGCTGTGCCTGCTTAGGAAGATGTTCTCAGTCCTGAAGGTTTCTTAAGCCATGGGCATGCAGAGGGTGGATGCACACAGCCTGGTGCGTGCGCCTGAATGTCTCCCCCCTCTGGCCTCACTCACGGCAGGTCTGTTCACACACTCAGTAGGTGGCTGTGGCCTGAGGGGTCGCTGGTGCTGAGAATACAAGGAGTGTAGAATTCTTCAGAGAGCACACGTAAACTGGTGGAGCTGGTACCCTATGGCTTGTGGGCTGGTGCTTGCTTTTAGAAATGCTGCTTTATTGGAATACTGTCTTCTTCACCCATTCCTTCACCTATTGTCGGTGGCTCCCTTGGCCCTACAATGGTAGAGCTGAAAACTGACAACAGACTCCATATGGCCCACAAGCCTAAGACATGTACAATCTAGCTCTTCAGAAATATGTGTGCTGACCCCTGAGTTAGTGGATTAACAGCCAGTTTAAGACATGAGCTAAACTATGGTTGTGAATCTGGAGAAGGAAATGGCAGCCCACTCCAGTGTTCTTGCCGGAGAATCCCAGGGATGGCGGAGCCTGGTGGGCTGCCACCTCTGGGGTCGCACAAGGTCGGACACGACTGAAGCGACTTAGCAGCAGCAGCAGCGTGGCTGTGAATCAAGCAAACTCAAAGTTCAGATTAGCAACCTGATCACCAAATCCTAGAGACACATTTAATTCACTCATGTTTTCAGTGAATTAAGGAGAAATGCCGTCAATAAATCTAGGACACAATCCTAGGATCCTTTCAATTGTAAGACACGTTCTCACTTCAGATACGTTAAAATGTGAAAAGACACAACTCTGCAAATAAAACATATATATATATATGGTTCACAACAGAGGAGTGAGTGCAAATTAGTAAGGTTAATGTAAGAGGGAATTTTTAAAAAAATCAGATTTACCTTATATTTAGGAGCATTTCTAACAAAGTCCATAAGAATTTTAACATGGTATTTATTCCTAAGAGTGAGATGAATAAACACTCACCTTTGTCAAAATACTCATTATTACAGGTGAATTTTGTCAAAGCTACTGTGGTTTAGCATAAAGCCAATCAGTGACCAAATAAAATGAGAAGATATGTTTCAATGGCTTGATAGGATCTTTAATGAAAATATTTCTCTTTTTCGACTGTTCTCTGTTCTCCAAGAAGGAGTTAACATCTTTCACGTGTTGTATACTTTAAGTTCTGAGTGTTCTTGGAACTACTATTATCCCAGCTTGACTTTGAGTAAATTTTTTGAGGAGACTCTTTTTAATCAATGTTCTAGATATGGCTTATTTTTTATTGTTCAAAAGGAAAAAAAAAAGTGACTTCCACTCTTATCTACAGTAAAGCTATCATTTTACAGAATATGACATCATATAACCTCTTACCACCCTACTGAATACTGTCTCTACTGATTAAAAATAAACAGACTGAAGCTTCATTACTGAAAATCACACATATAGTACAAAGAGTAGCTGGGAATTAACTCAATTTGGAAACATCAAGTTCAAAGTTCTTTTCACCACTCCAAAGCCACCAACCAAGGTGAAGTTTATCTTCTCCTAGCATGTCATCTGAAGTCTTAATGTGGCTAATCTTCATATAAACATACTCAGCAGCTGCTTTCACTTCAAAGAACTTATTCTTTCCTGACCCCAAAGAGGACAACACAGAATCTCAGACCAGAAGAAGCCCTTTTCAGTTCAACCTCTTGATCAATACCTCTTCAGTTCAGTTCAGTTCAGTTCAGTCGCTCAGTCGTGTCCAACTCTTTGTGACCCTATGGACCGCAGCACACCAGGCCTCCCTGTCCATCACCAACTTCCAGAGTTTACCCAAACCCATGTCCATTGAGTCGGTGATGCCATCCAACCATCTCATCCTCTGTCATCCCCTTCTCCTTCAGCCCTCAATCTTTCCCAGCACCAGGGTCTTTTCCAATGAGTCAGCTTTTCACATCAGGTGGCCAAAGTAGACTTATACCTCCTTAATCTCTGCTCTCCAGGAGTTTAGCGGGGAGGGGGCAGGTGGCGGCTCCTGTTGACCTTGTAGCTATTTTAGAGAATGTATTTCCTTTATTCCTTCTAGAGAATGTATTTCCATTTAATATCTTAAACAGAAAACTCTCTTCTCAGCTCTTTTTATTGAGTAATAAAAACATGATGGCATCTTAAGAATGAGATAATTCAATACAACCATAAGGTCCATTTTAGCATATCATATATATAATATACTACTGAAAATCTGTAACCCACCTGTAATAGATGTAACACCAGCTCTTCATTTATAAAACCATCTTTTCTTTTTATGACAGCTGTTACAACAAACAGGGATAGTAGAAGAACCAGCAAGCCTGCACCTACTCTGTTTTAAAACACAATTCACAATAGAATAGGTAAGTGGCAAATTTATATGGAGACTATTTATATAATTTCATTTCCTCTTAGCCTAAGCCCTGTTCAACTGTGTCAACAGTACTTGAACAGGACAGATGGAGAGACTAATGAAAGGAGGCGAAGGGTCTTTACGAGACAAGAGCATCAGAGCAATGGGAAGTAACAAATAAATCAACATGTTTGAATTCATCTTTGCACATGCTGTTTACAGTTTAAAACAACTGCAAAATGTTTTCACTTAGTAATCATTAAGGTATGGCTAACAGAGAATAGTCCTAGAATTCAATACTATTTTTTGAGCTCTGCAAATAAATTGACTTCACAGAATAATTTCTAATCTAGTCCATAATTATTATTCTTAGAGAAATGAGAATAAATGTATTAATTTATAGATTACACATACTTTAAAATTAACATACACTTTTAAAATGTTGTGGTTTCTTTCAGTTAAAAAGAATACCCTCATCTATTAAAGATTGAGTTAGACTGCTAAAAAATTTCCTTACACAGAGTTCAAAAGAAAGTAACAAAGATGATTACATGATTAGAAAATAAGAGAGTAAAAGGTTAAATGAAATAATGATCATTTAGCTTCCCAAGCACATATACACACAGCCAATAGATTATATGATAATAATTTAAAATTAAAAACACATGTAACCAGTTATTTTACAGATTTGTTGGGATACATCAAGGGGAAATAAGCATAAGAGCAGCAAGGAGAATTCAAGTAAGGCATAAAGAATTTTCTAACAGCATATGTGATTAAACACGAGAAAGCTATCAAGGTGCACAGAGATTCCCCCCTCCCCAGTAGAGATCTTTATGTTCAAAGTAGAAGAGAATTTCATCTTTCTACGACATTAAAAATGTGGACTTGCTCAAAGGCGAAGACAGAGATGATATTAGTCATCAGCAGCTTCTTGGACCTGTTAATTTCAGCAACCGAACATGCTTTTCATGTCAAATCATGCACTGATTCCCCCAAAATACAAGCGCTTCCAGACATTTTTTTAGATTGTTGGAAATTTAAGTTACCACTGGCACAATTTCATTTTTTATGAAGGCTCGGAAGCATCTTCAGGGAGTTTCAATGCCTCTCAGAGCTGGGCCAAGACAAGGACTCGTGGGTTCATATTAACATTTTAACTTTCAGGTTGTTTACATGGCTTTAACCTCATGGCCAAGATGTGGTGCAGACAGTGTTGATTGAGAAACACAATTGTAGTCAAAAGAAAGTAAGTTAAAATAGTGTCCATACACTAGAAAGATATCTGGCTTTCGTCCTACAACAGGCAAAAGTGGGAACACGGCCAGCAGCAAACAGAAGAAAATCCAGCTCAGCGAGATGCTCTAAAAGAAACAGAAAAGTTACCTTTAGACATTACGGGACAAACAGCTGTCTTCATTGTTTCACAGACTACATGGCTGTGAAACTAAAAGGAAAATTCAAAGCCTTACATTTGTTTACTCTGAAAGCAATATAGCTGCTATCTGTGAAGGATCTGTTACGTTGGAGGCACTCTGCTAGTATGATTTAGGTATTATCTCCTTTAATTCTCACAATAATCTCAAGAGGTAGGCTGTATTATTCACAGTATTCCAGATTATGGTACCGAGCTCAGAGACGCCAACGTGTGCAGCACTAGATCTATGACCAGTGAATGAAAGAGCCAGGATTTTAACCTGGACTTGAGCTCTTTCAAAGCAAGCACTTCATTCAATTCTCTGCGCATGCTCAGTCGTGTCTGACTCTTTGGGACCCCACACTACAGCCCGCCAGGCTCCTCTGTCATGGGATTATCCCAGCAAAGCACACGGGAGTGGGCTGCCCTTTCCTCCTCCAGGGGACCTTCCCGACCCAGGGGCCAAACTCCCATCTCCTGTGGCCCCTGCACTGACCGGCAGATTCGTTACCACTGAGCCAAGGGGGAAGCCCCGCTCAATTTACAGTCTGCCATACACTGATGACGGCTTCGAGAAAGCTGGCCTACTATTAAATGATTGCACCCAGGAGGGATAAACGTAAAAACATTTTTGTACTTAGATTAAGACAAAAAAATTATCAACAATTCCACTAACTGGAACATCTGGTAGGTTCTCATAGAACAGAAAGAAGAAATGTCTATCCTCGTGCTACCTCCACCAAAAAGCATCAAAATGGAAACATGAGAATATTTTTTGTAGCACATTGTAATTACCTATGTAGTTAAAGGCAGAAAATCAGGAGTAGTTATAATAATAATTCAAAAAAAAAAAAGTTGTGAAATATGAAGTATAGGATGATTCCTTTCTTCCTCTTTAAGAATGAACGTATAGGGAAAAAATCTGGAAGGGTTAACAACGTGCAATGTCTGGGTGATGGGATCGTGGGTGTTTTTTTCCCTAAATCTTTGCTTATTTGTGTATTCTAATTTGTCTTCAGGGATACATGTAACACATAAAAAATAAGCTCTGCAAAACATACACAAAACAAACAACAACAACAACAAAAAAACAAAAATCAGGAGTAATTCTGTTTTAAAATCATCTCTCATGAACACATACTTCTCCAGAGAAAGCCCTGGACCAGGGGAGGTGACCCCTCGGATCTGAGCCCAGAACGTGGCCCCTCCTGCCAGCGCCCTGCTCTGGGCAGCTCCTCGGTGGCATAGACATTTGAGGCTAAAGGAACCTAGGAACCCTTTCAGAGAAGGATGTACCAGCTGCGCTTCTCGAGTATTTCAACCACCAGAAGAGGAGTTCACTTTGATATGAAAATCTACACGAATCACTGATACCTTTAAGTCAACCTCAGTCCTCCTGTCAAAAGGATCAGGATCTTTATGTAAGGACACATTCTATGCATCTCTTAAAAAAAGAACAATTCCCACATATCCAAAAAAGTCACTATGAATCTGCCCAGAGTTGAAGTGAGTAGTACTTATACCTTTGCTCGAGTCCACAGTGGAGTGATAAACGGCCAAGCGGCGAATGCAACGAGTCCAGCTGTGAGCATATAGCGGTAGAAAAAACTGAGCACCTGAGAATGTAATTCAGAGAAGACAGGGGAAAGGAGGTCATTGTGAACGCGATACACACGTGTATGAAACAGACCCGAAACCGTGTAAGAGGTAAATTAATTACCAATACTTCAACTCCCAGGATAAAGAGCAAGAGGTATCCAAGGAAGCATCGTGGACGGAAGGTCGACAGTAAGGTGACAAAGCCTTGAATAACTGGGATTCTGTGTAACAGGATTATTTATAAAAAGATTATTTATAACCTATGTTGAGTATAAAAAGTTAGTTCTCATATGGCAAAACATTAAAATCTTGTGCACAGAAATCAGGAAATTTTTGATTCATAGATCTTTCAAAAACTAAGATAATTTCTAACAGATTTGTTTCAATGCCTTAACTTACCTACATCTTTTTTGAAATCTGTAAGTATATTAGGAAAAATGTAACTTCTGAATTAACTTGATAAGGATCACAATAATTTGCTTGGTTTTTTATAAACATTAATGACAATAAATGAGTCTTACTTGATCTGAGTTTAAACATTTTGTTGTTTAGTCGCTAAGTTGTGTCCAACTTTCTGCGACCCCATAGACTGTAGCCTGCCAGGCTCCCCTGTCCATGATTTCCCAGCCAGGAATACTGGGGTAGGTTGCCATTTCCTTCTCTAGAGTTTAAACACGGGCACACGAAATTACAGATACAACATCAGAAATAAAATAAATGAACCCAAATGAATAAAAACTGAGAACATTTTTAAAATTCACTAAAATTAATTTTATATTGAAATCTCAACTGTCTTCAACTTAATCTAGGTAGAGAAAATCTTAATTGCACTTTTTCAGTGGGCAAAATAACCTTTTCCAAACTCAATTTAAGATGTCACTAATCGTACACTAGTTACAATTAAATGTGACTTCACAACCATTTAAAATGTGTTACATACTTGAGTACATTTTACATTTTATCACAAGAAAAATTCTTAGCATTTGTAGTGCATTATTAAGTAGGAAATTATAAAATGTCAGTATGATCTGGTTTATAACCTTTTTCTAATTAAAAACAATGGTTACATATTGTCATCAAAACAATTAAAGTACCATGTAGGGAAGAAAAGCTAACACCAGTCAAAAGGAGAATGTTTCTTTTGTTCTCAGCAGTGATGATTCAATAAAATCACTTAGTTTTTTTCTAGAAGGAAAGTGAAATTTCATGTTTTATTTTCTTTATCTAATCTATCAAAAAGATAAATACAGAACACCACATATTTTCAAAATCACAGTGTCCCTTAAAATTCAAATATACATGTGCTTAATAATTTAGGAGAGAATTTTAGATAAAACCTCTCATTCTAAGAAGTTTTAAATCAGAAAAAATGACATTAGAAAAAATTCTGATTTAAATATGTGTACCCAGCAACTATATTCCTTCCAAATGGAAAAGCAACAGTCTGTTCTTCTGTCAGGGTCTTTTTACCTTGTATTTGAAAAAGTTAACATTTAAAATATGTTAATATTAATTTTTATTTTGATATTAAGAAGAGGTGATCAAAGCTGGAGTTAGCAGAAATCAGAATAGAAACAGACACTGTGTCCTTTCGAGCGTGCTTGCCAACCCTGACAGCACCCTTATTCTGCACTGTCACTCCAGGGTCTGGCTTGCCCAAAGGGTGCCCAAGATTAAGTTTACATTCCAGACGACCGGTGCAGATATAGAGATCAACACAGTCCACACCACGATCCTCACTGCCTGTGAACATGAACCAGCCCAGTGTTTCAGCAATTTTGTTTTAAGAGCATGAGAGCTCGGCCTCCATGTTTTCTATGATGATAAGAGTCCATTTCAAGTTCAACCTGTGAGGAAGTTCTTAAAGATGGAACCACAGCATATGGCATAATCGCCCCTAATCCTCGCAGGTACACATTACTAGATTGAATTTAATCACAAACTTTCATTCATCTAGGTTTACATGATAGCTGGGAAAGGAGGGCCAAAAATGTATGGAACAATAGCATGCACACTGCCTCGTTAAAGATAAAGATACACTGGAAACTGGGATGATGAGATTTCAAAATGTAAGCCACTCCTGACATAGAACAATTCACGTTAATTATTTCATTTTTACTCCACATTTTTCTTCTAAAAGATATATGAAGAAAGGAACTGAGGCCAAAGCTGTCTCAGGGCAAAAACGATGAAGTCAAAAGGGAAAAGTAAAATAAAAAGCATATTTAGGGAATTCCCTGGTGGCCCAGTGGTTAGGACTCCATGCTTTCACTGCTGAGGGCCTGGGTTTGATCTCTGGTTGGGAAACGAAGACCCTGCAAGCTGTGAGGGGCAGCCAAGAATAAAAAAGAGGATGGTTATATGTACCATTTATGCTATTATACATGAAATCAGAGGGCTGGGAGATTTGACAGTACTGTAAGTCTCTTTCATGACTTATGCTACAGAAATCTACTTATGCTAACTTAATGCTTTTTAATTACAGATTTAACTGTCAGTGAAGTGAAAAACAAGACCACGAGACATATTACTCACTCTCTGAGAACCGCGTACCATATTGGCAATGGCAACAAACAATAGACGTAGTAAGTCCAGGGACAGGCTTGAATCAGCAGGAAAAATGCCACAAGAAGGCCAATGGCTACAAAAGTACATGGCAGGAGACGGCTTGGGTTCTGAAAGTCAAAGAGAACATTGAAAACACTCCAGACTCATGCTCACTGACAGACTCTTAAAAGACATTTTTGAAGTAAAGGAAACACATTACTTTCTTTCAGTGATTCCACAACTAGATGACCGATCTAAGAACTGCGTTTTAAGAGAAACTTGTCACTGGGTAAGAGCAGGAAGCCTGGGGCTGCGGCCGTTAGGCAAGTCTCCATTTAAGACCGCGTTGCTACAGTTTGCTGTCGAATGACGTGTCTGGACCTCTGAGCATAGTTCTCCTTAGTAACAATTTTATAGATGTTGACTGAGCTCGCTGCCTAGCGCACAAACGCCCGCTGGGTCTCCAGTAAAGGGTGGGACTTCCTCTGCATCGGGAACAACGCCTCTATCTGTTCCAGCCTCACCTTGACCGGCCGCCACTTAACCACAGGAGGATCGTTCGGGCCCATCTCCGCTCCCGCCGCCCGCCGCGCGTGGCTGGGGAGCCGCTCAGTGGCGGCGCGTGGCTGGGGAGCCTGCGGGCGCTCTGGGCCGGGAGCAATGAGGCCCGCGTCGGGGGCAGTGAGGCCAGCGACGAGGACAAGACGCGCTGGCGGAAGCCGCGCCGGGAACAGCGCGGGGGAAAGAACGGGGCTGCAGGGCCCGGCGGCGCCCTCTTGCCGCTGCTCCTTGTCTGCTCTTTCTGTTTCCCCTCGCCTTGCTGCCCAAGCTGAGCAAGGGGAGAATTACGCATTATCTTCTGGAGCAGGTGAGGGTAGGGAGGAAAAGCAAGCGTTTCCCCCCTTTATATTCCTCCCTTCTGCTCTAAAAGGTCACCAGAAAGGGAGCAGGGAAGCAAGGATCAACTAGAGCAGGGCTGTAAAAAGGAAGCTGAAGCACAGCCCTGTGGTCAGGAGCTTGGGGCTACACAGATCAGGATTCGAATCCTGCTTCTGTCAATGGCTCACTGTGTGACCATGAGCTGGAGGAAAAAAAAAACAAAGAAAGTAAGATTCTGAGACTTAATTCCATCCCATCTATAAAATGGGAATAATAATATCTGTATCTATTTATCAAGGCTAGTCATGCTTTAATGAGGGTATGAAAAGAGCTTACCAAAATGCCCAGAATATTACTACTGCTTAAGAAATAACAGTTCCTATTATTGCCTCTATTTTCCTTCTCTCCTCCTCTCCTTCTCTGCATTAGTCCCAGCAGTCAGTGGAGAAACCTACCCAGTGACTGGCCCTGGAAATGGAGATACAGGCCAGACAGGATGGAGGACCCCGAGCAAGCGGGCAGGAGGAGAAGGGGCAGAACTCAGAGATGGACAGGGAGGGCCTCTAACACCAGAAGGTGCCCGAGGCAGGCAAGCACCGTAGGGATTGAGACTGGTTTCACATCACTCTGAGAAGAGTAAAATCATAAGAAAATAAATTTAAACAAGGACGTAAAAAGATCCTCAAGGGATCTTCCAGGGTCAGCACAGTATCGTATAATTATCCAAACCTTTGACATACAAAGCAACAGACGTTACAGATAAACATCTACTTGTAGGAAACCAAATCAAAAAGAAGTCAGTTCCACTAAAGTACAAATGGAAAGAACCTTAAATACAGGAATGGGAGACGTTTTCTCCCTCATCACAATTAACTCCCTGCCTTCCCAGATCCTCCAAAAAACACCTAACTGAGGCTACCCCTCCAGCCAACAGTTCTTAAGTCACACCGACTATGCCACGCTCTGGACAAGGTGCTGACCAAGAAGGAATTCAATCCACACAGAGATGGAATCACGGGGCTGGTTTAAGGGGTTAACCTTCTGAGACTTCCCCAAGTAACGAGAGAACAGGAAAGCATGAAGATAAATAAGGATATGTACTTCTAAAGCAAAAGACGTCTGAACTAGCAAGCAGAGAACAGATGCAAGTTAAATGCAGAGTTCAACTGGGAGGAGCTGTGGCAAATTAGCTCTAAAGAGAATGCTCGCTGCAGACCTGTCTGTAACAGTGACACGTCAGAAACAGCCTGCATCGTCTGAGGGAACTGTCAGGCAGACGCGACGTCCACTCTGCAGGTGGCTGTTCTGTCACTCGGTCGTGTCCCCACGTGCGGCCCCACGGACTGCAGCACGCCAGGCTCCCTGTCTTTCACCATCCCCCGGAGTTTAACTCCCAGAGTTTGCTCAGACTGAGTCGGGGATGCCATCCGACCATCTCATCCTCTGGCTCTCAATTTTTCCCAGGCATCACTGGAGTCAGACCAAAAGTTAATTTCAGCGCTTCTGTTCTATCTGCTGTCAGTGTGGCTAAACCACTGCCTCACTTTCACTCTCTCACTGGCTGAACCACTTAGCTTGTCTCACATCTGCCCCCACGTCTGGGGAGGAGGGCCGTGTTTGCTGCGAGCCCCTCTCCCCCCGCTCCCAGCCGCCGACCAGCCCCCTTCTCCGTGGCATGCGGCCCTTCCAGGGGGCGGGGTGCCGCGCACTGCTGAAGCCTCCACGCTCCCCAACCGCAGCCCTCACCCCCACCTGCTCTCCACGCCCCCCGTTTGTCAGTGCTTCCGGTTTCTGGCAACGCATTCTTCCTCCCAAACTGCTTACATGCTGTCACGCCACTAGGTTATAAACTCTCACTGAAGAAGAGTCAGAATGTTTCGCAAACGGAACCAAAGGGTTCAAAATATTTTTAACGAACTCAACTGTAGTGGTCAGTTTGGGGCGACTTTTCTAATACTGTTTATTTGATATTGGAGAATAGACAATTAACAATGCTGTGACAGTTTCAAGTGGACGACAAAGGCACTTGGCATTACTACTCAGCACTCAAACCTCCCTTCCTCCCCATCTTAGCTGAACGGCCTTGTGCAAGGTAATTGAACAACTCCCGTCTCCTCCTTTGTACAGCCTACTTCCAGCAGTCACAAGCTTAAAGGGGCAAAATGAACTTCCAATAGGCAGCTGAGTGCCTAGATATATCGTTCACTAAAACATCTTTGTTTTTGTCTCTTCTCTTGTCATGTAGGAAATTATTTTTATTTTAGCCCATTTCACATACATTCAAATAATGAAAATTACTTGGGTTAAATTATTTAAGATGTATTAAAGCACTGTAAAAATAGAATAAACACTACTGTTCTTCCTTCCATTATAGAAAAATAAAATATAAAGTTGAAAAAACTTACTGTTGGAAATGTGTACCGACTATTATTATCAATAATACACCATCTGGATATATTACTTTTTAGAGGATTTGGACAAGGTAATAATCATTAGAGAATGAAGTAAAGAAAATGCAAGTGGCATACTATCCCTGGTAAATGACAGTGATAAATTTTAAAAGAGTAACGTATTTTAATATAGTAAACCATATATGTACTGTTATATTTTCTCAGTTGTATAAAGTATTACTAAAGAACAGGTTTTTTTTTGTTTTTTTGTTTGGTATTGAAAGGACAATAAATGAGGGACTAATTCTTAAAATGAGGATATAGAGGAAGTTCGAAATTCATGTTTAAGAACTTTGGAAAGATGACAAAGGGAAGGCCAGTTCCAAAAACCATAGATATTGTTTTAAAAGGAACATTTTGAATAAGTGATTTTATCTCTTTCCAGCTCCTAAACTTAATAACAGATGAAGTTAAATATATCGCTCTGAAATTGTTTTCTGATTACCTATACTGTAGAAAGATATGGAATACTTATAACATCCTAAATAAATATAAAACAGAAAGTCCACACAGTTAACACCATAGGTGAACATAAACTACACAGCTGTCTTTATAGCTCTCTTCTGTTACAGGACTATTATTATTGATACGCTCTTTTCCCCACTAAAGAAATAGAGATTTCTGAGGAAAAAAGACCACCGCCACGAAGGCGGAAGACAGAGCCGGCTCAGAGCGACGGGAGCCCTGTGCGGGCGCACTGCAGTTGGTCAGACTCCCTTTCTTTCCTCAGCCCTTTGGTCTGGCAGCATCGTCTGAATCTTCAGTTTTTCTGAACATACCTTGACCTCTGTGCTAACGCCTCGCGTAAGGTTGCAGTGAGACTTGATGATCAACAGAGACGCGTAAGAGATCCACCCCACAAAGCCGAGGACGACGTTGAAAGCCAGGAAGAACCTGTCGTAGGTGTGGTAGTAGGCCAGGCCTCTCAGGGCGAGGTTGATCAGCTCCCGACAGAGCGAGACCTGGGAGAGCGGGGCACGACAGCCACGCGGGGAGAGGAGGAGACCGAGCGTCAGAGGGAGGAGAGTTATTACACTCGACGTGGCTGCAGACGGTGCAGCAGAACCAGATTCTGGTTGTTCCAGGATCTTCTTGCAAGGGGTAAATAAGAAAAAAATCCCGAATAAAATAAATTTTAAAATCTTGATAAGAAACGATACTTTTAAGTGCAAACTATCGATGAGATGTGTAGTGACTTTAAATGATTCATTTTGTGGAAATTATCTTCAGAGGACACATGAGAGAAATGTCTCTGTAACTCACAGACTTAGAGGGTGAGCGTATGGTTGCTCGGGGAGGAGGGAAGGGACAGCCAGGGAGTCTGGGATGGACCCGTACACACTGCTGTGCTTAAAACGGATAACCGACAGGGGCCTCCGATACAGCACAGGGAGCCCTGCCCAGAGTCACGTGGCCGCCTGGCCGGGAAGGGCGTCTGGGGGAGAAGGGGTCCATGTACATGTGCGGCTGGGTCCCGTCACTGTTCACCCGAAACTATCCCAACAGTGTTCCTCGGCTACACCCTAATACAAAATAAACATACATTTTTTTAAATGGCTCTATATGTCCCTAATAGAAAGGCCCATGTTCACATTTTTTATTTCTTATTAGATTACCCAAATCAGTTATAAAGTGAAAATGAAAGTCACTCAGCCGTGTCCAACTCTTTGTGACCCCATGGAATTCTCCAGGGCAGAATACTAGAGTGGGTAGCCTTTTCCTTCACCAGGGGATCTTCCCAATCCAATTAGTTATAAAACATTATTAAAATAGCTTAATATTTTAGAGGAGTGTAGCTTGCCATTGTAAAGCTATAATAAAAATAAGCATTAGAAATGCCATCATACTACTTAGGCAATTTTAGAAACGAAAATAGAATTCTCTTTTACTTTGAACTTATATGACCATTTAACAAAGAGGAAAATTTATGGAAAAGACAATGGGGTAGGAATTGGGAAAAGTCAAAGCTTCAGAATAAACTAGTAAATTTATAATAGTGTGAAGCTAACCCTAAATGTACAAACATGTCATGCTCTAAAATAGTATGTATAAGCAGGATGACAGAAGCTTGGAATATTCTTTCTCATTACAGAAAACAGCAACTATTCATTAACAACACTAACCTAAGAAAGTTCACCTGTAACATTATCTGAAATTAGAGAAGTCTATGCATGGGGTCAAAGCAGCTGCTTTGGAAATTCAGCTCTTGCATGCAGGGTCAGGACAGCTCCCTGGCTGGCTCATTCTGCTCTCACCATATCTGCCCCTTTCCCTATCTGAACGATCAGCTATTTATACATACAAGGCCTGCATACTTACTGCTTCATCATACTTTTTCTGTTTTATATAGTATCTTGCTTTTCTTAAAATGTTGGCCTGTTTAGTATCAGATAGCGACCTATAAAAGAAAAAAAAAAAAGGCTTAGGTTTAAAATGTTTTCTCATTTCAATTATATTTTTGCTTTTTTTTTTCTTGCTTGATTGAAAATAAAAGAATAGAATAGAATAGTGAAAATTGAGAAAAGGGTAAGAAACAAACTCTGAGCCAAACTGTATCTTTGTTGGTTATCCGAACTCTCCAAAGAAATAGTTTATAGTTAAATTTGGTTTTCTTGACTCAAAGTTGCAACTGCCAAACTCCACTTGAAACAGTCACACAATACGTCACTGGAAGAAATGGAATGCTCTGGCTAACAAAGAAAAGTATGATTAGATCAATAGAATTAGTGAAACAGCAAATGAGTGATGTGCATTACAACCCTCAGCCCTCTCACGCTCGTGGTAGATGCAACAGACAGACGGATTTATTACCCTATCTTGTGTCCCTGGGGGTTTCCCTGTGGCTCAGCTGGGAAAGAACCCACCTGCAGTGCAGGAGACCCCGGCTCGATTCCTGGCTCGGGAAGACCTGCTGGAGGAGAGATGAACTACCCACTCCAGAATTCCTGGGCTTCCCTTGTGGCTCAGCTGGTGAAGAATCTGCCTGCAACGCAGGAGGCCTGGGCTCGGTTGTCCCTGAGCCAGACAGGGCCTGACAGTTTTCATTATCAAAGAGAGCCGGGCAGAGCTTAACCAACAAGTAGTCAGTCAAAAATCTGAGTCGGTTTGCAATTTGGGTACTACACCATATACTTTTTTGGTTTCCCTATCTTTCATTTCTCTTTCTACCATTTCCCTACCCTTGTTTTACCACAGTAAAAACCTTAAAGACACAGGAACAATACTCCTAATCCTGCATAGGTAATCTTTAAATAAGTATAGTTAACACAAAATTGAACACAAACTGTTTAACTAGAATCTACATTCCTAAAGTGCATACCTTCACATTATCAAAGTGTAAAAATGTTATTGGAGAATATATTAGGTCAGGTCATACAACACTGACGTTTCTGTGCGTCAGAAACTGCTAAAAATTTTTTTGACAGTTTCATATAGCTCAACATATAATCACTTGTCTTTTTTCTACTTGGTTTCAGTAGCTTCTAAAGAGGTAGGATGGTGACTTGCAGGAAAGTCATCTTTAAGCATTGTTATTAATTTGGGTGGGTCACAGACATCTTTCAGGATCTGAAACTCACTCCAGAGTTTTCAAAATAAACATAATTCAAAATCTTACATAAGATTTTAAGAAAATTCAAGACCCATAGAAACTCCTCTGTGAGCTCCCTCGAGCTCTGTAGAGACCCTGACTAAGAAGAATCCATCCACTCCAAGGAATCCCAGATCCTCCAACTCATGGGAACCGGCACACTCCGTCAGGATTTCCCTGTAGCTCATATGGTAACGAATCTGCCCGCCATGCAGGAGGCCTGGGTTCAATCCCTGGGTCGGGAAGATCCTCTGGAGAAGGGGATGGCAAGCCACTCCAGTAATCTTGCCTGGAGAATCCCATGGACAGGGGAGCCTGGGGGCTACAGTCCGTGGAGTAGCAAAGAGTCAGACACGACTGAAGGACTAACACTACCGCTAAACACGGTGTCAGACTGGAGGAAGATCCCCTGGACTCACTGGGATGTGGAGGAAAAAAGTACCAGGAAGCAGGAATTCGTGAAGAAAATGAGTTACTTCAAAACGTTGCCATGATCCAGTTCTCTGTCTTTCAGACACCTCACAGTTTGGAATATCTCCCTAGAAGTCTTCGAAAAAGAATTACTGGGCCAAAGGACACAGGCGCTCATTGAAGGCTACATCTAAGATGAAATCCCGAAGTTCTACAGAAACCTCCCGAGACGATCCGTTCTCCTTGCTCTAATCCACTCCAGATCCTAAAATCTTCCAATGCACTTGAAATTGAGATGGGCACCTTACTGTCTACTTCATCAGTTCTCAACTTCCTGGCCTACTGACGACAATCTCCTATTCCATTTAATTTTCCATCACCTCAAATATAAACTCTCAGCTTTATAAAATGGTTAAGCTTTTCATCGTTACCTATCTCACATTCACGTCTGAGTTATTATTCATAAAGATCCTCTTGTCTCTGCTTTCCAAAATCAAATCTGCATCATCCTTTATGATCCACTCCAAATCTCACCGCACACCATTAGCACTTTAGTGTGGTCTAATCACTAATTCATTTCTCTCCAACTAAATTTTAACCTCCATGCGGGCCATTAATTATTTTCATTAATATTAATAATGCTTAGGAAAGTGCAAAGCACATCAATCAATATATCTTAATTGATTAAAGTGCTATCAAAATATTGCAGACCTAAAAAAGGAAGAAAAACGGAAGTGTATACATTGCTATTCCAAAAGCACCTCACAATTTGCTAAAAAGAGGGAAAAAAGCTTGTCCAGAAATTAATTCCTAGACATCAAAATGTTCATTAAAATGTTCTAAACAAACCTCACTGGAGCATTATGACATTAAAGACTCTTATTCCCCATGTAATTTTTTTTGTAGTTTTCTGTAAGTTGAGAAGGGTACAAAATAGTCTTAGTATCACATATTTTAAATATAAAGAAACTTTATGAAAAATGGAAAGTCCAGAATTAAGGGACAATATTTTAACATCCTGGAAAAAAAGACAAAACAGATAACAACAACCTAAGTGGGGGACTGGCAAGGAAGGGGTCAAAGGGCACCACATATGAAGCAAAGTGAAGAAAGGGGCCTGTGTGCATCCACACGGGTAAACCGCGAACATCAAGCTGAGCAGAAAAGGGAGAACTGTAAAAAAAGATGAACAGATTTTAAAAATGGGGATTCAATGATACTACACCATTTTATTTCTTAAGAGAAAGAAGATCTAAAGAAATATGGTAAAATGTTGACATTTCTAAAGCCTGGATTGTAGGTACAAAGATTTTTATTACAGTCTTTATTCTTCTCAGTGTGAACAGTTTCATAATCAAAATCGAAAATATGTTAGCTAAAGGGATATATACATAGACGTACATGTGTACTCAAGATACACCTGCACAGATTCACGAGAAACTGCAGCTTTGCCTACAGGAACAGGACGGTGAAGGATGGAACACAGGCGTGGGAACTTTTCATTATCACCTGTGTGGTTTTTTATTGTGAAGATGCACTGCTTTTCATTCATATTTGGCGAGCCAGATTTTGTAAATAAAATAATTAAAACATTAAAATTTAACCACAGCTTGACAGAAAAACTTGGGCATGCCAATGCTCCCACCGGGAACAATCAGAAAGCCTGACAAAACAAAAGAGGGTGGGGCTAGCGGAGAGAGCAGATGGCAACGTGTATATACCGCGGGGAAGTTAGCCAGCCAGCGGGGATTTGCCGTCTGGCGCACGGAGCTTGAATCGGGGCCCTGTGACAACCTAGAGGGATGGGATGGGCGGGAGGCGGGAGGAAGGTTCCCGAGGAAGGGGACCTACGTGCAGCTACGGCTGGCTGGCATGCTGATGCACGGCAGAAACCAACACAGGATTGTAGCTATCCTCTGATCACGCGCTTTAGATGAGATTTTAAGAATAAGTTTAAAGGTGCTGGAGAGCTAGCAGACCACCAAGAATTGAAGAGCTGGGAGCCTAGGGAGAAGAAAACCACACAGAAGCAAACCAACATCCTACAGAGACTGCGACCTTTTGAGCATCCCTCTCTACCCCAGGGAGAGGCCACGGCACCCCACCCCAGCGTTCTTGCCTGGAGAATCCCGGGGACGGGGGAGCCTGGTGGGCTGCCGCCCAGGGGGTCGCAGAGTCAGACACGACTGACGCGACTCTGCAGCAGCAGCAGAGGAAGAACGTAAACAGAAACGACTGAAGCCTTAATATTAAAATACCCTGAGGTGACCAACTATCCCTTATGATCCTTATAATTTTTTTTCAACTAAACTGAGGTACTTCTGAGAGCAGCATGAACATGTATAAAGGGAATAGCATCTAAAGGGAAGGAAGCCCCGGTCACTGGCCGCAGCTCGCCGAGCCGGGCAGGAAGAAAGGTGTCCTCCGGGCCCAGCAAGAGCGCGCCGCCGCCCCGCAGCCCTCCCAGAGCCCTCCCTGCCGGTTAAGGCACGCCCGCTCCTCCCCTCTACGTGCGCCTCTGGTTCACCATTGTCTGCTTGTCCCAAATTGCAATTCTCTGCTATTCCAGGATAAACTCCTTTTGCTGGTTTAGGAAAAAAAAAAAAAAAAAATGGCCTAAGGGAGGACCTTTAATCTGTATCAGACTGAAAGAAATGTAAAAAAAAAAAAAAGTATCTTTTATCATTTTAGTAGAAAAACACATTGAAATATTTTGTTAACATTTATTTCAGCTCCCTGAATTTATAGGGTGATTAAAATATATAACAAAATGTTTTGGCTTCAAATGCCAAGATATTAATATACTATCCCAGGTGGATAACCCACCTGCCAATGCAGGAGACTTAAAGAGACCTGGGTTCAATTCCTGGGTTGAGAAGATCCCCCAGGAGGCGGGCATGGCTACCGCTTCCAGCATCCCATCGACAGAGGAGCCTGGCGGGCTGCAGCCCGCGGGGTCGCAGAGACGGAAGCGACAAACCCACACAGCACAACACAATGTCTCCTCCCACCTTCATGTTTCCTAAACTCTCTGTCAAGAGACCTTTCTGATTTCATGCAATTAAAAAAAAAATTTTTTTTAATTTTACTCTGGCCTCTATAGTACACAATTTTCAAATAGGGTATGTTTTTCCTCCCTTTTAAGTTGCCTTCGCAGGCAGCCAAACTACTTTTTCTAGTCATGCAGCCCCACCTGCTGGTCACTTCTAGGCATAGCCTCAGGGTCCATTAGACCCAATTTTACTTCTGAAGGGGTTTTTTTTGAGCAGTTCTATCCATGATTTTTATTCTTCCTTGGAAGTCTTTAAAATATCAAAAAATAAAATTTACTTACTTTTAAATAACAGACTAAAATGCTGGTTAGTCGCTTCAGTCGTGTCCGACTCTGTGCGACCCTATGGACTGCAGCCCTCCAGGCTCCTCTGTCCACGGGATTCTCCAGATGAGGGAAGACTGGAGTAGGTTGCTATGCCCTCCTCCAGGGGACCTTCCGCGCCCAGGGATCAAGCCCGGGTCTCCTCCCTGCAGGCAGAGTCTTTACCACTCGGCCACCAGGAAACATATGGATCCACTGGACCCTTTAACAAGTTTCAGATGTAAGATTCTAGCAATCTTGTTTTTCAGTATCTTGATGATACATTTACTATTTCATCACCTTAAGAACTATGACATTATTCATCCATTACTCATGCTAAAAAAGACTAGATAAGACAGCGGAAGAATGGTAAAGAGACATTGGTAAACCAAAACCTAGTGGTGCTGGTGAAATTGATCACCTGAGCAAAATCTCAAGACTGAATTTTCAGTTCTCAATACCTCAGAGATAAATTTCTTCATACTCACCAATGAGTGAACAATACATTTATAAGAAGAAAAAAAATACACTACTTATTCAAGAAGGAAGGATTTCATTGAACAATTACTTGTAACAAGAACCTGAGTGAGTGATAGTCACTCAGTCTGTCTGACTCTTTGCGACTCCATGGACTGTAGCCTATCAGACTCCTCCATCCACGGAATTCTTCAGGCAAGAGTACTGGAGTGGGTTGCTATTTCCTTCTCCAGGGGACCTTCCCAACCCAGGGACTGAACCCAGGTCTCCCACATTGCAGGCAGTCACCAAGGAAGCTCTGTTGTACAAAAAGAATATGTAACCACAGTATACTTTCATCTTTTATAATGTTTATGTGCCAATAATTATACTGTAGTTTCAAAGCAGACAATGTTGACATTAGGTGAATATATAAAGGTGACTGAAAGAGATGTGTAGAAATGAAAAAAAACTCATCGGAATAGAGAAAATTAAAGAACCCATTGTACTCAAATGATAAATGATGATAACTGTTTTTCCTGGTATACTGAGCATCTGTGATAGGAAAAACAGGATATTACTCATAATATTTAGAAATAAAATATCTAGGAATAAAATAATGAGAAATGCATATTGGGTGAAGAATGATAAAATTTTACTTAGGGATATAACAGAAGATATAAATAAATAATATTCAATACTGTAAAAAATGTCAATTCTCTCTAACTGCTTCCTAAATATATTAAAATAACTAAAGAATTTTATATATAACTCAACATGATGATTCTAAAATTTATATGAAAGAATAAATTTCTTTTTTATCTGTGCCCATAGACTGCATGATTTTATGATTCATGCCAATGATTAAAATATCTATCTTTTAAATTATTTTAATATTTAAATTTTTTATTTTATTTTTTATTTATTTTTTGCTGCATTGCACAGCTTGTACACTTTTAGTTCCCCAACCAGGGATGGAACCTGGGCCCACATCAGTGAAAGCACCAGGTCCCAACCACTGTACCACCAGGAATTTTCTATTTTTTATTCCTTTTTAAATTATATTTTATAAAAGCTATACATATTAATACATATTAATATATATTTAGGCTTCCCAGGTGGCATTAGTGGTAAAGAAGCCAACAGTCAATGTGGAAGATATAAGAGACACGGGTTCAATCCCTGGGTTGGGAAGATCCTTTGCAGAAGGAAATGGCTACCCACTCCCGTATTCTTGCCTGGAGAATCCTATGAACAGAGGAGCCTGGTAGGCTGCAGTCCATAGGGTAGCAAAGAGTTGAACAGGATTAAAGAAAATTCTGAAAGAGACGGAAACACCAGAAAATTCTGAAAGAGACGGAAACACCAGACTAGCTGACCTGCTTCCTGAGAAATCTGGATGCAGGTCAAGAAGCAACAGTTAGAACCGGACATGGAATATCAGACTAGTTACAAATCTGGAAAGGAGTACATCAAGGCTATATATGGGTCATGCTGCTTATTTAACTTATATGCAGAGTACATCATGAGAAATGCCAGGCTGGATGAAGCACAAGCTGGAATCAACATTACCAGGAGAAATATCAATAACCTCAGATATGCAGATGACAGCACCCTTATGGCAGAAAGGGAAGAACTAAAGAGCCTCTTGATGAAAGGGAAAGAGGAGAGTGAAAAAGTTGGCTTAAAGCTCAACATTCAGAAAAGTAAGATCATGGCATCTGGTCCCATCACTTCATGGCAAATACATGGGGAAACAATGGAAACAGTGACAGACTTTATTTTGGGGGGGCTCCAAAATCACTGCAGATGGTGACTGCAGTCATGAAATTAAATTACCCTTGCTCCTTGGAAGAAAGGCTACGACAAATCTAGACAGCATATTAAAAAGCAGAGACCTTACTTTGCCAACCAACATCCATCTAGTCAAGGCTATGGTTTTTCCAGTGGTCATGCATGGATGTGAGAGTTGGACTGTGAAGAAAGCTGAGCACCGAAGAACTGATGCTTTTGAGCTGTAGTGTTGGAGGACTCTTGAGAGTCCCTTGGACTGCAAGGAGATCCAACCAGTCCATCCTAAAGGAGATCAGTCCTGAATATTCATTGGAAGAACTGATGCTGAAGCTGAAACTGCAATACTTTGGCCACCTGATGCAAAGAACTGACTCATTGGAAAAGACCCCGATGCTGGGAAAGATTGAGGGCAGGAGGAGAAGGGGACAGAGGATGAGATGGTTGGATGGCATCACCGACTCAATGGACATGAGTTTGAGCAAGCTCCGGGAGTTGGTGATGGACAGGGAGGCCTGGCGTGCTGCAGTCCATGGGGTCGCAAAGAGTCAGACACGACTGAGCGACTGAACTGAAAGTGCCTTACGCACACACACATATATACACAGACGTAATTTTTAATAATAATAAATAGTACAGAGGGGCATAATGACAACCAATAAATCTCTGCCCCATCATTCTCAACTCTCAGCTTCCCAATACAGAAACGAACCCCTTCCTATGTCTGCTCTGACCAAGTCGTCTCCCTCCGCTGTCCCAAACCACGTCATGTCTTCGGTTGCTGCACACTGCAAGCGTGCTTTCTCGTGCAGTTTGAAGTGTTTCCTTTTCCTAAAGTTTCCAGCGCAAGAGGGACGAAGAAATGATGACTTCTAGTGTTTCCTCTAGTCCTCAGTCCACATATTACTGGAAGTCCGTCTCACTTCATTCGAGGTCTACTTGCTGTTCTAACCTGGAGGACTGGCCTCCCCTTTGGCTTGTTCCTGTACAATCTGTTGTTCCATGAGGTTTTAGACACATCTCCCATTTTTAAACAATGCACCCTGTACTCCTCCTTCTGTCAAGTTTGCGCCACTTTTTGTCTTATGGATAAAACAGCTTCTCAGATACTTATGAGGATTTCAAGATTTTAGTATTTTTAGTCCTTTGCTATTCCTTCAACTATCTATTTCCTCGTAAGTTAATTTTTTATTTTATCTTGGACTTTTTTGGTCATGCTGCAGGCTTTCGACAAATGATGCTTTTCAGCCAGACAAGTTTGCAGGCAGGATGAGTGAGCCAAAGGATGAGAATCAGCCCTCCCGTCAGGCCCTCAGCTGACACAAAGCTAGCAGCGGCTGCCCGGCAGGTGCTGAGCTTCAGAGCAGGGCAAGGTCACGGTCAGCTTCCGGGCCGACGGGAAGAAGACGGGCAACGCGCACCTGAACCGCCCGCAGAAGAGCATCCCCTGCCAAGTCTCCCTAAGGCTGATCTAAGGTGACTGCGATTTCCAACGTCCTGTGTGTTTCCTTCACACCAAGAATTGGTGAAATATTTATTTAGTTATTTTGTTATGGTCTGACTATACTATGTTATTAATAAACAGATGCATATGGTATCTATATGATATACTATAGGATACATTCTAATTGGAGGATTAGAATTCTAACTCTAATTCTAATTGATAAAGACTTGGCTTATAGTCTTTATAAGCATATGTGATGACCTTACAACTAGGGACACTCTTCAAATGATAATTCTACCTCTGACATATAATTAATATAATATTTCACTAACATTATTATATATATTATATAATTAATTTTGACTTGCAAAATCCTAACCGCTTTGTATTTGCTCTCACACACACACACACAGAAGCAAGCTGCCATACTGACTCATCTTACATGATCCAGAGGGTAGAAGCTTCTAGCTCGTGAACATTACACCAGTGCTATGCTGTTGGCGTTGTTCAGTCACTAAGTCGTGTCTGACTCTTTGTAGCCCCATGAACTATATACGCCAGGCTTCTCTGTCCTTCACTATCTCCGAGTTTGTTCAAATTCATGTTCGGTGAGTCAGCGATGCCATCCAACCATCTCATTCGTATTGTCCTCTTCCCCTCCTGACCTGATCTTTCCAAGCATCAGGGTCTTTTCCAATGAGTCAGCTCTTCGCATCATGTGGCCAAAGTACTGGAGTTTCAGTTTTAGCATCAGTCCTTCCAGTGAATATTCAGGGTTGATTTCCTTTAGGATTGATCACCAGTGCTATATGAGGACGGAAATGGCAACCTACTCCAGTATTTTTGCCTGAAGAAACCCATGGACAGAAGAGCCTGGCAGGTTAAAGTCCACGGGTTGCAGAGTCGGACACGCCTGAATCGACCAGGCACACACTAGTGCTTTGTAAGATCGGCTTCCCAGGTGGTGCTAGTGGGAAAGAACCTGCCTGCTGATGCGGGAGATGCGGGAGGTATGGGTTCGATCCCTGGGTTGGGAAGATCTCCGGGAGGAGGACACGGCAACCCACTGCAGTATTCCTGCCTGGAGAATCCCGTGGACAGAGGAGCCTGGTGGGCCACAGTCCATGGCGTCGCAGAGAGTCGGACACGCCTGAAGCAGCTTAGCACGCTATGTAAGTTGTCAAAAACAACTCCAGTGAAGTCACTCAATCACATCCCTACTACCCATATTTCAAACAAATTTTATTTATTTTGGTCAAGAGAAAAATCCTTCCTAATTCAATGGGAATTCTTGCTAACTGCACATCATGTCCCAGGAGGCACCCACCCGAGTTGGTCAGCCAGGTTTTGTCTGAAGTAACCCCGTTCCCAATTCAAGGAAAGCACATCTTTCTGGGATGGGACAAAATCTGCTGCCCACCAAAACCTGCTCTTCTCTTTGCCTAAGCAGTTGTCAATGTTTCCCAGAAGCAGACCACTGGGCTTTTCACTTCCTACATCCACCCGAGAGCCCCCTACACGTGCGATGGTTTCCGCCACCATCTTTATGCTGATGGCTCCGATATCCTCCTAACCAACTCTCACCTCTATCTTGAGACCCAAATCCCTATTTCTAACTAATTCCTGCATCTTCGAATGCGAGTGGAGCTCAGTGGCCTTCAGCCTCGCCTCTCACGCCAGCTCCCCTCTCTTTCTGTGAGCATCTCTCTCCTCGGCCAGGCTAAGAGCCACGCCCCTCCCCAGCCAAGCCCTGTCTTTCTGCACCCCTGTATCCCCTCTACGAGCCACTCAAAGGTATACAGCACCTGGTTCATTACTTGTAAAACAACAGAAGAGGCTTTCATTTGGTATATGACACTAATGTACACAAAAAAGACAAATTTTCTAAGAACCTAATCTATTGTGTCAAGCATTCAAACTCAATGAAAAATTCTTTCCTACAAGTTAATAAAAAACATAAGAGACTTACTTAAATGGTGTAAACAAAAATGACAAAGTAGCTTCTTTTTTCTGAGTCATTTTTACCTGGGGACCAAGCGTGAAAATATTTTATATTAGATAAGAGAAAAAAATGAACTAACTTCATTTTGAAATACAAATATCCATTAAAATGGTTCTTCAGCAATAGAAATAAATGGAATTTTGTGTTACTATCCTACTTCATAAATATTTAAAGAAAATGTTAATGCTATATAGTACCATTACAACAAGCTGAGAATGAAGTATATCAAGCCTGCAAAATGTCATATAATTAAGCTATACTTTTTAACTCTTAGGAAACAAAATAAGCCATGCTGTATTAACACTATTATGAATAACAGAAAGTTTCAGTTAAATGGTCATTTCTTTAAGTTGTTAATGCAAATAATAATATACACAGAACGACATGAAACGTTGCAATCTCTAAAACCACTTCTACAAGACAAATTCCATTGACAGAGACTTGGTCTGTAATCTTTATAAGCATATGTGGTACTCTAACAATTCGGGACGCTCCTCAGAGCTAATTCTACACCCTCAAACTGATTCAAGAAAAGTGCATCTCAGAAATGTGAAACTTCAGGACACTAGTCAAATACAAACAATTTAAAGATAATAAATTATGAAAATCACTTCTTAAAATGCAAAATCAAATATTTTCACAAGATATATTCAGTTTTAAAATTGGAATCATGTCCATATTTGTGTGTGGTCTTGTTTTACCTTGAACTGTTCAAGAATCTGTACTGCATTTGTAAACATGCTCTCTGCTTTGAAGAGATCAGAGGTATTAAGCATATCCACAGGAATGATTCCCTGTAAATAATAAACACTGGTTTAATATTAGCACTAACAAAACTCAGGTTATTCTGATAAAACAAAACAGACTTACAAGGGAAGCAATAGAGAGAAGACATATGGACAAATAAATTCTTGGAATAATTAAAAATATTTTTTTAAATCGTAACTGAAAAATGTTCTATTACTTTTCTCACAAAATAGATATAATAAAATAAATAAAGCAAAAGAGATGAATTAAGTCCAATAAAACCTAACATTTATCAAAAGATTGCTATATGGCAGGCAGTGAACTAAATGCTCTGCACACACAAAAAGCTACTATGGTGGGCCACAGCCAGCACACTAAAGAAAAAAAAAAGAAGATGTAAGAAAAATAGGAGTATGCTATTAGGGTTTAGTTGCTAAATCTGTCCAACTCTTGTGACCCATGGACTGTAGCCCACCAGGCTCCTCTGTCTATGCGATTTTCCAGGCAATACTGAAGTGGGTTGCCATTTCCTTCTCCAAGGGATCTTCTCGACCCAGGGATCGACCCCGGGTCTCCTGCCCTGCAGGCAGGTTCTTTACCGACGGAGTGACCAGCGAATCTCCACACGGTCACACTGCATGTAAAGATGAGGCTGTTTCCGAAACTCTGGTTTCAGTTCTAGACATACCACACGTTTATGACTAGAGGGGCAAATGACGCAGAGCTCTGAGGCAGAGGATATTGTTTTTTTTAACTTTGAATTGAAGGGCTAGAAAGAATGGCTGATGGGAATGGATTCTGTCTTTTTAGTTTTTCAGCATCCAGTTCCCATCTTAAAAACATTTCCATTGGAAGCTGAGAAATTAGGTGGAGCATAGTGGGTCTAATGAGGTCCCCTGCCTTCCCACACTGAAGGTAGACAAGTACTCCCGGCGGGACCACTCAAATGCTAACAAACACTGGAATTTGCTGCTTCAGGGTCAAGGAACAGACGGTGCAACAGACACTATGTGGGTTGGTGACCCTGCAAACAGGCTCTGCCACGGAACTGCAGTGAGTTTCTCTGTCCTGAGTCTCTGGAGCACTGATCTAGCAAACCAGCAATATCTTTGTAATAAATTTTCTTTAAATGGATTTAGAAACACATAAAAAGTAAATTTTACTGCACGATAATTTTTCTTTTATTCTGAGAGTTGATAAGAAAATTGTACTCTTTACCACTGAGTTAAGAGGGAAGGGAACTCCAATAAGAGCTGCCATCAACGGTGCAACGTCAGCCTGCAAACAGACGAAGTTAAATCTAAGACGGCGACAGATCAACAAGGACATTAAGTAATTTAATTTGTATACCTGTATTTTGAAAGATAACCATGATATCCATTTTAATCCATTATCATCAAATACTCATTCCATACACAGTAGATACAGATCTCTGAAAAAATGTCACTTGTTAGAGGTACATGAACGTAGGAAACCCTAAATGTGAAATCGCTAGGAGCCCCCAAAGTAAAATACATAAAACAAAAAAGGTACTTATTCTACAAGCTAAAAGCTTAACCATCTAATGTAACAGTTTTAGGTACTATGACAAGGATGCTCACTAGACAGAAAATAACCAGCAAAAGTAGACTTCAACTGCTGCTGCTGCTGCTAAGCCACTTCAGTCGTGTCTGACTGTGTGACCCCACAGACAGCAGCCCACCAGATATATATATATACATATATTATATATTAATTAAAGAGAGAATACAGCAGAAGGAGGTTGGCTGGCCAGTCAGTGACGTCTAGAAAAAGACATCAAGCAGGCTAAGAGCCTCTTGAGACACAAGTCCTCGAGCACGGTTTTGGAGGGCCCCCTCCACCTCCAAGTGTCCAGAAGAGCGGTCCACGCTTCCAGTCTCCATGGCCCCACCTCCCCATCCGTCCTCGGGCTGCTCTAACTTGTTTTCACTCCTTATCATCCTCTAGACTGCACTCACTACAGAACTAATAGCCTCCATTTTCTACATCTAACTGACTGCTTTGGTATTAGTCCCGATAATGTTTCAGGCAGTCAAGTGCTTGGCTGTCAGAATGCCCAATTTCAAACACTTTGCTTGTGATCTCTGAGGCCTTTGGCAGGTTATTTCAACTCTCCAATGCTTCAGTTTTCCCTGTCAGTTAAAAAATAAATAAAAGTTTCTCCCTTACAGAATTATGGCACGATCCAATGCGACAAAGTATAAAGCACTGGTGTGTAACAGCCCCACACTAACCAGCAGCTGCGGATGCTGCTGTGCTTATTATGATACGACCACTCGGCACTGTGCAGACCACCCCCTCTGGGTCTCTGTGACCCCGCCACTAGTCTCCAGTCTCTACTTTCTCAGTTCAGTTCATTCAGTCGCTCAGTCGTGTCCAACTCTTTGCGACCCCATGAACTGCAGCACACCAGGCTCCCTGTCCATCACCAACTCCCAGAGGCTCCCTGTCCATCACCAACTCCCTCACGTCCTTTGAGTCGATGATGCCATCCAACCATCTCATCCTCTGTTGTCTCCTCCTCCTGCCCTCAATCTTTCCCAGCATCAGGGTCTTTCTCAATGACTCAGCTCTTCGCTTCAGGTGGCCAAAGTATTGGAGCTTCAGCTTCAGCATCAGTCCTTCCAATGAACATTCAGAGCTGATTTCTCAAGCTCTCATTTAAAGTTGGAGTTTCGTCCCAGGCTCTCAGTCTGTCTCACTTTCACCATCTACGACCTCTTTACCAAGCCCCATCTCACAGAAAACCGACAACACCCCTGGTCGCCTGATTGCACCCTCTCCTTCCCGCCTCCACTGCTGGCCTCTGAATTGTCCTCCAACAGAGAGATGACCCTGTGGTAAAACCTCAGATCACGCCACTCGCCAGGCTTCAAACACTAGGAGGGCTTCCCCCAACTTAAGGATGAACTCTAGAGGCCCACGAGGCCCTGCACGGCCGAGTGTCTGCCTTCTGCCTCCCACTGAACCACGGTGCTATGCTCTGTTCACCCGCCGTCTTCAGGGTCCTTTGAGATGCCATGTGCCCCCTCCCAGACCTCTGGGCACACGCTGCCCCTTGGCCTGAGAAGCTCCCGCCTCCTGCCCTGGCTCAGTCTCGGCTCAGGCCGCAGTTTCTCAGGAGGCCTTTGCTGACCACACACAGCCCACCAGACAGACCTGCTCTGCACCTTCATGGCTTCCCAGGCCTGTTCTGCTGTACTTATCACCGCTATAATTTTACATTTATTTGTTTGATAAGTAAAGATAAACGTAAAATTTATCTTATTCCTAAACTATAAGCTTCCTAGGAGAGGGACTGTGTCTCCTTTTATTCACCATTATAGCCGTCACACGAAGTTTAAAGTTAATATTTCAATGTTGAGTGTTAGTGTTAACGTTTGCACAGTGCTTAAACATACTGCAGACACATAACAACAGTGGCAGAAGGAATGAATACAGAATTCTCATCTAACGCAGGTCTGAAGCAGTATTCAGAGGGTAACAGCATTCAGTTTTTGATTATGATCCAGTCTGGCTATAAATAATACATGCTCTTATTTTATGGACTTCAAGATATTCCAATCCCTCTGACCGTGGTTTTTATTGCAAATTAATAGACTGCTATCCAATTCTATACATTTTCATTTGCTTGGGTAATAAGCATTCATTTGGAGAGATAAGACAATTGTTAACATGCTGAGAAAGAAAAGGCTTCTGTAAGCACACCGCTGAAAATGAGACCCCAGGCCTTGGTTTATCCTCCACAGTAAGGAAAGCCGGCTTCTGAGGTGAACGTCTGAGGCGACCTGGAGGAGGTGTAAGATATTCCTGCCATTCGGGAGGACACACACCGGTGGTCCCGCGCCTTTCACTCTGCATAGCATATCCTCAACAAGAAAATTCTGTGCTTCCCACCTACAGGTGGCGCTGCTGGTCTAACCATGAGATTGGCCGGCATTTTCCTGTGATGTTCGGTCCCCTACAATGTAAGGATCCCTATAATGTCAGGTTTCTAATCTATATACTCCTGTCACTTTTTTCCCACTGCATTTGTAAAAATTTTGGGGTAGAATTAAAGATAAAGCTTGTGTTAATAGAAAGGAAACAGTAACTGACACAGGAAGAGGAAAGAAGCCCACCACGGGGTTCCATCAGATCTGTGCCGGAAGCAACTGAGCGAGGCAGCTGCGACACAAAAGTCACACAAAAGTCACACAAATGTGACAGGCATGCACACTCCAATTTGCATAATAATTCTGTAATTAGCCAGTGTTATTTGGAGGAAGTCTTCGCCTTTCAGTTTTATTTGAGGCTGCTTTATTTTGCCCAAAGAAACACTCTTTGTGATCCCATGGACTGTAGCCCACCAGGCTTCTCTGTCCACGGGATTCTCCAGGCAAGAGTACTGGACTGGGTCGCCCTTTCCTTCTCCAGGGGATCTTCCCGACCCAGGGACTGAACCCAGGTCTCCTGCACGGCAGGCAGACGCTTTACCCTCTGAGCCACCAGGGAGGCCCAAAGAAAGATTACTTGGGGTGAAAATATTCACAATAGCAGGATTTCTCTTAGGAACTGTTTTAGAAAAATCTTTTATCATCTTTAATACAATTTTGTTTCCCAGATTTTTTTGTTCTAAACTTCTTATAGACAGAAAATTAAATTTGAACATGATTAAATATAATGAATACCTGATTAATATCTTGTCTCTTCCAGTTCTCCAACTTCCATTCTGAAAGATACAAATAAACATAAGTGCTGATGTTAAAAATTAAAAAAAAAACAAGAGAAGTTATTTTATTATTACAGGTGGTTAATGGAAAAAGAAAGTATTGGGACAGTCGATTTTAAGCCAAGTATGAACCACAAGGGTACTAAAAAGGCAGAGCTGCACACTTTTTTAAACTAGGATTTTAAAAGAGTAACTCAATAAAATTTATTTGATATTTTCTGTAATAGTTTATTAAACTTCCAAAATGCTCATTAGGGGATAATTGTTTCAAAACATCGAAAGGCTAAGGAAGGAAAGATGGAAGCAAAAGGCAACAATGACGACAACTGTCACACAGCTGCAGCGACAGTCTCACTCCAGATTACTGAGGCAGCCCACCGGCCAGCAGTCAATCTAAGCTTTCCTTTTTTTTGTAATGGCAGCTGCTTGCAAAATACATGAAATTTTTTAGCTCTGATGCTCCTACCACCACTAATTCCAATTGTGAAAGTAGTATGTGCTTAGCAGCTCAGTTGTGTCCGACTCTTTGTGACCCTGTGGACTGCAGTCCGCCAGGGTTCTCTGTCCATGGGGATTCTCCAGGCAAGAATACTGGAGTGGGTTGAAATCAACTGCCAAAATAAAGTTCTGTTTCCTAAGTACAAACATACCGTTTAACCTAGCTTCTAGTTGGACCCAGTCTAATCCATTTAAAAGGCTTCGCAGGTGGCTCAGTGGCAGAGAATCCGCCTGCCAAGCAGGAGATGCGGGTTTGACACCTGGGTCACGAAGATCCGTTGGAGAAGGAATGGCAACCCACTCCAATATTCTTGTCTGGGAAATCCCATGGACAGAGGAGTCTGGCGGGCTGGGCGACTAAACAACAAAAGCAATCTATTTAACCCAGAGTGCAGGAATACGAAATGATGCAGCTGCCTAGGAAACCAGTTTGGCAGTTTGCAAAAAAATAAAACGTAAGGAACACATGACCTGCTGCTATTCACCTAGGAATCCATCCAAGAGAAATAAAAACACATGCCCATACAGAAAGGTTCGCCACGTCACTGTAAAATAGCCCAGGTGTGGGAACAAGCCGAACGCCCATAAGCTGACTGAACAGAATATGGTTTCTACACGTGCAAGGGAGAGGAGTGCGGAGTGGCTGCTAAGGGACGAGGGTTTCTTGGGGGGTGGGCACAGCAATGCAATGCACAGCAGAGGCAAAACTCTGTGAATACGCTAAAAAAATTCAATTACACACTTTTAAAACATGAGTTTTATAGTATGAGAATTATATCTCCAAAAATTTCAAAAAAAGACAGAACAGGTAAGAAAACTTTATTATACAAACCCAAAAGTCTTCTAGTAGAAATACCTAATACAGCTGTGAGTCCACATCACTGGAGAAGGTTTTAAAAAGAAAATTTCCAGGCCTCACCCAGACTCATGGAATCGAAATATCTAATGACAAGGTCTAGAAATCTGTAAATTTTAAAAAATCTGTATTCTTAACAAGTACTTTGAATGAGTTGACACAACTAATCCAGAGAAGGACATTTGGGAGGAATTTATTTTGTCCAATTAGTAAAAGCTCTCAAATTCTAAAAAGACTCTTACCTTACAAGATAACCAGAGCTCCAAGGAAAAAGAAATTCCTTTTTATCATGGATTGAGAAACAAGGAGGCTTGTGTAACAGAGAAGGCCTTCAAAAATACTAGAGACAGGGCAAAGTCTGTCCAGTTTTGAAACATAAATTGTGACATATGTGTGGCTTATCTGATTGATAGTCTTTGCAGGTAAGATCTAAGCCAAGGGTTTAATCTGAGTCCTAGAGTAATAAGGTTTGTAAAAAAAGAATAGTACACTTGAACTTTCATAAGGCAAATAATAATGTGTATTTTAAGCTGAATATCATAAATGAAATAATATAAACTATACAAAAGTAATACAGAAATAGCAATGTCACAAATAACAAAATGAAAGCTATAATTTGAAAAGTCATTTTTAAAAATTAAACTTTGATTTTAAAATGTCACATTCATAAAAACAATAAAGGTAAGCATTCCTACCTTGCAAATATGAGTCATCAAATTTCTGAGCTGACACTTTTTGGGGAAGCCTGATTCCAGCTCCCCAAGCAATAAAAGGAGTACAAGTCTCTAAAGGATGACCAGCTCCATGAGAGCCTACAAATAAGACACAAAGAGCAATGTAAGTATATAAAGATGAACCTATACCTGATTAACCTATACCTAAATATTTTTTAATACTTCGTTGTACAGAGTTGACCCATAAAGAGCTAATTTCCACCACCACACTCCCAAAAGCTTACATCTCTATTTAACAATTAGTTTTAAAATATTCTCTAGGCAAATCAGAGCATCAACAACAAACAGGCAGAAAGAAAAACCAGAACATTCATGGAGTGGCTCTGGTTGAAAGAAGATTAAGGATAACGACGACTAAGGCTTGGAGGAGACGCCACCAGAGTGGGCGTGAAGGCAGCAGCCTCAGGGGAGGCTCCTCTGGGGAGGAAGCACCCAGGTCTGGGGCCGGCGGCCGAGGCCAGGTCTGCTCTGAAGAGGGCAGCAGTCTCGGTCTGCTTTTCCTTCCGGCCACCCTGGCTGGTGTAGCCCAAACCGCCTTATAAAGTGGGACCCGCTCATCAGAATTCTACATGGTGATTCGGGGAGTCAAGTCTCTGCTTTGCCTTGACTTGCTCTCTGGGCACACTGTGTCTGCCCTGGGAGTCTGGCAGAGTGGACAGTCTCCTCTAGTGGACAAGGTCAGTAGCCCTAGGCCCCCCAGCAACACCACCTTAAACTCAGCCCTGTGCCATCACCTAGAGTTACTTTTAGGTAGATAAACCTGAGTTTGCGGTGGGGGCGGGGGGAGTTCTCATGTGTGTGTGTGTGTGTACACACACGCACACACTCAGTTGTGTCCGACTCTGCAACCCTGTGGACTGTAGCCCTCCAGGCTCTGCCCATGGAACTTTCCCGGCAAGTATACTGGAGTGGGTTGCCATTTCCTACCCCAGGGGATCTTCTCAACCCAGGGATCGAACCCGTGTCTCTTGTCTCCTGCGCTGCCAGGGGGATTCTTTATCAACTGTGCCACCTGGGAAGTCAAATGAGAATATATTCCTTTCATAGTTAAAAGAAAGACTGTATAAGATTAGTCTTTTTTATGCTAACATTTTATGCATACTATTATATGCTAGACACTTTGTATATACTAAGACATCTAATCCTCTGCAATATCCTAAAATATCTGCAAGCTACATTCACCACTACTTTAATCATAAAGTATACACCACTTAGAGACAGACTAACCCCAGTCTGTCATTCCATGGTCAGCGGTAAAGATAAATGCTGTTTTCCCATCATTTCCATAAAAGTCTTTAACAGTAGACTCAATTTCTTTCAGTTCTTTATCAACTAATTTAATATTGTCTGAATATTCCCTGTTTAAAAAGAAAAAGAAGAGCAAATTATATTAATTACATTAATTTGGCAAAATCAAATTTATTCAACATGAATTTATGATAAAGTCAATAACTGCTAAAATACTTTTAGATTTCAACCTTAATATTTTTAAATCAGAGCTCTGTAGATTGTTAAAAACACTTCTTCCTCTCTTAAAGAAGTAAAACAATCTGAAATCATTTTCAGAATTTTTTTTAAAGTATTGATTAGCAAATAGATTTCCATGAATGCTTTTTAAGTCTCAAATGCAACAATGATGACTTTTAAATTCATGTCTCTAATAATGTCTATGTTGCTTTTGACACATTTATCAAACAGATTAAGTACCACTGTTTCAACTATAGAACATTTTCATTCTTTAGTGTGTTTATGATATGATATAATACATTTTGGACAAACTATATTTAAGCTTTCCATACAGTTGCACAAAGGGTGGTTTAGTATAAATTTTATTACTTAAGACAATGCATTGTGTTACAGATGAGAAGCATGAGGTATTCATTACTGGAAGTTAAGACTAATCTAAATCTAATCCAAAATGAAAAATAAAAGCATAATATGAATTCTTCCTATCTTATGCTCTGCAAAAGTGAGAAAGACAGTTGCTGTTTTATATAAGGAGTGCTACTGAAATATAGTATACAAAACTTTCTACTATTATCTGCTCGATATAGCACTGATTAAATGGAACGTAAGGAACAGCTAGTTACACCTTTTTGTGATACAAACTAACATAATAAAAATGCTTTTTGTTTTAAAATTTATTAAAATCCTTCTAAAATATAGTCCTTTTCTCTCTGCTTTGATGAGTGAGTAATAGGGAACACACGCACAGAACACATCTCACTCATATTAATGTGTAGCATGGTCACAGCACGTGCGATTTCAGCCACAACATGAGACTACATGTCACGTAAATTAGAATGTGTTCTGCTTTAGAGTTATTTTAAATGTAAGTTCTGTTGTGATCATTACAAAGAAAGTACATTATAGTACTTTAAAAGTTCAAACAGAACAGGTATTTCCCTCAAAACCATGAAATTAAACACAGCATTAAAATTACCTTGATGTTGGTCGATGAGCATGTCCATTTGTGTCTATTCCTAATAAATGCAAGAAAAAAACTATTTTGTCTTCATTTACTTTAGAAAGCAAAGTTTGGTTGTTTCTGGCAGCATGAAAGAACTCCTATATGTAACAAATCAGTTAAAAATTTTTAGTTCATTAATTTTATTTAAAAAGTAATTCCTATGAAAACATTTAATTAAACTTATACAGAACTAAAAAATTAAATTGTCCTATTTTATTCACATTTGTCCTCAGGACCTACCAACACAAAGTACTTGTCAGTTCAGACATCTACATTCAAAAAACAAGTGAGCTATTTTCCGTGTTATAATTAGGCTGAAAAAAGATTATAGAAAGGGGATCTCAATTTCATGAAGTTCTAATAATAATGGAGAACTATTTTGACATGAGCCAACAATAAGATAGCACTAATGGCAACAATTTAGGAACGCTTTATGAGTGTTAAACGTTTTCCTGCTTCTTGTCCTGTGTTAGCGCCCCAGTTCAACCATAATCTCTCACTTGGAACATTGCAAATAGCCTATTTCTACTGTCCCAAGACTCAAATCTGTGCTTCACAAGGTATGATGGAAAAATGGCCACATAATGAATGGAAATACAGTTCAAGAATGATTAATTTCACAATGATAAACTGGATTCATAAAGCCCTCTAAGAAAAGGGTTCGTCCTGAACTTACATACACATGAACGTGTAAGCAAGTACCTATGGAAAGTACTTTTAAATTATTTTGAATAAGTCAACTGACTGCCAAGATATATAATTATTATTCACATAAATGTCTTTAACTATCAGTTCAGTTCAGTCGCTCAGTCGTGTCCGACTCTTTGCGACCCCATGAAAGACCCCATAGTCTTTAACTATATAAGATGTTAATTTTAACAAGGTATTTAACTTTCCAATAAAAGCCTGAAGTATTCCTTCAACTAACTCTTCACTATTACAAACATTAAAAAATATAAATGGTGCCATTAGAGAAACTATCTATTTCCAAATAAGAAAAAAAAAAGGAATACAAATGAAATTAAACATAAATATAAATATGAATAAACATAATCATCCTTAAAAGCATAAAATGGCCCCCTAGCTTTCATATACATTCTAATTAGCCCCTAAGAAACTTTAAATCTAGATGGAAACAGGAAGTTTTTCAAGAGAAAGGACTTATATTCTAAAGATGTAATTGAAAAGCTGAGAGAAACGACAAAACTTAGCAATTGAATTGGAGTCAAATTTACAATCTGTTTCATGACTGATATTATTCAGCTTTGTAAAAAGTGCTGTTCATTCAAAAGTGGACACACGATCTGGGAAACCATGAAATACTAATCTTGCAGAGCTTAACCTGATAGATTCCCATTGCCTTTTAAAAAATTGGTCTTTTGCACACAAGAGGTGAAACACACTCTTAACTTCTTCCCCACTCCCAGTATTTAGTATAATTATGCTCACCAACTCCATTTTGTTCTTAGCTCAAAGGCACTCGTTCCTTTTTGTATTTAAATATTTATTACGCACTAGGGGAGAGTGCATGCATTCTCCCTTTTTCTCTAAGTAAAACTTCTGGTTTTATGGGACCATGTCAATGCTTCAAACTTAAAACCTACATGTTTCTTATTCTCTCCCACAGTACCTGTTTGGTTATAGCCAATGAGACAGAAATCAAACACTTCAGTCAAAAGACAATATGTCTTTTGAAATAAATTTAACTATTTATTAAGGTCTTTTGAAATAAATTTAGTTTAGTAGAAGACAGAGTCCTTTTCAGTTCCGTGTATTGTTGACCTAAAACACTGAAATAATGGCTGGAACTCCAGCATCTCCTGTCGTAAGACGACTCAGAAGCTAAGGCCACACTCTGAGGACAGAAGAGACACTGCAGAGACCGGGTCTTAATGACACTGGGGAGCCACCATGGCAATCTTGGACTGCCTCAATCCTGGGCTGCCTCCTGGCGTTATCATTCACTGAGAGCCAAGCTAGCTTTAAAGCAGTGTTTAATCCTGGGCTGCCTGCTGGCGCCATCATTCACTGAGAGACAAGCTAGCTTTACAGCAGTATTTTCACTCTATTACAGAGTTCCTTTGGAGCCCAAGTTATCATTATGCTGTTGGCCTGAGACACTCTGCTCTATGTGCAATCCAGGCCCAACCATTTCTGTTTCCTAGGCTTTTCCAGGAAAGTCTTCCTCTAACTGTTCGGCTTAGACTGGACTTTTCTAAAGATATCTTCTTAGTCCCTATATGTTTCCTTCACACCACTCTTTATTGTGGATGATTTCATATTTTTGTTGTTACCTGATTAATGTACATACCTCTATCATATCTTATGAAATTATAGGGAATTTTTTTTTTCTGGTCAATACCAGTGTTGAAATAAGGTAAAAAAAAAGGCATAGAATCAAGCCAGCCCCTAACTATATCTGCCTAGTTATACAAAGCTATAACCACTAACTACATCTGCCTAGTTATACAAAGCTATAACTGCCTAACTATATCTGCCTAGTTATACAAAGCTGTAACTGCCTAACTATATCTGCCTAGTTATACAAAAGCTATAACTGCCTAACTACATCTGCCTAGTTATACAAAGCTATAACTGCCTAACTACATCTGCCTAGTTATACAAAGCTATAACTGCCTAACTATATCTGCCTAGTTATACAAAGCTGTAGCCACTAACTATATCTGCCTAGTTATACAAAGCTATAACCACTAACTATATCTGCCTAGTTATACAAAGCTGTAGCCACTAACTATATCTGCCTAGTTATACAAAGCTATAACCACTAACTATATCTGCCTGTCCACAAAGAATCAAACCCACGATGCTGAACATCTTTGGCTATGTTTATGAAGTTAGAAGCCAAGGGCGTTGAAACAAATACTAATGTAAATTGATTACATTAAGAAGTGATACTTAGCAAAATCATTTGCTATTTTTGTAAAGAGATTTTATTTAACTTGAAGATTTTTACTTTCACTTTAAGTAAGAAAAGAAAATCGTAAGGAAAAAAATTCTAAGGAAAGAAATACGGTTTATCAAAGAACATACTGAGCACTTAATTCCTGATAAATATGCAGACACCTACTGACTGTTTACAAACAAACAATAAAAAATGACTGTGTTATGGACAAGCCCACAGTGTCAGTCCAGAGACACTACTGGTAAAAATAAGAATCACTAAAGGTCAGTCAATGAATGCCTCCTACAATAGACGAATTATGACTTCCAACTGGGAAATGAGAAAGAAGAGAATGATAGATAGGAGTCAGCCAATATCCAGACTTTAGATTTTCTCACAGTTTTTGAAAACATAAATTCTATTGGATTCCTGGTGAAACTGTGAGGATTGTCACTAACAAATAGTCCAAAAAACCCTCTATTTCTTAAAGAGACTCATATGTTTTATTAGGATTAACTTATGAACTTGGTTTTTGCTTATCTAATTTTTCTTTACAAATATTTAAAATATCTACCTTATTTTATAATAAGTGCCTTATATTTGAAATTTCTAAAGACTTTCACATACATCACTGCTTGTAAGAGACTGATTCTGTGGTCAACAAAAGACCAGGAAGGTTATTCTGGGGTGATTCAGCAAATGAGGAATGAAATGTGGGGTTCCTGAATCCCATCCAGGGCTCACTTCACTGTAGAAGTGTGGAATTGAAAAGGGTTTACTTTTTCAAATTATTTTTTAAAAATCTGTATGGTTATTGTAGAATGTGCAATTCCTTAGAATCCAATCTTTTCAAAATTGTATGCTACAATAAGGAACTTTCAAATTCATCCAAGCAGAAAAAACTAAGATGCAAAAAAGTCTTCACAAATCGTTTCCAGCACATTAGGTCCAGGTGCTAGACACCTCCTGCACATGAGGCAAACACCCACATCTAGTGTGCGGCAGGTCAGCCACCGACAGCACATACCTTCACATGGTCAAAAACCCACGTGTCCAGTTTGGTTACATCGTGGGCACCAAAATCCTCACTGGATGCATCGTAACTGTCTGTAAAAATATGGTTTCTAGGGTCACCTGAAGAGGAAATTTGGGGGGAAAAATTTTAATGATATGCCATGGACCACGGTGTATGCTTGAATATATGCTGTTGCTTCTGTTCTCACAATAACATTTTCCAATTTTATAGATACAGGTCAGTTCAGTTCAGTCACTCAGTCGTGTCCGACTCTTTGCGACCCCATGAATTGCAGCACGCCAGGCCTCCCTGTCCATCACCAACTCCCAGAATTTACTCAAACTCATGTCCATCGAGTCGGTGATGCCATCCAGCCATCTCATCCGCGGTCGTCCCCTTCTCCTCCTGCCCCCAATCCCTCCCAGCATCAGGGTCTTTTCCAATGAGTCAACTCTTTGCATGAGGTGGCCAAAGTATTGGAGTTTCAGCTTTAGCATCAGTCCTTCCAATGAACACTCACGACTGATCTCCTTCAGAATGGACTGGTTGGATCTCCTTGCAGTCCAAGGGACTCTCAAGAGTCTTATCCAATAACAGTTCAAAAGCATCAATTCTTCGGTGCTCAGCTTTCTTCACAGTCCAACTCTCATATCCATACATGACCACTGGAAAAACCATAGCCTTGACTAGACAGACCTTTGTTGGCGGATACAAGTGAGTTGTAATTTAAAATGCTAAGAAAAAAAATCACAACGCTAGTTAGTATACAATAGCACAAAAATAAACAACGGAGTTTGCCTTCAAGTAAGGATGAAACTACTCAAAGGATTTGGGCATCTAGGGATGGTACAATCAGATTAAATCACCTGTTTTACAAAATTCCCTAACCAAGAAGAAAATTCAAATATTTCAATTCTTTTGTTCATAAAATACATACATTTTTCTCATTATATGAGAAAAAATATTGATAATTGCCAAATAGTTTGAAAGAGTCAACAAATACATTAATCACTTGTAAGATTTTATTAAGATCTAATCAACTTAGTGAATTTCTGAGTTAGATAGCCTCTTAAAGGTCATAAGGAAGAGAGATAACAAAATAATGACAATCTCTTATAATAATGACAAGCTAAGCTCTAATGATACTGGTTCCACTCCTCAGCCATCCTACTCTTCAAATCCCAAGTAAAGATCCGAGTGGGCCTGTGAATTACTGTAAGAAACGGAGCACTCCCATTGGACTGTCTCCAGTTTAAGGCACTGATCCTGTCCTATGAACTGCAGTCAGAAGTAGGGAGGTGAGTTTGCTAAACCATGGCAACTTCATCCTCACCACTACCAGTCCCCAAAAAAGCTTAACTCCTTGCTCCTTGGAAGAAAAGCTATGACCAACCTAGACAGCACATTAAAAAGCAGAGACATTACTTTGCTAACTAAGCTCAATCTAGTCAAAGCTATGTTTTTTCCAGGAGTCATGTGTGGATATGAGAGTTGGACTATAAAGAAAGCTGAGCACCAAAGACCTGATGCTTTTGATGTGGTGTTGGAGAAGATTCTTATGAGTCCCTTGAACTGCAAGGAGATCCAACCAGTCCATCTTAAAGGAAATCAGTCCTGAATATTTATTGGAAGGACTGATGCTGAAGCACCAATACTTTGGCCACCTGATGCAAAGAACTGACTCATTAGAAAAGACCCTGATGCTGGGAAAGACTGAAGGCGGGAGGAGAAGGGGATGACAGAGGATAATATGACTGGATGGCATCACCGACTCAATAGACATGAGTTTGAGTAAACTCCGGAAGTTGGTGGTAGACAGGGAGGCCTGGCCTACTGCAGTCCATGGGGTTGCAAAGAGTCGGACACAACTGAGCGACTGAGCTGAACTTCAAGCAGTATGAGTTTGTGGACCTGTTCTACATAATAATGTTCTGTGACTATCACACAGAAAATTCTGAATATCTGTTTTGCTTTTGAGATATAGAATAATCTTTAATAATTCTGATTGTTATAATTTATAGTATAATTATACCCATGACTAAAGGTCTAAACCTTTTCATTAGGTGAAATGACCTCAATGTTCCCACTAAAAAGCACTTAATAACATAAAATTTAAGTAGAATCCAGCTGATTCTAGAAAATGATGCAAATGAATTTTCTCATTAAGAGATGTTCTCATACTTGCAGATTCAGGCACAGAAACACAACAAATACAGCAAATCTCAATGGCATGATCTTGAACACATGAAAACAGAAGTTATAAATATAAATTTTAACATTTAAATCTTTATGTGATTATGTACTAACTTCTTGATAATCAAAGTAAGTGACCATCAACAACATAATGAGATCATTGTAATAAGCATTTTGGTCAATATTTCACATTAATTAAGTTATTTAACGCCCAAAACAAAGCTATAAGATAGAAATTATTATTATCACATTTTACAAAAAGGAAAACTGAAATTTAGAGAAGTTATCTAACTTACCCAAGATTAAAAAGCTGTTAGATGTTAGAATCATATACCATTTCACTGAATCCAAGGTATTTAAACTGTATAATCCAACATTTTAAGTACAACTAAGATGAAAAAAATCAAACTCACACATCTACTATAATATATACTCATTTCAGAGATGTTAAATATGTCAAAACATGTATCTCATTAATCAGTAAAATGTAGTATATATTTTAAATTACCATATTGATTTATTGCCTACTTAGTATTTGGGGAAATACAATCAGCGACTCCTACCTTTGGCAAACATAGTCAGGATGTCCGGGCTTCCCCAGGACCATGTGAACCTGGTTTCATTAAGAAGAGAATCAAATTCTACAGGATTTTCCTTCCATCCTGAGAATTGAGAAAAAAAACAATGACGATAGTAATAGTTAGACGGTGATGCATTGGTATGGCTCCTGAAGAAGTATTTTTCAAATAATAACAAAGAAGATCAACTGCAGAACGAATGCAAAACCAACAACAGATCTTGTCACCTGTATTACACTACAAACTTTTTTTTAAAAAGCTTACAACGGTTAATTGACTTCTTAGTAAAATACAGAATCACTTTTGAACTTTTGAGAGTTAACATCTAGGAAAACCAGCGATCCATCCAATCATATTCTAACAATAGGACACGATGATACAAGATTAAAGTTTTATTCCTGAGTCAGTCCCAGCGTGTGTGTGAGTGAGTTAGGCTAAACGACTTGTCAAAAGGATCTCAGAACGTCCTTCGCTTTGTGTCACGGCTCAGTATTAAAGAAGCAATATTGGTGCAATCAGTCTCTTCATGTGATAAAATCATCTAAAGAGACAGTACCTTTGGCAACTGCGCTGACATCTTCATAAAACCCTGCAATCACGGCCACGTGCCCGGGCCGAGACTCGGTCGGCACACGCGTGTGAGAGACCCCCCAGCTGCCTTCGTTCATTATGACATTCCTGAAAGGTATCACAGACAGAGAGTCAGCATACACTATGATCACGGGCTCTGTTAAGGTTTTAGAAAAACAAGATCACCACAGAAGAAATCCAATCAAAAGAAGGAGTCAAAATTTAAGAAGGAATCTTTCTGATCCCAGCTCGGCTCGGTCCAGTTCCTCCCACCAGACGGATTCCACCAGACAGATTCCATAGCACAAGAAAGCCCAGGTAAGACAAGGAACCACCCAAGCACTGTACAGGATCACAAAACAAAATACACACCGTAGCTCTAAGTCACAAAGTATCAAAACGCTGTGTTACATAAGAAATCACTGATACACAAAGTATTACTTTGTCAATGTTAAATTTTATTAGGTGTGATGATGGTGTTGTGATCACGTTGAAGTCCTTGTTCTTAGGAGATACACACTGAAGTGTTTAGGGGTAAAGTGTGAAAATATTTTGCTTTCAAATTATTTAGGAAAAAATAATTAAAGTTTAAGTGTGTATGTGTGTGTGTGTGTGTGTGTGTGTACTGAGACAGAGAATGCAAATATGAAAAATGTTTAAAATGGTCATCTCTAGATTAAGGATATACAGATGAATATTCATGATTTAATCCTTTCAACATTTCTGCAGTTAAAAGTTTTTCAAAATAAAAAATTAAGAGAGGAAACAGCTATACTCTCAATTAGGAGTTAAATTATCTTTCTAAATTTGAGATTAAAACAAGTCAAAAGTTTCTTTTGCTAAATGTATCACCATTCTTTAAGCTGTCTAAGGGTGATTTGCAAAATCTGCAGAAAAATGCAAAACGAACAGTAATGCCAACAGTTAAAAGGCCAGCGGAGCAACAAGTTATGAAACACAAATTCATTTGTAACAGTTTTCAAGCTAAACTCTCAACTCTCAAAATGTTCTGGAGAGAAGTACCTAAAAGTGCTGATTTAGATACTTTTAATTGACTTATAACCAAACAGACTTTGGTAAAATACATACATAAAAAGTAAAAGGCTTGAAAAACCATTAAACCACACGTTAAGGGAGAAATGTTTTTTAACTTCTTCAGTTCTATAATGGAAACTGAACTCAAGCAAAAACAGGGAGGTATAAAGCAATGTGGATACCTCTCATGAGAAACATTTTGATCAGATCATGTTTTTAAAAAAAACGAAGTTAGAAACAAAGAAAACCTGTCAAAAAGGCTTTGGAAGCAGCTGGAAAGGCAGGCAGCATGCGGCACAGCACCTGGGAGCCCCTGGCCCCCACCGAATACCCCAGGGAGAAACAGGCACTGTCGGAAAAGCTCATCTTCGCCTCAACAACCAGCAGAGTTTACAGTCATTAACTTTGCAATGAACTACATTTCTCTCCTCTCTATGACAACTAAGAAATTCAATCAAGTATATCACCCCAATTTTTAAACCAGTCATAGAAATTCATGTTACATATTTTTGTGTATTGAACCTAACCCTGACAATCTTATTTTCCTACTTGTATTTTCCTATTGCCCTGAATGGCTTGTTTCTTTGTATCCTTTAATATATTATGCATTTCTTTGATGCACCATAAATTTATTCCTGGAAATCTGACATAGAATTCAGGTTCATTCATTCTTCTAGCAGTCAACAAATATTTATTAACTGCCTACTATGGCATCCGGTCCCATCACTTCATGGGAAATAGATGGGGAAACAGTGGAAACAGTGTCAGGCTTTATTTTGGGTGGTGGTGGTGGGGGGGGTCCAAAATCACTGCATATGGCGACTGCAGCCATGAAATTAAAAGACATTTACTTCTTGGAAGGAAAGTTATGACCAACCTAGACTGTATATTAAAAAGCAGAGATATTACTTTGCCAACAAAGGTCCGTCTAGTCAAGGCTATGGTTTTTCCAGTGGTCATATATGGATGTGAGAGTTGGACTGTGAAGTAAGTTGAGTGCCGAAGAATTAATGCTCCAACTGTGGTGTTGGAGAAGATTCTTGAGAGTCCCTTGGACTGCAAGGAGGTCCAACGAGTCCATCCTAAAGGAGATCAGTCCTGAGTGTTCATTGGAAGGACCGATGCTGAAGCTGAAACTCCAGTACTTTGGCCACCTCATGCGAAGAGTTGACTCATTGGAAAAGACCCTGTTGCTGGGAGGGATTGGGGGCAGGAGGAGAAGGGGACAACAGAGGATGAGATGTCTGGATGGCATCACCGACTCGATGGACAGGAGTTTGAGTGAACTCCGGGAGTTGGTGATGGACAGGGAAGCCTGGCGTGCTGTGATTCATGGGGTCGCAAAAAGTCAGACACGACTGAGCGACTGAACTGAACTGAACTGTTTTAGGAGCCAGAAATAATGTCGTGTATAAAACAAAGTCCCTGCCTTAGTGGAAGTTGTACATGCTGAGTAGTACTATAAAGAAAATCAAAATAGGGTAGAGGGATAAGAAGCAACGATGACAGGAAGGGACAGGGGAAAGATAGACAATTTTAGACAAATTTCCCTTGAATTTGAGTTTTAATCTCTCCACAGTAGCATTAGGAAGGGCTTTTGAGGGGCTTGCTATGAATGAAAAAAAAAGAATAGTTGATTGCAAGAACCCCACAGGTCCAAAAAGTTAAATATTTCTTTTCAAAGCCGCTTCAGTTCAGTTCAGTCGCTCAGTCTTGTCCGACTCTGCGACCCCATGAATCACAGCACACCAGGCCTCCCTGTCCATCATCAACTCCCAGAGTTCACTCAGACTCACATCCTTCGAATCTGTGAGGCCATCCAGCCATCTCATCCTCAGTCGTCCCCTTCTCCTCCTGCCCACAATCCCTCCCAGCATCAGACTCTTTTCCAATGAGTCAAGTCTTCACATGAGGTGGCCAAAGTACTGGAGTTTCAGCTTTAGCATATTCCTTCCAAAAAAATCGCAGGGCTGATCTCCTTCAGAATGGACAGAATCCAAAATTATCATATTACATAGTAATATAAATTTGGAAGGCTTTATTTTATAGAAAACGTATTTTGAATTAAAATGTATATTTTTTAGATAAATACCTTTGTAATTGGCAATTCACTGAAATGTATGCTTGTCATTACTTGAAAATTGAACAGTCTTACTTTACAAAAAAAGAAAAAAAGATAATATACTGAGTTGTAAGTCAGCATTCAGAAATTAGGACAAGCGAGGCCAGGCAGCTAAGGCCATGCATTTTGACCACCTGGTATCAACTTCCACAATAACAGAAGTACTGCAGAAGGAAACATACTGGCTAATTCCTACGACAAAGGCAGAGACATAGGCGCCCTACTCTCTGTTCCATCGTCACCCCTCTACCCAATGTGAGATAAACAGTATCAGCCTAACAATTCCAGAGATGTCCCTGTACCAGTTGACACGCTTACCTAAGAAATGGTGCCCTAGAATTGCCATCTTCATCTAATTCATAAAGCTTATCTGCTCGGAGGCCGTCAGCAACAAACAGCATTAATCTTTTTGCTGGGGGAGGCAGGGGCGTAAACCGAGGAGTCATTCCATGAACCAAAGGAGAGGTGAAATAAATGTCGAAGATGGAGGCGAAGAATACGAAGTGCACGAGCAATCCCAAAGTGATGTACACCAGCATGTCCAGAGGAACTAATCTCCAAGGCAAACTGGAGAGAGGGAACAAAATCAAATCTGGGTAAGCCTTAGTGCAAGCAAGTATGTTTCCAACTTATTTGATGACTAGAGCTGCCTGCACTGAGCAACTTCACTTTCACTTTTCACTTTCATGCATTGGAGAAGGAAATGGCAACCCACTCCAGTGTTCTTGCCTGGAGAATCCCAGGGATGGGGGAGCCTGGCGGGATGCCGTCTATGGGGTCACACAGAGTCGGACACAACTGAAGCGACTTAGCAGCAGCAGCAGCAGCCTCATTTTTCAGTCTCAAAAAACTTCTTAGTTTGGTGGACACTTTTTATTTCCTCCATCTTTCAATACGCTTCACTGTTCTGCGGCTACTTGCCCTATCCACATGGGTAACTGTTTTCAAGTTGTGGTAAGAGGGCTTCCCTAGTGGCTCAAACAGTTAACAATTCGCTGGCAATGCGGGAGACCTGGGTTTGATCCCTGGGTTGGGAAGATCCCCTGGAGATGTGGAACGGCAACCCACTCTAGTATTCTGGCCTGGAGAATTCTATGGACAGAGGAGCCTGGTGGGCTCTAGTCCACAGGGTCATGAAGAGTCGGACATGACTGAGCAACTTAAAAAAAAGAGAGAGAGAGTTCTTAACATAAGATCTACTCTCTTAAATTTTTACATGTAAAACTGTTATACATCAGATCTCGACAACTTATTCACTTTGCATAAGTGAGATTTCACAGCCACTGAACAACCACTTTCATTCCGCCCCCCACCCCCCACTCACCCATCATGAGTTTGACTCTTTTAGACTCTCTCAGACAAGGAGAAATGTGCACATTTGTCCTTCTGTGACCGATTTGTTTCACTGAGCATTATATCCTCAACGCCATAACCATTACATTGGCCAAAACTTGGTACTGTAATCTGTTTAATTTTGTCCAGTCTGTAAACTTATTGTGGTTTTAATTTACATTTCCCTGGTGATCAATAATGTTGAGCTGCTTTACATGCATGTAATGGACATTTTTAAATCGTCTTTCATCCTCTTTTCATTTTTTTAACCGTGTTTTTCAAACAACGGTCAGTACTTATGAATTCTGAAAGTTCTGAAATAACTTTTCTTTTGGCGATTGTATTTTGTGTTCCACCTAGGGAATTTTTGTAGATGACAACGCTTTCTTTAGTATAGACTTTTAATATTTTTATTTTAAAACAATTTCAAGTTCAGAGAAAAGCTGCAATAATGGTACCAGCATCCATACACCCCTTAGCCATATACCTCTAACGTTATCCTTTTCTCTCGTCCTTGCCTCGTCTCTTTAACTTACCCCTCGTGTGTGTGTGTGTGGAGGGGGGATATACTTCAGTGCTTATTTTCTGACAATAATGATACTCCCTTATGTACCTACCGTGGTTACCGACTTCAGTAAACTCAGCGTGAGTATTTTACCTAATCTACCATCTATACTCCAACTTTTTGAAGTGTCCCAGTAATATTCTTCACAGCATTTTCATAGCTTTATTGAGGCATAAGTGGCCTAGAATAAGCTGTGTACATATTTAAAGTGTATAATGATCACAGGAGAGAACATACTCATAACCCTCCAAACTTGCCTCATGCCCCTGGGGTTCATCCCTATATATTTCACTTTTTAATGTTATTGTAAACCGTATTTTTAATTTCAGTTTCCCCTCATTAGATTTTAAATTACCGCTGACTTTCATTATTCAGCTTGCCTTCCGCAACACTGGAAACCTGTTTGTTCCGGGAGGTTTTCTGTAGGCGCCTTCGGGTCTTCCCTACGCACTTTCTCTGCGTCTCGAGCTTGCGCGGTCTCGGACTCGCGTGACGCTGGACCCGCGTGGGCGCGACAGAGGCCCCCGCGCTGTGTCCAGTCTTAGGGGGAAAGCTGTCAGGTTTTCAGGTTTCCTTCACAGATTCCTCTCGTTGCTTTAAAGAAGTTCTCTTTCACTCTCAATATGCAGGTCTAAAGCTGCGAACGGAAAACGCTGGATTTTGTCGAGTGCTTTCGACAAAAGCAAAAATGAGAGGGAGGATCACGTGAGATCCTCTCGCGTGAGGGGCTGAGGCCGTCTGCTTTCGCTCTTTTGGTCTCTCCCGATGTGGGGTCTCCCCCGGTGTGGGGGTCTCCCCTGGAGTGGGGTCTCTCCCGATGTGGGGTCTCCCCCGGTGTGGGGTCTCTCCCAGAGTGGGGTCTCTCTCCCCTGCTGTGGGGTCTCCCCCGGTGTGGGGTCTCTCTCCTGGTGTAGGGTCTCTCCC
>NW_024070206.1:1447151-1469529 GCF_014754425.2 Oryx dammah | reverse complement strand
CCTGGTGTAGGGTCTCTCCCGGAGTGGGGTCTCTCCTGATGTGGGGTCTCTCCCCTGCTGTGCGGTCTCTCCTGGTGTGCGGTCTCTCCTGGAGTGGGGTCTCTCTCCTGGTGTGGGATCTCCCCTGCTGTGGGGTCTCCCACGGAGTGGGGTCTCTCTCCTGGTGTGGGGTCTCTCCCGGTGTGGGGTCTCTCTCCTGGTGTAGGGTCTCTCCCGATGTGGGGTCTCTCCCCTGCTGTGGGGTCTCCCCTGCTGTGGGGTCTCCTAGTGTGGTGAACTACAATGATGGCGTTTCAAATGTTAAACCAAGCTAGGGTTCCCAGAATAAACTGAACTTAATCGTTAAGTATTATCCTTCCTATATACTCTTGGATTTTATTTGCTAAAATATTTAGCATTTTAAATTAACATTTATTAGCAATATTAGACTATAATTTTTTTTGGTAACATCTTTCTCTGGTTTTGCTGTCAGACAATGCAATGGGAAGTGTTATTATGTTTTATATTTTGGAAGAGTTTGTGTAGAATTAGTACTATTTCTTCCTTTATTGTGTAACAGGATATCAATGGCTCAGAGTTTCCTCTGTTGGAAAGTTTTTAACTATAAATTCAATTTCTTCATATCCAGAGAGATACTAAGATTATTTACTACTTGCTGAGTAAGTTTTGGTAGTTGTATCTTTTGTCCATTTGTCCATTTCATCCAAATTGTCAAATTTATTCTCCCAAAACTGTCCCTAATATTCTGGTCTCTTGTTCTTCTCTTCTGTCCTTTAGCTCAGAACTCTTCTATCAGTTATCATAGTTAGTTACGCAAAGTAACTCATTTTTCAACTCATTTTAATTCATTTCTGTAAGATCTTTAACTCTATTTACAACTAAAGTACATATGGTATCTACCTAGATGCAGAGAAGCTCCCATTGACTTAAATACTCCTCTCAACCATGGAAACCTGAGTACTCTCCTTCTCACGTTCACTAATGAGGAAATATCTCTATCGTTTCTCACTTTCTTTTGCATTTACGAATAACTCCCTGGACTTACGTTCTTCCTTTTCCCCACTGTTGTTACACAACTTTTCTGTAAAAAGTATCAAAGTGTCTGTGTTAAAGGATAATACAAATTCTCCCCTACCCTAAAGCTTACTGAAATAGTAAAAGAAACATTTTATTTGAGAACTTTGACCCTGAAGCTGTAATAGCTAACATAAGAACCTAGCTCTCTCGTGTAGTAACAGTGGGATGTAGGTCCCTCCTGGGCACCTGCCAGCATCACTCTCTCATGGACCACTCAGTCCAGATCAGAAGCTCAGACCTTTCCTTCCGTTTATAAGTGCACAGCTACAACTCTGACTGTTTGTAGTAATGTCTGCCTCTATAACTTCATGCTAATTCCAGGAGAGCAAGACAGGCTTTCTCCAGTACTCAGCCCAGTCCTGGGCTCTTACTACTACCTCTACTAAGTCGCTTCAGTTGCATCCAACTCTGTGCGACCCCATGGACTGCGGCCCACCAGGCTCCCCCGCCCCTGGGATCTTCCAGGCGAGAGTGCTGGAGCGGGCAGCACTGCGGTCTATTAAAGTCCCCAGGGTTAGCCTTTCAGTGGGTGTGTAACGCGCGCTATAGCCACTAGAGGCTGCCTTGCTTCTCTGTTTATTTGTCCAGAACAGAAACAAGAGCTGTGAGGATTGAGGATAAATAACAACCACAGTAACTTTCATACTTGTCATTTACTATACATAAAATTTCAGTGATTCCAAAATATCATCCTTCACATACTACTTACTTTATTACAGCTAAGCACATATAAATAAGCACTATTATCATTTAATATTTCTCTCTTTTTTTAAATCCCTCTTTATTCAGATTTAGTGCCTGGAGAATCCCAGGGACGGGGGAGCCTGGTGGGCTGCCATCTATGGAGTCGCACAGAGTCAGACACGACTGAAGCGACTTAGCAGCAGTAGCAGCAGCAGTGAAAAAAGAAAACATTTCCATGGATGAATCATTTGGAAATCACCTAAACAAATGAATAACGACTAAAATTTTTAAAACACACATAACCATGTATCAATAAAACTCATTTAACTTATACCGCTGGGATGTTTACCGCACACTGAAAAACAATGTCAAATATTACAATATGTAAAAATGTATAAAAAATTAGATATTTATAAAAGTTTACATCAATGAAAAACTTGCACTGAAAATATTGCTTGTGCTTATTTTAAGAGTACTAAAACAAAAAAAATAATTTTTTAATCAAGAAAACAATTGAGGTGCTTGGAAAAGAGCGATCTTTTATATTTTTATCACTAACATACAAGCATCAATGACTATCCAGATTATTCAGTGAAACATTGGCTGTAAAGACCTAGATTAATGCAAATTTTGGTAAGTAGAAAGAAAATTCCTCAACGTTAATCGTAAATTATTATTAAATAGAAATCAGCAATTGTTAATAATATCCTAGTATGCACTATTAATATTTCTTCAACATTTTTAATTGATAAGCAAATTTCTCTGCACTAGTGGAAGAGAAAAGTACTTACTGAGACGACTGGCCAGGTGATTTGTTAGGGGCTTGGAAGGTCACATTAACAGGTCCATGATTACAGGATATGAGGTAGAGCCAGGAAATTACAGATGTGTCATAGGAAGCTGCTGATCAAGGAAGAACTTCTACATCCAACTTCTTACAACTCTCTGAGGAAACATTTTAAATCTATTTTCAATTTTCATTTTAGAAATCAGACCCTAAAGATATTCCCTTTGGAGCCTACTACCTTTATTGCTTATTCTGGCTAATGCTACTAAATGACTGACATCAGGTTTGTTTTGCTTTACTTTTAAAAATCTGTCAAATATTCTCAATATATACTGCTACTACTACTAAGTCGCTTCAGTCGTGTCCGGCTCTGTGCGACCCCATAGACGGCAACCCACCAGGCTCCCCCATCCCTGGGATTCTCCAGGCAAGAACACTGGAGTGGGTTGCCATTTCCCTCTCTATTAGTAGTACATTAATTGATAAATGATTATAACATTTGTTGTGTACTAGGTACCAGGTACTGTGACAAGCACATTCTTAATTCTGTGTACTTTAAGTATCTCCTTGACAGAGGAGGTTGAGAGAAGTCCAGTAACTTTTTAAAAGTCTCATGGCAAATAATTGGCAGGACGGAGATATGAACGTAATAAGCACAATCCTTGACAGGAAGCCCCTAAATGTGGGGACCTTAAGTACAACAGATGTGTAAAATTCCCATTACACAGGCAGAAATATTGCATATAAATGACCCATTTCTAAACATGCCCTTTCCATGCCACTCCCTAATCCTTCCCATTTTCCATGCCAGAAATTGTTTCCATTTTCAATCTCTTTGGCAACTCAATTACAATAAAGATCAGCAATCCTTTTAGCTAAGGACTATGAAACAACAAGAATACACAGAAAAATTGTACAAAAAAGAGCTTCACAACCCAGATGATCACGATGGTGTGATCACTCACCTAGAGCCAGGCATCCTGGAATGCAAAGTCAAGTGGGCCATAGAAAGCATCACTATGAACAAAGCTAGTGGAGGTGATGGAATTCCAGTTGAGCTGTTTCAAATCCTGAAAGACGATGCTGTGAAAGTGCTGCACTCAATATGCCAGCAAATTTGGAAAACTCAGCAGTGGCCACAGGACTGGAAAAGGTCAGTTTTCATTCCAATCCCTAAGAAAGGGAATGCCAAAGAATGCTCAAACTGCCGCACAATTGCACTCCTCTCACATGCTAGTAAAGTAATGCTCAAAATTCTCCAAGCCAGGCTTCAGCAATACGTGAACCATGAACTTCCAGATGTTCAAACTGGTTTTAGAAAAGGCAGAGAAACCAGAGATCAAATTGCCAACATCACTGGATCATCGAAAAAGCAAGAGAGTTCCAGAAAAACATCTATTTCTGCTTTTTTGACTATGCCAAAGCCTTTGACTAAATTCTGAAAGAGATGGGAATACCAGACCACCTGACCTGCCTCTTGAGAAACCTATATGCAGGTCAGGAAGCAACAGTTAGAACTGGACATGGAACAACAGACTGGTTCCAAATAGGAAAAGGAGTACGTCAAGGCTGTATATTGTCACCCTGCTTATTTAACTTATATGCAGAGTACATCATGAGAAACACTGGGCTGGAAGAAGCACAAGCTGGAATCAAGCAAGATTGCCGGTAGAAATATCAAAACCTCAGATATGCAGATGACACCACCCTTAGGGCAGAAAGTGAAGAAGAACTAAAAATCCTCTTGATGAAAGTAAAAGAAGAGAGTGAAAAAGTTGGCTTAAAGCTCAACATTCAGAAAACTAAGATCATGGCATCTGGTCCCATCACTTCATGGCAAACAGATGGAGAAACAGTGGAAACAGTGACAGACTTTATTTTGGGGGGCTCCAAAATCACTGCAGATGGTGATTGCAGCCATGAAATTAAAAGACACTTACTCCTTGGAAGGAAAGTTATGACCAACCTAGATAGCATATTCAAAAGCCAAGATATTACTTTGCCAACAAAGGTCCGTCTAGTCAAGGCTATGGTTTTTCCACTGGTCATGTATGGATATGAGAGTTGGACTGTGAAGAAAGCTGAGCACCAAAGAATTGATGCTTTTGAACTGTGGTGTTGGAGAAGACTCTTGAGAGTCCCTTGGACTGCAAGGAGATCCAACCAGTCCATCCTAAAGATCAGTCCTGGGTGTTCTTTGGAAGGACTGATGCTGAAGCTGAAACTCCAATACTCTGGCCACCTCATGCGAAGAGCTGACTCATTGGAAAATACCCTGATGCTGGGAGGGATTGAGGGCAGGAGGAGAAGGGGACAACAGAGGATGAGATGGCTGGTTAGCATCACCAACTTGATGGACGTGAGTCTGAGTGAACTCCAGGAGTTGGTGGTGGACAGGGTGGCCTGGTGTGCTGCCATTCATGGAGTCGCAAAGAGTCAGACACGACTGAGAGACTGGACTGAACTGATGAAACAACATCGGTGGCTCTTTTGATACTATTTTCCTAAGATCTGGGATTTTTTTCCATGCTTTTCTTCAATACATGGCGTGCAGGCACACACACACATAAATTTAGAATTAAACACTGGGAGCTAATGCTCTGTTAAAAAAAAAAAAAAAGCTTCCAATTCTTAGTATTAAAAGCATCAAAAAAACTTCTACCGAAAACAAAACAAAAACCCCAAGTTCGGTTCAGGCGTTCAGTCGTGTCTGACTCTTCGAGACACCATGGACTGCAGTACGCCAGGCTTCCGTGTCCATCACCAACTCCCGGAGCTTGCTCAAACTCATGTCCACCGAGTCGGTGATGCCATCCATCCATCTCATCCTCTGTCGTCCCCTTTTCCTCCCTCCTTCAATCTTTCCCAGCAGCAGGGGCTTTTCCAATGAGTCAGTTCTTCGCATCAGGTGGCCAAAGTATTGAAGTTTCAGCTTCAGCATCAGTCCTTCCAATGAATATTAGGACTGATTTCCTTTCGGATGGACTGGTTGGATCTCCTGCAAGGGGCCCTCTGAGGGACAGCATCTGACGTTTGGAAGCGTACCCATTGTGCAAGCTGTGTATTAAATCACAAGTGCTTGCTGCGCTCCTAATAGTTCGTTACCGAAGTCGAGACTATCGGGATATTCCCAGATCCAAGCAGATCCCAACGTCCCCGCTGCATTTTCCATTGGCTCTGTCCCTGCTCTGTCCCTGTGCCGCACCCAGGCCCCCGGGGCCCGCCGGCACGAGGCTGGGACGGCGAGGAAGAGGAAGCAAGCCCCCTTTTGACCACCGGCCCTGCCTTGCACCGGCCACCGGCCACCCCTGCGGGGAAAACAGCAGCAGCCGGAAGGAAGAGGGGGCAGCGCACCGCGGCGAGCGCCAGTGTCGGGGCCCGGCCCGTGCCCCCACTTCTCCCGGACTCTACCTGGGCTTGAGCAGGTCAGGCCTGACCTCGGGAACGAGGCCTCGTCAGCGCGAAGGCGGGGCCCGGCTGCGAGTCAGAGCTCCCCTCCGGCCCAGAAGAGAAGGTTCCTAAGCCACCGTCACAACCGCCCCCCAGCTACGAAACGTCCCTGACACTTACCTGGCCAGAAGCTACTCTCGCGATAATTCCCGGGTTAGTCCTCCGTGACTCCAGTCCCCGCCCCTACCTCCTGTGGCCAATCAAAAATGAGTGGGGCGGGGCTTTGCCTTTGAGCAGGGCGCGGGGCCCCTCAGTCTCTGGTCACAGGCGTTGGGGAGCAGGCGGGGCGGGGCGGGGCGGGGAGAGGAGAGGGGCGGGGCACGCGCCATTTCTCGCGAGACCGGGGACCAGGAAGACGCCCGCAGAGCCGGGCTGCTGGTGCAGCTGCGGCTGAGGCAGTGGCTGCTGCTGCCGCCGCTGCAGCCTCCGGACGGTTCGCCTCCGAGCCTGCGACGGGTCTCCGGGTGAGGAGGCGGGACGTGGCAAGGCCGGGGCTGCGGAAGCGAGCGGTGCCCGCTGAGGCTGAGCGGGGACTCAGGCCGCGGCCTGTCAGAGCCAGACAGGGAGGCGCCCGCTCTCCTGACAGTGTAAGATGGCGGCGATGGCGCCTGGAGGTGGCGGCGGCGGCGTGAACCCTTTCCTCAGCGATTCGGACGAGGACGAGGACGAGGTCTCGGCGACCGACGAGCGGCGGGCAGGACTTCGGCTGGGTGCCGGGGGCGGCCTAGACCCGGGCTCTGCGGACTCGCTGTCGCCCCAGGACCCCGTGGCCTTGGGGAGCAGTGCCCGAGCGGGGCTCCCCGGGGAGGCGGCGGCGGCGGCCCTGGGGGGCCCTGGGGAGACCCCGGCCCGCCTGTCAATTGATGCGATCGCGGCCCAGCTGCTGCGCGATCAGTACCTGCTGACCGCCTTGGAGCTGCACACCGAGCTGTTAGAGAGCGGCCGGGAGCTCCCTCGGCTGCGCGACTACTTCTCCAACCCTGGCAACTTCGAGAGGCAGAGCGGGACCCCGCCGGGGACGGGGGCGCCGGGGATCCCCGGGGCCGCCGGCCTTGCAGGCGCAGGAGGTCGGGAGCCGAGTACGACGTCGGGTGGGGGACAGCTCAGTAAGTGAACGACGGCGCTGTCCGGCTGGGCGGTTGGGGTAGGGGGGGGGGTTTATTGCGGGGAGGGCGCGCTCGTGGGCGGGTGCTCCGTCCTGGGAGCGTTCCAGCTAGAGGGTTGGGGCGGGGGGCGGGCGGTGATCTCGAAAGGATGTGGCAGCGACTGTTCTCTCCCTGCCTGCCTCCAGCCCTTGGCTGGACTTGCACCAGCTCCTGGTCCCACTGTTGGTGTCGATATCTATTAAGTATCCAGAGTTTCTAGCTCACTGGCCACTACGTGACTCCAGAGGACTCCCTTGCAACCTTGGTTTATCGCTTTAATCGTTTTTCCATTCTCTCCCATCTCCTGAATCGCCACTACCTGGAAACAGTGTTCCTTATGTTGTTGGCAGTAATTATTTGACTCCAAGTCAAAAGAGAAAAGAATAGGAAATGGTGTTGCTGTCTCCCCGAAGCCAGATGCACTTGAAGAACCTTTGTCTTTGGGTTGAGTTGACTACTCAAAAGTTGCATCTTCTGCTGCATAAAATTTGTTCAGTTTAAATAAACTCAGTTTCATTCACTTTCGGTTCCTTAATTTCAGTGGGTGTCCAGAATTATAGGAAGTCTAAGGAGCAGAGCTATGGTTTTTCCAGTAGTCATGTATGGATGTGAGAGTTGGACTGTGAAGAAAGCTGAGCGCTGAGAATGGATGCTTTTAAACCGTGGTGTTGGAGAAGACTCTTGAGAGTCGCTTGGACTGCAAGGAGATCCAACCAGTCCATTCTAAAGGAGATCAGTCTTGGGTGTTCTTTGAAAGGAATGATGCTAAAGCTGAAGCTCCAGTACTTTGGCCACCTCATGCGAAGTGTTGACTCATTGGAAAAGACTCTGCTGCTGGGAGGGTTTGGGGGCCGGAGGAGAAGGGGACGACCGAGGGTGAGATGGCTGGATGGCATCACGGACTCGATGGTGAGTCTGAGTGAACTCCGGGAGTTGGTGATGGACAGGGAGGCCTGGCGCGCTGCGTTCATGGGGTCGCAGAGAGTCGGACGCGCCTGAGCGCCTGCACTGAGCTGAGCTGAGGAGCAGAGCAGGCAGGCTCTCCCTGCAATGTTGCCTCCTGGTCCCAGTACCTTGTAGGCTTTTTTCTTTTCGGAAGTTTAGGAATTAACTTTTCTGCCTCCTTGTAATCATTAACTGTATAGAGTGGTCGTTTACCTCATTCATCATGTGTTTATAAGCATTTATGTCTTAAAACGTACTGCCAAGGATGCATGTTGGAGTCCCAGTACCTATCCTTAAGAGGCATCTTAGATTTTCCGTTACTGGCGGTATGAGGTTTTTAATGTGTTATGTGAGGCCGACTGAAATTTGCTCACACATGTTAAAATACATTTAAAATTGTAGCCGAACTGATGGTTTTTTGTCAGTACTTTTAAGTAGTTCCAGAGACTGAGATCGCCTAACTTCACTTCAGTTGAGTCTCTCAGTCATGTCTGATTCTTTGTGACCCCATGGACTGCAGCACGCCAGGCCTCCCTGTCCATCACCAACTCCCAGAGCTTGCTCAAACTCACGTCCATTGAGTTGGTGATGCCATCCAACCATCTCATCCTCTGTCGTCCCCTTCTCCTCCCGCCTTCAATCTTTCCCAGCATCAGGGGCTTTTCTGAGTCAGTTCTTCTCATCAGGTGGCCAAAGTATTGCAGTTTCAGCTTCAACATCGGTCCTTCCAGTGAATATTCAGGACTAATTTCCTTTAGAATGGACTAGTTGGAGGTTGGATCTGGTTGAGATGGACTCTCAAGAATCTTCTCCAACACCACAGTTCCCTAACTTACAGGAACTTAGTTAGATGTAGTTAAACTGCAAAGAGTGCCTTTTTCCATCAAGGTAGATCCAAAGCAGTCTGCTCTCTTGAATATGGAATTTTCTCAGCAGTTGTAACTTCCTTGCTCAGTAGTGTAGGATGATCTTCCTTTTCTCAGAACTGGTTTTTCTGTTGCTGACCTTTAAGACCATAAAATGTAACAAAAGAGCAGTGTAACAAAATTGTTAGGCAGTTGGCTTTTGTTTGTTTTAAGATTTTGGAAGTGTCTAATAATGATTTTCACCTGATAAGCTCTTACTGCTTCCTCAAGACCCAGCTCAACTGTCATCTTTGTAAATACTTCCCACACTACCAAGGCTTAGTTGTTTGATTCTTTTCATTGTACTACTTTCAAACCCCAACCATAGCCCTTAACTCTTTTTATTTTGATTTATTAACAGTATCATTTCTCTCCATTAGATAGTCAGCTTCTTGAGGGATATCTTTTTATTACTCACAGTTTGTATAGTCCCTGGCCTGTTGTTGAACATAACTGAATTGTATCTGATATGTTTTTCTACTGTATCAGTTCAGTTCAGTTCAGTTCAAGTCGCTTAGTCGTGTCCGACACTTTGCGACCCCATGAATCGCAGCATACATATAATGAAATAAGTTATTCCTTTATAACATTATTTAATTTAAAAGAATTTATTAATCTTTTCAGCCTACCTTATTGTGTGGAATCACTGTAGTGAAAATTTCTGTTAAAAACTTTTTTGTACAGAAAGTTATATTTTAAATTTAGGCTCTAAATATAGCTGTGTTTTAAAGTAAAAGTTGACTTGTAAATGCCTTTGCATTATACATTTTTATAGCTTCAGTCCTGTGATCATAAATCAGGATTTAGCTATAATCAAATATTCATGTGCAGTTGTGCTCTTCCATAGTTTATTTGGACCTGTTTTGGGTATAACTCAAAAGTACATTATTACATAATATAATATATTTTCAACTGAATACAAAACAGATGAGCAGTAGGGGGAAAAATCAGAGTTATCCATAATCCAACCAATAGTAGTTGCCTTTTTCGTTTTTTTCTGTGCATATATGTTTAACAGCAAAAATTGGATTAAAGTGTTTTTGTAGCTTTATATTACTTGATAGGCTATAATTTTTACCATCAACCTTGAGGGGAAATTGCACACAATAAAATGTGCCCATTTGAAGTGTACAGCATGGTGATTTGGAAAACAAATTACTACTACAAATAAATGGGGACATTTTATTGTCCCCAGAACACCTTCATTTTCATTTGCATTCAGTATCTCAAGCCCATCACTGACCACAGTTGAAAACAATTTTCCAACCTGGGCCTAGGCACTATTGGAATTTTGGGCCTGATAATTCTTTGTTGTGTTAGTGTCCTGTACATTCTAGAATGTTTAACAGCGTTGCTGGCCTCTGTGTCCACTGCATAACAGAAGCAACCACCCAGCCCCCATTCCTCAAGTTGTGACAGTCAAAAAATGTTACCAGCACCGTCCAAGGAAGGGGAGGGCAAAATTCCCCAAGTGAGAACCACTTTCTTAGATAAGTTTTGCCTGTTTTAAAATTTCATACAAATGCAGTTTGGAGCATATAGTCTTTTCTGTATGGCTTTCTTTCCTCAGTATAATGTTTTTGAAATTCATCCAAATGATGTTTTTATGTGTAATAGTAGTTCATTCCTGTTTTGGTTTTACCATTCATCTGTTATTAGACATTTATTTTTTTTCCCATTTTTGGCCTATATGAATAAAGCTACCATGAACATGCGTGTATAAGTTTTGCAGAGACGTATGTTTTCACTTCTTTTGGATAATACCTAGGAATAGAATCGCTGGTTCACATTTAACTTTGTAAGAAGCTGTCAGACAGGTTTTCCAAAGTGGCTGTATCATTTAAAATTTCCATCACCAGTGTATGAAAGTTTCAGTTTCTATACATCCCCCAAACCCTTGGTATTTTCAGGCTTTTTATTTAATTGATTCTAGTGAGAGTACGGTGGTATATCATTGTGGTTTTAATTTTTATTTGTCGAGGACTAGTAATGCTGAGCTCCTTTGAGCTTTTGGCCATTGGGGGGTATGTCTACTGCTGTTACATATCTTTTGTGCAATGTCTGTTAACAGCTTTTTATTGAGTTGTAGTTCTTTTATATATTCTGAACCCAAGTCCTCCATCAAATATGTGTTTTCCAAGTTTTTTCTCCCAGCATGATTTGCCTTTTCATTTTTTAACAATGTATCTTATGAACAAAAGATTTTCATTTCATCAAGTCCAGTTAATTGTGTTTTTCCTTAATGATTCATGGTCTTTGTTTCCTAAATAAATATTTGTGCATCGTAAAGTTGCAAAAATTTTCTTGTGTATTTTCTTCTAGAAGTTTTATAGTTTTCTGTTTCTAAATTTAGGCCTATGATGGCATCATAAAAAGAAGAAATATTTCTGAAATATTCCTCCTATAATTATGCAGACACTTATAGTACAAGCTTTAGTATAATTTAAATCCAAATGCATTGTATATCAAAATATTAATATATTTAAATGTCTTAGTACAGTCAGGAAATAGATAAATGCTAAAATAAGTCCGTAAATCTTTGGTTAGTACCGTGTTTTGAAGATTTTGATTAAGAATTGGATCATACAAATTATATTTTAGAAACTCTGAGGATGAATCTTTCTTTAGGACCAGACTGCTGCTGGTTATAAAGGTCCTCTGTATTCACTTCTGCCATGTTAATTGTTGCTAGTTGGATTATTACTTTATAATACTCAATGAGTACTTTTTGGTTGATTATGAACAGTATAAACATTGATAGTGTGGATTATCTAAAACATTAAATTATTTTTATTTGTTTTTATGTATTTTTGATTAATATGTGTCTGATCTGAAAATTCATAAAACTTCAGAGTAATAAATGTATAATCAACAGTGGTTTTCTTTGTTTAAAGATTTCTAAAAGGCTTATCTGGTGTCTCAGATGGTAAAGAATCCACCTGCAATGCGGGAGACCTGGGTTCGATCCCTGGGTTAGGAAGATCCCTTGGAGGAGGGCATGGCAATCCACTCCAGTATTTTTGCCTGGAAAATCCCCATGGACAGAGGAGCCTGGAGGGCTACAGTTCGTGGGGTCGCAGAGACAGGACTGAACGACTAAGCAGATACAAAAGCAGTTTAATTTTGTAAGATTTACTAAATTGTTTGCCCAAAAGTCTGCTGACCTAGATAATAGTATAGTGTTAATTGTAAAATACTTTAAGAAGTCTTCATACTATCTTTTTTTTCTTGACTAAACGAGTAAGTCAAATTTATAAAACATATAAAAGAACTATAGCTTTTTAAATCTGATGTTTTCAGTGGAAGAATGTAAAATGCGCTCTCATGGAGTCTCAGGGTTTGATTCCTTGTGACGGTCCTGCTAGGCCCACTTGATAAAGTAATTTGATCTTTTCATGTAATATTACTTGCTTGAATATAGACACATTAATTATATATTGTCCCCTGTATTTTTGCCAGTTGAGCCAGTTTAGTTTCCAGTTAGACTGCAAGGTAAAAGTTGTGCCAATGCCTTTGGCACAACTTAATTACAAATTACAGTATTTTATCTAGAGGAATGCTGTTCTACTCTGAGCCTTCAAGGTCTAATCAAAATCAGAAAAATTGCCTAGAATGAGTCAGCTCTGTAGAGACAGTAAGTGGTCAAATAACATGCCTTTCAGTAATGAATTTCTTTTATTCCGTAGTTATGCTTCCAGATGTTCTTAAGGCAGCTTATCAGCTTATTCATGACTGACTGTAATAATTTCACTTCTGAGCCTGCAGACTTCTTGAGTCCCCTCTCTCCTTTTGAGGTGCTCTTTCACTGGCCCGCCTGTCTTTTCTCAGAGCTCTGAAAGAGCGCTTGCCTCCCTGTGCTCTGTCCCCTTCTCCGTGTCCCCTGTGCTGTGACTCCCGTCTTCCTAAAGTGCCCTTCGATTCCGCTTAACAAAGCACTTCCTCCCCCATAGGTTGGACTTGGGTCTAGTGCTTCCTCTGGCTTCTAGCAAAATATCAAGAGACTATTTCTAAAATGTATTAAGTTCACTCCTTTTAGCTTGCTATTGTGAGACTTGCTATTGTTATCTGGACCATATTCAGTTCAGTTCAGTTCAGTCGCTTAGTCTTGTCCGACTCTTTGTGACCCCATGAATTACAGCACACCAGGCCTCCCTGTCCATCACCAACTCCTGGAGCTCACTCAAACTCATGTCCGTTGAGTCGGTGATGCCATCCAACCATCTCATCCTCTGTCGTCCCCTTTTCCTCCTGCCTTCAATCTTTCCCAGCATCAGAGTCTTTTCAAATGAGTCAGCTCTTCGCATCAGGTGGCCAAAATATTGGTAGTTTCAGCTTCAACATCAGTCCTTCCAATGAACACCCAGGACTGATTTCCTTTAGGATGGACTGGTTGGATCTTCTTGCAGTCCAAGGGACTCTCAAGAGTCTTCTCCAACACCACACTTCAAAAGCATCAATTCTTCACCACTTAGCTTTCTTTATAGTCCAACTCTCACATCCATACATGACTACTGGAAAAACCATAGCCTTGACTAGACGGACTTTGTTGACAAAGTAATGTCTCTGCCTTTTAATATGCTATCCAGGTTGGAGAAGGAAATGGCAACCCACTCCAGTATTCTTGCCTGGAGAATCCCAGGGATGGCAGAGCCTGATGGGCTGCCGTCTGTGGGGTTGCACAGAGTCAGACATGACCGAAGTGACTTAGCAGGTTGGTCATAACTTTCCTTCCAAGGAGTAAACGTCTTTTAATTTCATGGCTGCAGTCACCATCTGCAGTGATTTTGAAGCCCCCAAAAATAAAGTCAGCCACTGTTTCCCCATCTATTTGCCATGAAATGATGGGACCAGATGCCATAATCTTAGTTTTCTGAATGTTGAGCTTTAAGCCAACTTTTTCACTCTCCTCTTCACTTTCATCAAGAGGCTCTTTAGTTCTTCTCACTTTCTGCCATAAGGGTGGTGTCATCTGCATATCTGAGGTTATTGATATAGATTCCTAAATTTCTCTCTTATATGACTCATTTTTTACCCATGTCTTTCATCAGCTTCAAACTTTTTAATTCTTGTGGAAATTCAGATATTGTCATTGGCTAGAACAGTGACTTGTGTATAGTTGGTATTCAATATTTTACAATGATCAGTAAATTTATAAAATTCTGTGATCAGCTAAGTATTACAGGAATCCAAAAGAAGTTTAGTGCATATCCTTGAGCATATTATGTTCTTAATGAAGAGACAAGACTAGTGCCTGAAAGTCTATAGAATAGTTTTCCATGGTACAGGTAATAGTGTAAGCATTCAGATATAGAAACATCATTGTTGATTGTGATAATTGTGGAGAAAGTAAAATTTTAACGTGATGCTCAAGTATGAGTGAAATTTTAATATAAACAGTAACTTTCTTATTTGGCCATATTTAGAGTCTCATCCTGAGTGAGGAAGAGGAAAAGGAAGTGAGGGTAAAGAGAAGATAATATTTAGTTTATATTTTGCCTTGTTTAAAACATCATCTGGGAACATGCTTTCCATTATCTGGCTCACAGTTAATAAAGTGATTCCATGTGGGTGGTTATAAAAATGCAATATGACACTTCAGGCCATTGTGGTACATAGTTTAAAAGGAAACAAGATAAGGGTATTAACCAGCGAACAGGCCTTTTATGTTAAAAACTAAATTTACACTTTCTACTTTGTATGTTTTTTTGTTTGTTTGCTTGTTTTTTAAGCACCTTTGTTGGAAAAAACCATTCAGGATTGGCTCAGTTTTCATTTTATTTAATCTATTTAGGGCAAAAACTAAATTTTGTTCTTCTTATTTTTTTTGAATGGTGGCTTTTAACTGTGCCTGCTACCTTAATTCCCATGGTTTTAGGATGATTAACTGGAAAAGAGCACTTACTTTGGTCTAAAGTCTGCTTATATCTAAATTGTAAATATCCGTTGAGAAGGGCCTTAAGTATTAATAACCTGTTTTCCCCCTTCAGATGGTTGCTTTTGTTGGCTTCTATGTATGTGCACTGTAACTAGCTAAACACACACAACACACACGTCTGTACTGTAAGAGCTGATGATAAAATGTGGTTTCTAGATTATTTATACTGAAAACATACTTGTTGATTCTTAAATAAATTGTGTTGTGCTGTTTGGCCATATTTTGAACGTGATGCCTCTTTGGTTGACTTTTGGGGGGTTTGCATTAGTTGAGGATTGATCTGCTTCAACCCCCTTATATGATGTTTGTGGAGGAACCTTTTTTGAGATCTAATCGTCAGGACATTTCTCTAGTTTTAGGTCTCCAGCAGAATGATTTGATACGTGTCTGTATTTTGAAATGATCACCACAGTGAGTTTAGTTTCCACCCATCACCACACAGTTACAGTTTGTTGATTTGTTTGTTTCCTTTGATGAGAACTTCTGTGATCTACTCTCTGAGCAGCTTTGAAATACACAAAACAATATTGTTAACTATGGCCACCATGCTGTACACTTCATCCCCATGACTTATTTATCTTGTTGGAAGTTTGTACCTGCGATTAACTTTTTAAAGTGGTTCTGGCCCCATTTCACTGGAGCATGGGAAACTGATAACTCTCCAGTTCCATATGTACATAGAGTTTCTACAGACTAAGGAAATCTGCACAGGAAAATCTGAACAAGTTGGATGTAAATTGCCTAGTTTACTTTAAAACTAGATTTTTCAGATTTCTGAGAAGTGAAGACTTGATATCATTGAATACAGCAGTGGTATTTACTAAGATTCAGCAAAAGGTAACTATAACAGGATCAAGAAGAATGTCCTAGAGCTGATTTGTTTGTATTATAGCAAGCTATGTGATAGATCTCTCACATTGGTGTGAATAAAATAGAGAAATATGAGCTTGGTAGAAGAGTAACTGGAAAAATGTGTGGCTGATAAAACAGTAGCAGGTCTGTGTGGACCACCTATACTTTTGAAAGTGAAAGTAAACTTGGCCTATTTTTTGAAGACCGCCAAAGAACGGATGCTTCTGAACCGTGGTGCTGGAGAAGACTCTTGAGAGTCCCCTGGACTGCAAGGAGGTCCACCCAGTCCATCCTAAAGGAGATCAGCCCTGGGTGTTCATTGGAAGGACTGATGCTAAAACTGAAACTCCAGTACTTTGGCCACCTCATGCAAAGAGTTGACTCACTGGAAAAGACCCTGATGCTGGGAGGGATTGGGGGCAGGAGGAGAAGGGGACAACAGAGGATGGGATGGCTGGATGGCATCACGGACTCGATGGACATGAGTTTGGGTGAACTCCGGGAGTTGGTGATAGACAGGGAGGCTTGGCGTGCTGCGATTCATGGGGGTCGCAAAGAGTCGGACACGACTGGGTGACTGAACGGAACTGAGCTGAACTTGCAGCACTGATATCTGATCTTCAGTTCTGCTCTTCCACCTACAGCTCTATTACCTTGGGTTAACTCCTTAGACTTTCAGAGCTTTCTTATTCTGTGTAAAGCACAGTAATCATTTCTGTCCACTGCTGGTTACCAAGTTTTAATGAAGTTCACGTGAAGGTATATATGTGAGAAGACTTCGAAAACTCATTTGATAGTAACTTGTTTTGTAAGAAAATATGTATGAAACAGGGGAGACTAGATCATATTTGCTGATGATAAATGACTGAAAAAGATAGATGATATCTGACAGTACTAATGTATAGGATTAAGCAGGAGTAGTGGATATCTGTTGAATCCTAGAAAAGCAAGAGAATTCCAGAAAAACATCTACTTCTGCTTTATTGACTATGCCAAAGCCTTTGACTGAGTGGATCACAACAAACTGGAAAATTCTTCAAGAGACGGGAATACTGGACCACCTTACCTGCCTCCTGAGAAATCTGTATGCAGGTCAAGAAGCAATAGTTAGAACCAGCATGGAGTAACGGATTGGAAACGAGTAAAGGGAAAGGAGTATGTCAAGGCTGTATATTGTCACCTTGCTTATTTAACTTCTATGCCAAGTACATCATGCAAAATGCCGGGGTGGATGAAGCACAAGCTGGAATCAAGATTGCCGGGAGAAATATCAGTAACCTCAGATACGCAGATGATACCACCCTTATGGCAGAAAGTGAAGAGGAACTAAAGAGCCTCTTGATGAAAGTGAAAGAGGAGAGTGAAAAAGCTGGCTTAAAACTCAACATTCAGAAAATAAAGATCATGTCATCTAGTCCCATCACTTCACAGCAAACAGATGGGAAAACAGAAGAAACAGTGAGAGACTTTCTTTTGGGGGGCTCCAAAATCACTGCAGATGGTGACACTGCAACCATGAAATTAAAAGACGCTTACTCCTTGGAAGGAAAGTTATGACCAACCTAGACAACACATTAAAAAGCAGAGACATTACTTTGCCAACAAATGTCCGTCTAGTCAAAGCTATGGTTTTTCCAGTAGATATGTATGGATGTGAGAGTTGGACTATAAAGAAAGCTGAGCACCAAAGAACTGATGCTTTTAAACTGTGGTGTTGGAGAATTCTCTTGAGAGTCCCTTGGACAGCAAGGAGATCAAACCATTCAATCGTAAAGGAAATCAGTCCTGAATATTCATTGGAAGGACTGATGCTGAAGCTGAAGCTTCAATACTTTGGCCACCTGATGTGAAGAACTGACGCATTTGAAAAGACCCTGATGCTGGGACAGATTGAAGGAAGGCAGGAGGAGAAGGGGACAACAGAGGATGAGATGGTTGGATGGCATCACCGACTCAATGCACATGAGTTTGGGTGAACTCCGGGAGTTGGTGTTGGACAAGGAGGCCTGGCTTGCTGCAGTCCATGGAGTTGCAAAGAGTCGGACATGCCTGAGCGACTGAACTGAACTGAATGGGTATGTGACATCCTAATTAAAATAATTGTTTAAAAAACATACTGAGAACATCTGTACTTGAAATTCATGTGAAAATTTAAAACATTTCTATTTGAGTAGCCACCGTAAATTAAAGAAGTAAAACTGTACAGCATAGAGAGTTAAGAGCACAAAGTTTGGAGTCATGGCTTTGATCCTGTTTCTGCCACTTTTTTATTCTTGTTTCTTAATCTCTCAGTGCCTCAATTTCTTCATCTAAGAATGAGGACTGAGGATAACAGTACCTACCTGATAAGAGCTATTATGAGAGTCAGCTGAATTAATATTTATTATCATTTGCAGTAGGTGTATGTAAGTGTAAAATAGATTATTGATATTAAAGGGCAAACATTGGATTTAAGATTTTGTAATGGTTCATTAAAACCTGCCTCCATACAGTTAATGCATTGTGTTTTATATCTGTAAAGGCATTGTACCTCCATTTTTGTAGATATTTTAAATTACATTCATATAAGTTATTTTTAAATATTTCTTTTTGTGTTCCTCTTAGGCAATGGTTAGTTATTTGATTTTATAACCAACACATGGCAAGAAAATGGGATTTGTCTTTTTGGAGCTTACTAAAATTTTTTTGAAACCGATATATGTTGCTGTCTACAGAACAAACATTTTAAAAACAAAGGCAAGCAGAGCTAGACAGATTGAAGTAAGGAAGAGATTACAGGCCAGAAACAAGCTCAGTGAATCTTTTGTATAAGAAGCAGAGTCAGATAAAGGAGGAAAGGGAAGACTGTTGAATACATTTTTCTCCTTTTGGAGGGAAGTTCTTTCTTTCTTTCCTACCATATACATACACACATCACAACAAAGTTTCCAAATGAATTGAAATACTAAATGTGGGAAATGAAACTTGAAGACTTTTTGAAGGAAATATTAAAACTTGTTTATGACCTTGAGGTAAGATTTCTAACACATAAAAATTGTAGACTTTGAAGAGATTGATATATTTGTATCACAGTTAAAATTCCTGTATGTGAAAAGATAACATAAAGTAAAAGACAAGCCACAGACTAGGAGTACGTATTTGGCATATATATATATATATATATATATATAGTAGTCAAAAAAGTATTTCAAATATAGAATCTGTATAGAATCCCTGCAAAGTAAGGGAAAGAAAAATAACCTAATGAAAAATAGGCAGAAGCAAACCAGTGAAAAGTTGCTCAAGTTCACTAGTAATCAGGGAAATGCATATTATGATACCTATACCTGATCTTTTGGCAAAGTATGAAGAGGTCTGACACTTAGTGTTCCTGATACGGAGCAAGCAGGCTGTCTGTGCCACCAGAAGTGCCCTTTCAGCTACTGTGGAAAACGTTTGACAAAATGCAATAAAACTGGAGGTGGTGCACACCGGTTGACCCAGCGTTTCCGTATAGACCTGTTCATCCAGAGCTTACAAGGATGAGGAACGAGCTGTGTACAACGCTGGAAGCAGTGCTTTGGGCCATACATAATGGAAACATTAACTGTGGTATATTCATAGAATGAAGATCTTAGCATCCTCAATCAGATCTCACATCTGTTGTGAAGCATCACACACAGTTCTGTGCCATTATGTACATTTTCAAATGCATAAAACATTATATTATTTGTGGGTACTTAGACTCCGGGAGTTGGTGATGCACAGGGACGCCTGGTGTGCTGCAGTTCATGGGGTCGCAAAGAGGCGGACACGACTGAGCGACTGAACTGAACTGATGTGTGCTGTAGGTTCAAAACCATCAACTAGAGTCACACTGAATCCATTACTGTGATTGCCTGTGAAGAGGGAAACATTAGGGACATGAACCTAAAGGTATTTCTTTTTAAATTTTGCAAAATGTTAGCAGTTGTTCATATCAGGTGGTGGCTATGTGATGGTGTACTTTGCACTTTTCTCTTTTGAGTCAATATAAGGTATTTTTGTCAAATTTTGCATGAAATAAATTCTAGCAAAGCAGGAACATTTGTCATGGATTCGCCCCAGTGTTCTGCCATTAATTGACACCAAATCCTATAACTATGCAGCGTAAACCAAGTTTGGTGTTTCTAGTGATGTGAAATACCAATACCATCTTTACTCTGGTATATGAACAGGAAGAATATATTCTGCATTGTTAAATTATTTCTGCATATGTGTTTGGTACATGTCTGCCTTTTTTGTTGGCTCATATTGAATATCTGTCTTGTATCATCTATTAATTCAGTTCAGTTCAATCGCTCAGTCGTGTCCGACTCTTTGTGACCCCGTGAATTGCAGCACGCCAGGCCTCCCTGTCCATTACCAAATCCCGGAGTTCACCCAAATTCATGTCCATCGAGTCGATGATGCCATCCAGCCATCTCATCCTCTGTCGTCCCCTTCTCCTTCTTCCACCAATCCCTCCCAGCATCAGAGTCTTTTCCAATGAGTCAACTCTTCACATGAGGTGGCCAAAGTATTGGAGTTTCAGCTTCAGCATTAGTCCTTCCAAAGAACACCCAGGACTGATCTCCTTTAAGATGGACTGGTTGGATCTCCTTGCAGTCCAAGGGACTCTCAAACGTCTTCTCCAACACCACAGTTCAAAACCATCAGTTCTTCGGTGCTCAGCTTTCTTCACAGGCCAACTCTCACATCCATACATGACCATTGGAAAAACCATAGCCTTGACTAGACGGACCTTTGCTGGCAAAGTAATGTCTCTGCTTTTTAATATGCTATGTAGATTGGTCATAACTTTCCTTCCAAGGAGTAAGCATCTTTTAATTTCATGGCTGCAGTCACCATCTGCAGTGATTTTGGAGGCCCCAAAAATAAAGTCTGACACTGTTTCCACTGTTTCCCCATCTATTTCCCATGAAGTGATGGGACCAGATGCCATGATCTTCGTTTTCTGAATGTTGAGCTTTAAGCCAACTTTTCACTCTCCTCCTTCACTTTCATCAAGAGGCTCTTTAGTTCCTCTTCACTTTCTGCCATAAGGGTGGTGTCATCTGCATATCTGAGGTGATTGATATTTCTCCCGGCAATCTTGATTCCAGCTTGTGCTTCTTCCAGCCCAGCATTTCTCATGATGTACTCTGCATCTAAGTTAAATAAGCAGGGTGACAATATACAGCCTTGACGTACTCCTTTTCCTATTTGGAACCAGCCTTTTGTTCCATGTCCAGTTCTAACTGTTGCTTCCTGACCTGCATACAGGTTTCTGAAGAGGCAGGTCAGGTGCTCTGGTATTCCCATCTCTTTCAGAATTTTCCACAGTTTATTGTGATCCACACAGTCAAAGGCTTTGGCATAATCAAAAAAGCAGAAGTAGATGTTTTTCTGGAACTCTCTTGCTTTTTCCATGATCCAGTGGATGTTGGCAATTTGATCTCTGGTTCCTCTGCCTTTTCTAAAACCAGCTTGAACATCTGGAAGTTCACCGTTGACGTATTGCTGAAGCCTGGCTTGGAGAATTTTGAGCGTTACTTTACTAGCGTGTGAGATGAGGGCAATTGTGAGGTAGTTTGAGCGTTCTTTGGCATTGCCTTTCTTTGGGATTGGAATGAAAACTGACCTTTTCCAGTCCTGTGGCCACTGCTGAGTTTTCCAAATTTGCTGGCATATTGAGTGCAGCACTTGCACAGCATCGTCTTTCAGGATTTGAAACAGCTCAGCTGGAATTCCATCACCTCCACTAGCTTTGTTCATAGTGATGCTTCCTAAGGCCCACTTGACTTCACATTCCAGGATGTCTGGCTCTAGGTGAGTGATCATACCATCCTGATCATCTGAGTTTTGAAGATCTTTTTTGTACAGTTGTTCTGTGTATTCTTGCCACCTCTTCTTAATATCTTCTGCTTCTGTTAGGTCCATACCATTTCTGTCCTTTATTGAGCCCATCTTTGCATGAAATCTTCCCTTGGTATCTCTAATTTTCTTGAAGAGATCTGTAGTCTTTCCCATTCTGTTGTTTTCCTGTATTTCTTTGCATTGATCGTTGAGGACGGCTTTCTTGTCTCTCCTTGCTATTCTTTGGAACTCTGAATTCAGATGGGAATATCTTACCTTTTCTCCTTTGCTTTTTGCTTCTCTTCTTTTCACAAGTATTTGTAAGCCCTACCCAGACAGCCATTTTGCTTTTTTGCATTTCTTTTCCATGGGGATGGTCTTGATCCCTGTCTCCTGTACAAGACAGTAGCAAAAAATGTCATTCTTTGCTCACAAATTATCGGTGCCTATGCACCAGTTTCTCTGTTCTCAGTCACCTTTATTGCTGTTTTACTTTGAAGGTCAGTTTTATTTGGAAGGGAAATTTTGAGACTCAGTTGATAATTCTTACTATAATGTTGACAAGGATCTCTTGTAGGATACATTTGACATGTTTCAAGCTGTCAGAATTATTCCAATAGCTTCTTATTGCACAGTAGTAAGAAGTGTCACAGAGTGCTGCACTGCACCTCACACTGTGTGGGGAGCCTTGTGGATGTTCTGTGTATATGTGCAGGGATAGGCCCACCATTGGAGAAGGGTG
>NW_024070206.1:1168608-1447141 GCF_014754425.2 Oryx dammah | reverse complement strand
AAGGGTGTTCTGTGTATATGTGCAGGGATAGGCCCACCATTGGAGAATGATGTAGCAGCAGCCTTGAAAGCTTCTAATTTGTTTATTCAAGAGTAGTTCCTGATTTTAGGCATTCTTTACAATCACTGTAAGGAATAAAGCTTGTGTGTGTGTGTGTGTGTGTGTGTGTGTGTGTGTGTTGGGGGATGGGGGCGTGGAGAATGAAGGTATGAGTAAGGAGAAACGTCCAAGAGTATGAGATGATGACAGTAACGAATGTGTCACCAAAATCTCTCAGTCATATTTTGTTATGTTCTTAATGCTCAGTATTTGCATTGTGGTAAGCTATAGTAGTAAGAATACTGATTTTTGCCTCCTAAACTTTCTAATAAGATGTCTGTAACAAATAGGTAGCTTGTATTGATAGGTGGGTTTTGAGTCTGCGGGCTCACTGAACTCTTCCTAACAAGTTTTTTTTTTTTTTTCCCCTGTAAACAATATTGTCTTCTGAGTGTAGTTTTGATCAAATTACGTATGATACAAAGGTTGGAAAGTAAGATGTATACTTATATACTCCTGGTAGGACACTCTTTTGAGAGTAATTTGGTGGAAAATGCATGTTCCTTAGTATCCAGTTCCATTCCATATTTTGTTAAAGACAAGCTTGTTTGCATCAAAATTATTGAACCTAGATTTTTTTCATATCTTCTATGTTCGAGTAAAGGTATCAAAAGTTGAAAACAACCTGAATGTCCAACAGTGAGGATCGGCTAATTAAAGCAGAGTGACCTGTATGCCCTCATGTGGAATGACAGAGGGTATGTTACAAAGTGAGCAAGGTCGGGTGCAGGCAATATTTGTGAATTGTTCCCATTGACCTACAGAAAGGGAGAAACTGGTCTATGCGTAGCATATTTCTGAAAGGATACGTACAAAGGAGTCTAAGCAATGATTGGTGACCCATAGGGTGATGGCTGGTTGAAGATGGACTTACCTTTTCTTTGTGTGCCCTTTTATATTTTTCTACGTATCATGTCTTAAGTGGCAAGACTGGGATTCCAAACCAGATCATCAGCTTCCGAGTTTTCCTTCTTTCCATTGCAACACAACTACTGTTTTGTCAATTTTAAAGCACAATTAAGCAAATGTTCTTGAGTCATTTTAGTATGTGATCACGCAAAGTATCTTAGTGACCCATTCAGAGTATATCTTACTGACTGACTGAGAGTAGCCAGTCATTTTAATGCAGAGGGCAGGTCAGGTAGAGTAATATTGATTGTTTAACAAGTAAAGTGATAAACTGTAGCACCACACCAAGACAAAGGAGAATGATCATTTGCTGAATGGAATCAGCTGTGCAAATCCATGAAGGCTGGATCGGTATGTCCTCCTTTTTTTCAGTCCTGAAGCTTTGCTGCACGGTTACATCTCAGGTTCTGGTCTAGTCCTGGAAGATGACTAAGCCTCTAGGAGGCAGACCACGGTTGCCATCGTGGGTGTAACCTTCTTTCAGATTTCCTCAGCAGGCAGGAATGATGCTCATTTGTTTTTGAAACCAGCCGATCCTGATTTGGTGGCTGATGTTGCGCACGGTGGTGTCACCCTGTTTCCTGTGCTCTTTCTGACCGTCCATCAGCGCTGTGCTTGTGCGCTGCCTTAGTTCAGGCCTGCAGCTCACATCTGGACCGTGAGTCTCAGCCTTATCTCTGGTTCCTGTGCCTTTAATCGGTTCCTCTATCCTTAATTGATTTTAAAAGCAGTTTGTTCATGTCACTCTAGCTAAAACCTTTTAAAATTGCTCTCATCCAAGACAGTTTTTTTTGAACTCTTTTTTATTAGCAGAATTATACATTGCAGAAAAAAATTTGCAAATCTGTTGAGGAATTAAATTTTCCCCATTTTTGCACAGTCTATGATAAAAATGACTCTGAAATGTTCTATTGTAAATATGTAAATATGAAGTTCTCCCTGTAGGTTTGTTTCTCCCTGTGTTTTCACCCGCACTGTCGTGTACAGGCCTGTGTCGTACTCACGTTGTTCACTTAGTGTTTCTTGGACTTGCTTCATGTGTTCTTGTCTCAGTGCTCTTGTCCGTATAGGTTTCCTTCTCTTCATGTTCTTTCCCGCTTTCCAGATTCTGTTTGTCTTTAAGGCAAGGTCCAGTTAATGTTCCTTCCTCAAAGTGGTGTCTAAATCCTCTGAGCTTGTGTGTGTTTGTCTCTCTCTCATGGAAATTAATTATATGAAACTTGTGACTGTGATACTGTTGCTCTTATTTTTGTATGTCGATGTTTCGGCTGACTAGGGTTTTTTTTAAGGTGTTTGTTGGAGTTCCTGTCTCATGTGTCTTTGTCTTCTCTCACATCTGGCACAGATGCCTAAAGTAGGCAGTTCAGAAATATTTATTTAGCATGAATATAGAAAAGAGACCATATTTTATTTATCTTTTTGTCACCAGTGCCTAATATTGTGCCAGACAAATAAGCCTTTGAGTAAATGTTGATGGTATGTTAAAGAGACGATCTTTAGGTACTGGGATCTTTTAGATACGTGAGTTTGGAATATTCCTTGTCAAGTTAGCTTTTCCCTCTGTCGCCTGAGGAAAGTTGAGTCCAGGTTGACCTTACTGAGGTCCTTCACAGTATCAAGCCTGCTTGGCTGGTGTCTAGGAGATGAGAACCTGCATGCTTGCACATGTTGCTCAAGGAAACGAATGGTGTAGAGCACAGGCTTTGGTGCCAGCGGGCTTGAGTTCATATTTCTACTCTGCTTCTTCCCAGTTACGTGAGTCTGGGATAGTCTCTTTATCCTTTACTGCAAAATACAGAAGGTAACAGCTCCTATTTATCTGTGAAAAATATCTGGCACAAAATAAGTGGTCAGAAAGTGTTAAATATAATGATAGCTGATGCTGTTAGTAATAGCCCTCCTCTTCACCCGACAGCTGGTCATATGGTCAGGTCCTCTGGCGTTACAGAAATTTTACCTCTAATGAATAGTTTTGTCAGTAAAGTTTCGTTCGCCTGTTCAATCTTTTAATTTGATGTTTAACTCAGTGGAATCTTGTGACAAAGAAAAGACAGTGAACTGGAAACTGGCAGACTTAAATTATACCCCGAGCTTCTTACAAAAGTTAATTTGCTTAACCTTTAATGTAGTCTAATTGTATTGTTATTATCTGTGTACATGACTAAATTCCAGTGATTTATAAGCTTACTTAAAGCTAGAGCCAAGTCTTACTGAATTTTTATATTTCTACTCCACACCATGGATTAGTAAATATGCACTGAGTGAATACACAGCTCTGTTTTCTTACTAGTCAAGATGAGAGGTTGGGCTATCTCTAAGATTCCCTCTAGCTCTCAAACATAGGGGCCAGTGAAATGAGTCCCCATGTTAGAGAAGAACTGAAGATCAGGAAATCTAAATGTAAATTTTGCCACTGACAGATTTCTAAGATCCATTTTTTAATTTAAGTGGATAATATACTAGAGTGTTTATGCATGACCTCAAATTTAGATATAATTATTTTTAAGGTAAATTTGTTATCTCTTTACTGAATTTATAAACTATATACTTCTTTCTTTGCTTTAACCCTAACCCATGACACAGGTGTAGTTCAGTAAATGATCTTTACTAAGCAAATTGAAATTTAAAGCTAATTGCTTGACATTATTTTTCATTAAATCCATTAATTATAAATTGGGTACTTTAATGACTTTTTAATTATAAAATGCCCATATTACAAAAAGTATTAATTGTAAAAAATTAAACAGTATAGAGAGAAGTATTCAGAAAATTTAAGTCTATTCTTCAGAATCAGTTATATCTATAATCTTTAAAAATTATTCTTTAATTCTTTATTGTATTTTCCTGTTATTAACCTGGTACACAGTAGTTGTTCACTGAATGTTCACTGAATTAACCAATGCTCTTTACCAGTCAGGAGCTGATCAGTTTTTCTGATACATTTTTCTTTACAGTGCTATTGATACCTAATTTCTATAAAAGATAACTTTTGAAGAGTCTGAAACTAATTTTTTTAGCTATTGTAAAAGTATATTCTGTCATCAGTACCTAAAGATTAAATGTATATAAATAAGACTACTCTCATACAGTAATTTATAAAATCAGTCTGCATGCCTTATAGTTACACTGTGTCTGATGGTTTTAGTTTTCAGGCCTACTAAAACTTACATACAGGTTTTACTGGTTTGTCAGCTATGATGAAAGTCCCTGATCATTCAGTTTCTGAGTTACAAAGTGAATTACTAAGAAGTTACACAATCTTGGAATTTGAAGAAATGCTTTGTGGTATACTTTATATTAGAAAGTGGTAACAGCTTCTTTCTTAAGAAAAGAGGCTGCTGCTGCTGCTAAGTCACTTCAGTCGTGTCCGACTCTGTGCGACCTCACAGATGGCAGCCCGCCACGCTCCCCTGTCCCTGGGATTCTCCAGGCAAGAACACTGGAGTGGGTTGCCATTTTCTTCTCCAAAGAAAAGAGGCTAGTTTTTCCAAACTCTTTCTCTTTTATATCAGAGTATTTGGAAAGGTATGTGCTTGCCCTGGAAAAGAATTCTGGCTGAATCCAAAGACGCTTATTTATCTAGAAGCTATAATCTTACCTCAGTTCAGTTCAGTTGCTCAGTCGTGTCTGACTGTTTGCAGCCCCATGGACTGCAGCACGCCAGGCTTCCCTGTCCATCACTAACTCCCGGAGCTTGCTCAAACTCATGTCCATCGAGTCGCTGTTGCCATCCAACCATCTCATCCTCTGTTGTCCGCTTCTCCTCCTGCCCTCAATCTTTCTTTCCCAGCATCAGGGTCTTTGCCAATGAGTCAGTTCTTCACATCAGGTGGCCAAAGTATTGGAGCTTCAGCTTCAGCATCAGTCCTTCCAATGAATATTCAGGACTGATTTCCTTTAGGATGGACTGGTTGGATCTCCTTGCTGTCCAAGGGACTCTCAAGAATCTCCAAGACCACAGTTCAAAAGCATCAATTCTTCAGTGCTCAGCTTTCTTTATGGTTCAACTCTCATATCCATACATGACTACTGCAAAAACTGAAAAATCTTACCATTTAGTCTTAAATTCCAAAGTATATTTTATATACAAACTGTTACAGGTTAACTCCATCAAAGTTGAAATTACTTTCTTCCATAAATAATTATTTTCTGACATGGCATATATTTTAATACATCGGGAGCTTGCTTTTACTTTTATGAGATTAATGTTATTATAGTTTAAAAGATATTGAAGCTTTTTTTCCTTGGAGAATATAAAATTGTTGGCTTGGAACTAAAAAAAAAAAAAAAGAATATATTTTTCAATGGTCGTAATAATACCAAGACAGAAATTAAGCTGCGTTTGCTTTCCCCAAAGACTTTCCTATTACAAACTTCTGGATAAATAGTATAATGGAAGGATAATGTATGATGATCAAATAGGCTCTAACCTAGTAGGCCTGTATATCTGATTGAAAATACCAGAAAGAGAAAGAAATACTTAGAAAACTAACATTAGATACTTAACATGTGGAAAAATATATATATGAAATCAACAGCCAGCGTCATACTTGACCATTCATGAAACTCAGGAATAAAACAGTGAGGTCTGCTACACTGCCACCAGAATATTGGTTGATAAAGATTTATCCTACTGGGTGTACATGTTTTAATACACAGGTTGGAGACTTGAGACTAGCTAGTGGGGAGCCAAAACATGCTTGTGAGTGTGAGCAGAGGGCCTAGTACTCAAGAGGAATTTCTGATTAGGGCAGTAATGGCAAAATAACTTACCAGGAAAATCTGGATGTTAGTTACATGGTCAAAGAAAGGGGATAGAAAATTTGCGCACACACACCGAAAAAGGTAGATGGCCATTATATCTTTAAAAGAACGTTCAAGTTCACCAGGAATCAAAGAGATGCATAATTAAAAAGACAGTGTTATAGTGTGTTAAATTGGTGAGATTAAAAATGATAATACCAGACATTGACAATTGCTGTTGTATACTGTGGATGGAACTCAAATTGCTGTGCTTACTTAATTCAGAAAGCAGTCTAAGCAATCTGCACCCATCGCCTTATCAACATGGCAAAATCTCACTACATCATCTTCATTTAAAAAGTAAGTTACAAAGTTGCAAGTGTCCATTCTGTTTTTGCAGAAATATATATGTATACTTACACATGGGGAAAAGAGTTCAGAAAAGAATATCTAGAAATTCTGGGGGGGAAATTAATAATCTCTGATTTTATAATTATGTATAGTAGGTGTATTTATATAATTGGAGGAAAGAGCTCCTATTTTCAGTATGGTACAAATCATTGGAGAAAAGTCATTATTAAAAAGAAGCAACAGGAAATTTTAGGTAGTATACCTAAAGTGACCTGAAAACACCATTTTATAATAGATATTAGTTATTTACCAGGCAGATGTATTCATAGGTCAGTGGTCTATTCCAGTCAAGCATTTTGTGTTTTTACTTGTTTAAAAGATGTATAAGTAAAAAGCCTTATGAAGTTTATCTATTTTGAAATTTATTTCCTTTCTTTTTGTGACACATTGTCTAACTTTGGTTCCATTTCAAACAGTAGAAGTAAAACAAATTTATTTATTTTGTCATTTAAGACAATAAGAAATCATAGCTATTTCCCAGTATTACAACTTCAGTTATTAAATTCTAGGAGTCGGTGGATCCTGGACTTAACTTAAATGCATTTTTTTGTGGGGTTTTTTTTTTTGGTCCCCTTTGTACATCCAGTTTTTTTTCCAACTTTTTTTGAAAATTTCAAAACTTAAGAAAGGTGGAAAAGAATTTTTACAGCTGATATCTGCCACCTTGATGATGTGATAAAATTTTTACTAGGATTGCTTTATCACCGATTTATACAACTCTTTGATCCGCTACTCATCTGAAAGGTCATCTTATTTTCTTGTGCATTCCAAATTAAGTTGCAGATACCAGTATTGGTGGTGGCTTAGTTGCTGAGTCGTGTCCGACTCTTGCAGCCACGTTGGCTGTTACCCGCCAGGCCCCTCTGTCCACGGGGTTCTCCAGGCAAGAACACTGGCGTGGATTGCCATTTCCTTCTTCAGTGGATCTTCCCAACCCAGGAATCGAACCCAGGTTTCCTGCACTGCGGGCAGATTCTTTACCAACTGAGCTACCAGAGAAGCTTCTCAATGCCGGTGACCTTCCCTCTAAATGTTTCAGCATGCACACCACAGACTCGGGCTCAGTGTTTAGAATTCACCTTTTTTTCCTTTGAGGCAAATTTACAAACAGTAAAATACATGTCTCGAGTGTACTGTTTGATGAATTGTAAGAAATGAATGCCCTGTGGTGACCCAGTCCCCTGCCAACTAGCTTCACCCCAGAAAGGCCCCTCCGGCCTCTTCCCAGTCAGCAGCCCCCGGTCCTTGCAGCCCCCCACTCCTGCCACTCCAAGATCCACTATAGTGATTTTGTCTACCATAAATTACTACTGTCTGTTCTAAAACTTCATGTAAATGAAATTACACAGTGTGTATTCTGTATCAAGATTTCCATTCATTATAAGGCACTGAAATCAGTCGTGTGGCATATATCAGTAGTTTTTTTATTGCTGAGTAATATTTCTAATTTCAACCCGTTTTTATATGAACTTTTGAGATTTCTATAGTAAATATTGTTATTTGATATTTCTTGGTTTATGCTTAAATAAATTATGCTCTAATGATTTGATGTGTACTTGATTCCCTGTAATTTGTTTATATCATCTTACAACAAAAGTTCATAGTAAGTTGTTATTTATCAGATATAATTAAAGTGCAGAGAAATTAAATGCTTCTCTGAATACAAACACTGTGTTCTCAGAAGAGTACTATATATAGAATTTCACTTGGTTCACCTTAATAGGAATTAAAAAAGATAAGAGGTACATTAATAATAGCATAACTCTATTTGAAAAGTCAACCATTTCAATTATTGGCATATACTAATTGTTTTAAAAGGAGGAGGGGGAGCCATATGTGGATTTCAAATCTATATTTCTGTAATCTGGATTTATTTGCCCAAATAGTGCTTTCTAAACAGGTAATCTACTCCTTCCAGCAGCATATAAACAGTGAGCACTCTGAGTAGCGTGACTCAAGGAGTCGACCTACTGTCCCTTCTTTGCATTAGCTAGGTACATCTCCCTTAATAAGTGTCAGCTTTGATTTCTTCCTTCAACTGAGAATTTGTACAGTGTATTCTTCTGTTTAGAGACACTTAAAAATCTGCCTAAAGCTAAGAACACTCCATACCACCCCTGTGCACTTAAAACACAGACCTCCTAAAGCCCCTGCATTCATCTTTTGCATCTCATATTACAAATTCAATAAATGGAGTCTTCAGGAATCACCTCGTTTTCTCTCTTTTACTTAAACCTATGTTCATTTCACTACCAGGACATGTTTTACACCAAAAAATAACACAAATCTGACCACTTCTCACATTTCTAGTACCTCTAGTCTAGGCCTGATTATCCCTCACCTACACGCCTCTGTGCTGTGTGCTGTGCTAAGTCAGTTTAGTCGTGTCCGACTCTTGGCGACCCCGTGGACTGCAGCCCACAGGTTCCCCTGTCTATGGGATTCTCCAGGCAAGAGTACTGGCCTGGGCTGCCATGCTCCCTCAAGGGATAGTCCTGACTCAGGGGTCAAACCCACATCCCTTAATGTCTCCTGTGCTCGCCGTCGGCTGTGTTTCTTGTTGTTTTTACCACTGATGCCACCTGGGAAGCCCTTACATGACTCTAGTTGCCTCTCTTTTTTAATTTTTATTTTTTAATGGAGTATAGTTGATTTACATAATAGCCTCTGAGCTGGTCTCTCTGAAAACCACTTTGCTTACAGCAGCCAGTTTCTAAAAATGTGTGTGTTTCTGTTGTTTTTCCACTGGACTTGGAGTAAAATCCAAATTGTTTGCAGTTCTGTTGTCCTTAGCTAGGCTGGTTGCATTATACCCTGTGTGTGTCTTGTTCGGGAGTTAAGAGATCTGGGCAGGGAAACTCGCGTTACTTCAAAGTACTTTAATTAGTACGAGCATTTTTATCTTATAGTTGTAATAGAATTCCTATACCTTAGAGTCATAGTTTATTAACTGGAAAAAAAAATCATAGATAATTAATTGATTTCCAGTCCCTTATTTTGGCAGTTAAATAAAAAGCTGTTTAATTCTTCTTCTTTTTTTTTTTTCTTTCTGTTTTTGATTTATTACAGATCGAGCTGGGAGCATCAGTACCCTTGATTCTTTAGACTTTGCAAGATATTCAGATGATGGTAACAGGGAAACAGATGAGAGAGTGGCAGGTAAGATTCTAAAGACAGATTTGGATGTTTTTCACATTCCAGAAATAATGAAATGACTTGAAAAATTCTCTTCCTTCTGCAGTTCAGTATGTGGATAGAATTAGATGGTTACCATACAAAGTTCTGTTACTAATGTATTGGCTTCAGGGAGCATTCCTGAGTGTTCACCGACCCCTAGCTGCTCTTTCCACTGATGCTCTGAGTTTTTGGTTATGTGTGCCTGCAACTACCGAGTTCTGCTTACATCTAACAGTTTACAGCCATATAGTTAGACAACTGGTGTAAAGCAGGTGTCAGTCAGCCATGGCTTAGTGCACAGTTACTTGGACCTTGCTCTCCTCATTCCTTTTATCCTCCAGACCAGGGCTAAGTAATATTTACATGGTATATACCAGTGCAACTCTGCTGATGGTTAAAAGTTGGTTTGAATACTTCCATGCTGATTGGTGATCAAAACTTTGTCTTCATTCCTTGGATTCTCCCTGGTCGCCCCTGCATCCCTCTAGAAGCTTCGTTTGACTTTCCTGTGACCCTGAAAGTGAAGGTTGTTAACGCTTGGCCCACTCCGGGCTTCCTGGACCTCGCCCATTCCACAAAGAAGAGCGGCATCCTTTTTAGTTGCTTGGTTCCTCATCCCAGTTTCCTTCCCGTCTCCACTCTCCCACCAGTTTTGCCTTTTTGGCGTCACCACTGGATCTGTGGGGACTTCAGAAGACCAACTTGTACCCTCTGTGCCCTGCCCTCATTAGATGAGGCCAGTGGGATTCTGGGCTCCACCCTGCACTTACCAGTGTAGAAGCTCTGGCTCCTCAGATGTCAACTGACTGGTACCTTTCTGGTGCTTCAGGCTGTGACCGTCAGTTATTGAAGTAGGTCCTGAATGTCTTTATAGGAATTGTGGTTTTCACGGGATGTTGACTCTGAGATAGACGGGAAGCCACCCTCAGTGAGGCATTTTACCCCGCTGGGGTGGTGGGCACTCCTGGCGTAGGAAAGATGCCGCATGGAACAGGAGGGCCCTGGGGCCAGGGAGCATCCACACTCTGGCTTCCTCTCTTCATCAACCCTGTTGAGTTTTTTTTTCCCTTTACTGGAACAAGGTTGTTAAAACCTACCATACATTTACCTGTTCTAGTCATCATGAATAAAGATGAATGCTATTGAGCGCTAATTTTTATATAGCACTTGCTCTTTTCTGAACACTTTGTAAATGTATCTTAACTCATTAAGTTATAGAATTATCCTCATCTTCCACTCCCCAAGAAACTGAGGCACTCAGAGAGTCTTAAGACTTTAGTGGCAGAGCTAAGACTCAAATGTAGACAGCCCAGCAGCAGAGCCCACGACTCATCATACCATATGCCACCTCTTAGGGTGAAGGATTAGGTTTGACCTATGTAAAATGAGATTCCAATATGTGCTTTTCATTTATTGCTTGAGAAAAGAGTTTAAAAATCTCAAACAGTATTACATGATTTAAGGGAAAAAATGGTGAATCATTTTTAGTTCAGCAGAGGCTCCGAGAGGATTCGGCAGTGAGAGCAGCAGCAGAGTCAGCTGAAGGGGGAAGTCAGGGGGAGGCCTCAGTGCAGCTGCCTCCTCAGTTGTCATGATTTAGTTGTAAACATTGTTAGCTGACAGATGACACGGTAATTATCTCTTCTCAATTACTGGCCTTTCAATTAGCTTCTAAGTTACTACCAATGGTTAGTAAAGAGCTGTGTCGAAAGAGCAAATCACATCAGTGATAATCTGAAAATTAAATGGGAATTATTTCAATAATTTTAGGGCTTATCCTCCTAATTACATCATTTGTTAAGTGGCATTATGTTATATTTAATTATATAGTAAATGTTAGATGTTATATGTTTATGTTATGTTATTTATTAAGTGTTAAATACATGGTATTTTAGTTTATTTGAAACTAATGACTTGTGAAAAGACACTAATGCTGGGAAAGATTGAGGGCAGGAGGAGAAGGGGATGATAGAGGATGAGATGGTTGCGTGGCATCACCGACTCAACGGACATGGGTTTGGGTGGACTCCGGGAGTTGGTGATGGACAGGGAGGCCTGGCATGCTGCGGTTCATGGGGTCGCAAAGAGTCGGACACGACTGAGTGACTGAACTGAACTGAACTGAACCAAATATATTTAGTTTTGTATATTGTATTATTGTTCAAATGGTTATGTATTTGAAAAAAACTTCAACCCAAAAATAGACCAGGTAATTATTTTTCATTCCTCTAACTTTTATTTGAAAACCTGAAGTCAAATTTAAGAGGTTCATCGTTATTCTTGTTATTAGGTAAGCTAGTATTTTTAATTGGGAGAAGCATGGATGTAAAAGCAAGATGTTATAACTAAGCAAAATACTATAACCAAACATAACTTAGAATGGAAATTTTAAATAGTTGGTAGTTTTGACCTTATATTTTTAATCTAAAGATTATACTCTTTCTCTAAGTTTGGGAAAATAAAGTAATTTTTGCTTACTATATAATGCTAATATATAAATACATGCAGTCTTGAGAAAGACAAATAGTATGTGATATCACTTATATGTGGAATCATAATACCAGTGAATCTATGTATAAAACAGGAATAGACTTACAGACATAGGAAACAAACCCGTGGTTCCCCAAAGCAGAGAGAGAGGGGAGGATGGGACAGGTTTAGGAGTACAGGAGTAATAGATACGAACTGCTAAACATAAAATAGATAAGCAACAGGGGTTTACTTCATAGCACAAAAGTCTATATCTAATGTCCTGTAATAACCTATAATGAAATATAGGCTACAAAAAATGGAATGACTATGCTATACACCTGAAAACTAACACAATATTATGAGTCAGTGATCCTTCAGGATAAATGAATGAATGGATGCAGTCTTTCATCTTCACTGGGAAAAGGAAGAAAATACATGTTATTCCAAGAAAATAATCTTTAAACTCTTAGGGCTCCTGTTGTTGAATCAAGCGTGTGATATGTGGCTGAAAATGTAAATTAATCACAATTCCCATTTCCAAAGAGATTTTTGTCTCTTTATAACCATTGATAGTAACTTAGAAACTAATTGAAAGACCAGTAATTGAGAAGAGATAATTACCGTGTCATCTGTCATTGGATCACATGTAAACCTTACTGAGAAAGAACAAAAATCTCTTTTTGATGTTCCTGTACTAGTCTTGGGCAGAAGGAGTTTATAGATAACACAGGTTTTGAGTCCATTGCCCCATGATGCAAATATAGAGTCTGCTCCAACCATTAATAAATTGTTTATCTGACATATGTGTGTGTGTGTGTGTGTGATATATATAAATATGTATGTGATGATTTTCAGCATCATTTTCCTAAATTTAGAAATCTGGTTATAAGCCTGTGCAGGCATTCCTTTAATGAGGAGAAGATCTCTAAATGAACAGATGTTTCTAGAGCACCATTATTTTGAGTTTTGTGCCAAAAGAACTAAGACTTAGCAAGTATTCTATGATAGTAGTGATACACACTTGCACACATCCCAAGTCATCAGTGCCTGGTCTAGTAGCGCCCCTGATACAATACCAGGGTTGTCCAACTTTGATTGAAAAAGAACTGTTTCAGCCAATCTAGAATGGCTGATGCTGACTTAGTCATTAATTATTTTGGTAAGATTATAATATGCAGTTTTACAATATACCCATATCTTTGCAGTTGTTACTTCAGTTCCACTAAAATTGCATTTAACAGTGTTGGGCTAGTAGAGGGTGGGGTAGTGGAGTGAGCAGGCTGGTAGCTGGTTCCTACAGTGTTTTTTAAAAGCATTCACTTCTTCAAACATTCTTATGAAGAGTCATAGTGTTTGAAAACTACTTGGAGGTTGCTTGGTATAATGTATCACTTTACAGATTCAATATCTTTTAATAAAGAAGTGACAAATTCATATGTGTGTAAATATATCTGTTCAGACCTTTCATGGAAAACTTTTCACATAACTTCAATTATTTGATCATACTGTGCCCTTATAGAGATGTGCTGTAGCTTCAAAGATATGCCTTTGTCTTTTAAAGTCTGGATTGTATATTAAGAAACATGCAGCAGAGTGAGCTCATTTTGATAAGCACTAGCTTTAAAAGCAGTGGCAACTTCTAATGGCATTTGGCGATGTATGTGTAGATGTACACAAAAATAAAAATTCTTGCCGTCTGACATGGGTTTTTCTGGCTTTCTGTGCCTTGATCATTCATTGTTTTGCTCTTGGTCACCTAAACTTTCACCAGTTGAATTGAGTTGTTTCTTTTCCCACAGTTTGTGTTTTAACCAGTTTTTTTTTTTTTCATATTCTATCATTCTGGTACAGGGCATTTCTGATCTGCAATTGTTCTGTAATACCTCTTAGTAAATTGTAAGTTATACTGAAAGTATGATATGTATACTTACTTTGCTTATGGTATAGTGAAGTGCTTTTAAATCAAAACCTAGAGTTTTGAAATAGAAGAAAAGTAAATCTATTCTGTACTTATCTTACACATCGAATCTGTGCAGTCTGACTTTAAATACAAACTCTAAGAGTTTCCAGAAGTGTAATTTTTAGGGAAAATGTTTCTACTTTGTTGCACAGAAATGTTTGCAGATCAGCATTGCTGACGACCAAAAAAAATAGTCATGTACACATCATCTGATATTTAGCTGTGCTTTCGTGTTGCTGCACTGAAATTCTGTGCATCAAAATAATTGGCCTTCATGTACTAGGTGTGATTCAATTACATCTTAAGTTTTTAATGAAAATGTGCAAACTGAGTGAATTCTGTTTTTCCCGTATATTTTATAGCTCTGTTGTCTCTGATAGCATTTCAGTTGCCATCTTCTTTTTTCTGTTTATTAGTCAATCAGGAAAAAGTTGCATCTCTAAAGTTTTAAATTTACTCAACTTTATGCAGAACTATTTAAATAATAATTTTTTAAATATCCAGTTGTGACAAAGATCACTTAATTTTCTCAGAGCTTTACTTCACAGAAATGACTTTTCCCTCCAATACTTTTTTCTTTGTAGCAATATTTATATATTTTAAAGAAAATTCCAAATAAAGACATAGTTAAATCTTGCTCATGATGAAACATTTCAAAAAGCTCACTAAAATGTTTCCTCAGTTATTGATGTTTATTGTATTATACTCTGCAGTAACAGGAGAAATCTTTAAGTTTCATTAGTACCTCTTAATGTGAACAAATATCGATTTGAAGAGTTGTCAGGAACTTTGAAATTCTACTTAATTTTATTCAATATCCTTAGATAACTACACTCTTATTAGAATTGTACACAGTCATTTGCTTTAGAATGATTTTAATTGTAATTTAAAAAACAAACGTATGTCTATTCTTTGGCTTTAAATGAAACCTAAAATAAATCCCTTGGAACTTTTTTTAGGTATGTGTTTAACATATCTGTGCTTGTTTACAGAACATATATACTTGTTTGTAGAAAAATTGATAGACATCCCACATTTGTAAGATACTTAAAACATACTTCTTCAACATCTTAATGAAAGAATATATTCACTGTTCCTGTATGTTGATTTAAAACATTATTTTAGATAAATATTTTTTTTTAATCCTAAGATTTTCTTTAACTGTATTTGCTGAACTTCATCTAAGTTTTGTCTTTTCCCCTAAAATGATGTCACCTGGAAACATTCCATTACATTTCTTACCTAGACTGAGTGAAGACAACACCTAAGGGTTTTATTTGGCTGAATGAGAGTATGCCACAGATTTTATTTTTAAATAGAGCTATTCCTTGTCAGACAGCTAGAACATTTGATCAGTAGTCCCCTGAATTCTAAAACTATGGAAAACATTCACCAGTTTGCTTGCAAATCAACTCTGCTGCATGCGTTCACAAGTTTCATAAAGATTGCATGCTTTCTGTTTTCAATACAAATTGTATTTTTTTTTCATACCCATCCTTGCTTTTTATTTTTTATTTCTGTTTCCCTTTTCTTGGTTGGATGCCTGTGTGTGTTTATTCCAAATCCCTGTCCAGTCCTGGAGTTTGAACTACGGAAAGCCAAGGAGACCATTCAGGCCCTCCGAGCCAACCTGACGGAGGCTGCAGGTGGTGTACATGCAACTTTTCTGAGCCTTTTCTGCTTTGACAATGTAGAGGTAGCTGAGATGGTGTGAGATGCAAAGGAGTAAACTTTCATTTGTATTTTCTTCCACCAGAACATGAAGTTCCTTTACAGGAACGAAAAAATTACAAATCAAGTCCTGAAATTCAGGTGGGTGAATGACAGACCTAAAAGTATCTTCCGTATGAGATGGAAGCACAGGTGTTGAAAGCGGAAGACTCACAGGACTCTATCCATCTTGTATCCACCTCTAGGAGCCAATCAAACCTCTTGAAAAGAGAGCTCTAAACTTCTTAGTCAATGAATTTTTATTGAAGAATAACTACAAGCTGACATCAATAACGTTTTCAGATGAAAATGATGATCAGGTACAGTTTCCTTTTTTTTTTTTTTTACAATAATTTGTTTCCTTTCTAATTTACAGTGTACTTATTTCCTCTTTTATTTAGCTTTAACTTTTTCTAAAGTTATACATACAGTAAAATTCCATAACACCAAAATACTGAATAGAAAAGAAAGAACATTTCAAATTAATGAAGATTGGTTTCTACTTTAAGAAACTAGAAAAAGAAAACTGACTGAAGTCCAAAGAAATTAAAAGGAAGGAAGTATTAAAAATGAGAATGTATTAGTGATATAGGTAACAGAGAACAACAGAGAAAAATTAATAACAACAAAAAACTGGGTTTTTGAGGTTAATGAAATTGGTAAACCTCTAGCCTGACTTATTAAGAAAAAGAGACAAGAAGCAAATTATCAGAATCTGGAATGAGCAAAGTTATATCACTGTAGATATCTACTAGACTTTTAAGGAAGAAGTAAAGTAAATGAGCAAGGTTATATCACTCTAGATACCTACCATTTAAGGAAGAAGTAATACCACTTCTCCACAAACTCTTCTAGAAATTGAAGAGAAAGGAATTGTCCAAAACTCATTCTATGAGACCAGCATAATTCTGATTTCAAAACCAGATACAGACCTGGCTAACAAAGAAAATTACAGGCTCATTTTCCTCATGAGCACTGATATAGAAATTCTATATAACATTTTAATATATTAAATCCAACAATGTGTAAAAGTGCTAATACATACACAATGACCAAATGGTTTATCTGAGGAACATAAGATTGATTAGTCCAAAAATCAATCATTGTAATTCACCGTTTTAAGAAACTTTTCAAAAGAGAAATCATATGGTCAGCTCAAAAGAAAACATTTGACACAATCAAACATGTCTTTCCCGTAAAAACTTCAAAGAAATTAGGAATTGAGAGGAATTTCCTTAGATTCATAAAAGACGTTTATAGAAAAACTATCATTAACATCATACTTAATGATGAATGATAAGGAATAGATAAGGAATAAAACAGGAATATCTGCTCTCACTACTTCTGTTGAACATCATACTGAGGAATCTAGCCAGTACAAGGCAAGAAAAAAAAAAAAAAAAGACATATATTTTGGAAAAGAAGAAACAAAACTTTCACTGGTAATATGATTATATATATCGAAAATCTCTATAGACTGCTTATAGTGTTAAACACTATAATAAGTGATGATAGACAAGCGTTAGGATTCAAGGTCAGTAAACAAAAATGACTTGTATTTCTGTATGCTAGCAACAAATAAACATTCAATTTTAAAGATACCATTTATAAAAGTATCAAAAAATAGGAAATACTTAGGGATAAATATGATGAAGGATTATGCACTGGAAACTACTATACATGCTGAAAGAAAATAAAGACATACACTGTAGTAATGGATAAGATTCAGTATAGTCAAAGTATCAATTTCTGTAAATTGATTTGTACTTTTAATACAATCCTAATGATCTCACCAGCTTTTTTGTAGAGGTTAGCTTATTCTAAAATTTCTGTGGAGATGGAAATAACATAGTATAGCCAAAACAACTTTAGTAAAGAAGCACAAAATTAGGGGACTTCAACTAGCTGACTTTAAGATATTATAGTTCAGGCAGTATCTTACTGACATAAACGTAGACAGATCATTGGAACTTAGTGGAGAGTCAAGAGATTAACTTACACATAAATGATCTTTTGATGCTAACAAAGCACAAAGTAAATTCCATTCAGAAAGCATAGTCTTTTTTACAATTAGTACTGTAACATTCTGATATCTATATACCTCCAAAAATGAACTTTGAACCATACCTCACACCATATACAAAAAGTAATTCAAATGAATCATGGATTTAAATGTAAATTCTAAAGCCATAAGGCTCCTAGAAGAAACCATGGAAAAATTCATTGCAACCCTGGAAGGGAGGCCAAGATTTCTTGTATATGACACCTAAAGTATGGTGTTCTTCATCAAATATTTGTTCTCATCAAAGTCAGTAGCTTCTACTCTTTGAAAGCAACTCTATACAAATGAAAAGATGAGCCATAGATTCGGTAAAATATTTCAAGTAACATATCTGATAAAGAATTTCTATCCAGAATATTTAAAGAACTCTATAAAATGAATAATAAAAAAAGACCCAATTTTTTAAAGAATGGACAAAAAGTTTATATAGATGATTTTATAACAAACATGTATATATGATTTATAACAAATACAGATGATTTATAACAAAGAACCTATATGGATATCAAACAAGCACACGGAAAAAGATGTTCTACGTCTTTCGTCATTAGGTGGATAAAAGTTAAGTCACAGTGGAATCCCACAGCACACTTACTAGAATGTTTACCTGAGACTCTCCCACGTCTTGGCAAAGATGTGGAGTAAGGAGAAATATCATCATTGCTCATGGGAATCCAAAATGGTACAGTCACTTTGGAACATTTTTTAGCAGGCTATTTGAAAAGAATTAAAACCTTCACTACCTATATGACTTGATCATTCCTTTCCTAGATATTACAGTCCAAGAGAAGTGAAGGGAGATGTTCATACCAAGACTCCTACGCACTGTTCACACCAACTTTATTTATAATAGCTGACATTAGGGAGACAACCCAAGTATCCAGAAGCAGGCAGTTGAATAAAAAATTCTGATGTATCATTACAGTGAAATGCTAACTCAGCAATAAAAAAAAATGAACCTCTGACAGATACAACAAAGATTACTCTGAAAATCAATAATCTGGATGAAAGAAACCAGGCAAATAGAGTACTTGCTGTATGCTTCCATTTATAAAATTCTAAGAAATGTAAACCTGTAACAGTGACGGAAAACAGAGCAGTATTTGCCTAGAACAGGGCCTGTGTGAGCAAAGAGGGGGAAGGGTCGCAAGCGGCCAGGACAACTTGGGAGTGAACAAGTTCATCTTTTTTTTTCGTAGCTTTGGTGTTTAATCTTTTATTTTTTCTCTGCTTTCTTTATTTTTGGCTGTGCCGGCTCTTCATTGCTGCTCTGACTTTTCCCTAGTTGCAGCGAGTGGGGACTGCTCTGTAGCTGCAAAACTCGGACTCCAGGGGTGTGGGCTTCAGTCGTCGCAGAACATGGGCTCAGTAATTGCAACCCCCAGGCCCGAGATGAAACAGGCTCAGTAGCTGTGGCGCACAGGCTTAGTTGCTCCACGACAGGTGGGATCTTCCCAGATCAGGGATTGAACCTGTCTCTCCTGCATTGGTGGCAGGTTCTTTACCACTGAGCCACCAGGGACGCCCCAAGCCCATCTTGATTGCAGTGATCTCTTCAGGTGTGCACTCAGGTGTCAGAACTCAGCAGATTGCACATTTTAAATTAGCTTGTGGATTTAAGACTTCCCTGGTGGCTCAGACGGTAAAAGCATCTGCCTACAATTCGGGAGACCAGGTTTGATCCCTGGGTCGGGAATATCTCCTGGAGAAGGAAATGGCAACCCACTCCAGTATTCTTGCCTGGAGAATCCCATGGACGGAGGAGCCTGGCGGGCTACAATCCATGGAGTCGCAGAAAATCAGATTTAAATTGTGCAGTTTGTTATTTATTAATTACATACCCCAATGAAAGTATTTTATAAAGGGCAGTGCAAGCGCTCATCAATTACTCACCCTTTAACCACTAAATGGTGTTTAGTGGTGATCCCACCTGCCCTTAATGCAGCTCTGTCCCAGTGCCCTCGCTGCTTTCATGCTTCAAGAGTGAAAGTGGAGCCGCTCCGTCGTGTCTGACTCTCTGCGACCCTGTGACTAGCCCGCCATGCTGCTCTGTCCATGGGGTTCTCCAGGCAAGAGCACTGGAGTGGGTGCCAGTGGCTGTCTTTCATGTCTAGCCTCTGGCTAAAGCGTAAGACTTTTTACCTGATTTTATTTTTGATCATTTATCTTAGTGGCCTGATTTTATCTTAATGGCTCTAAGATTACCTAAGATTATCTCTTATCTCCCTTGACTAGCCTTAATCTTCTTGAGGCTAAACAAATCTCTGTATCTACATGTATAGTAGCACTCAATACATACTTATTGATAGTTCTCTTATATTTTTATCTGCATACAATTGTTGTCTTACTGATTTTTGGTTCCCTCTTGCCCGTTCTTTCCTTTGCTTCCTGTCTTTCCTTTCTGTGGTGCTATGTGAAATTTTCTGATTGTAAATGAATAGTCTTATTTTCAACTTCTCTCTGAATATCCTTTTTTTTTTTTTTTAGGAATTTATTACTTTTTAATTCTCTGGTTGTGATGGGTCTTTGTTGTTGCATGCGGGCTTTCTCTAGTTGTGGTGAGCCGGGGTTACTCTTCATTTTGGGGCATGTGGGCTTCTCATCCCTTGGTCTCTCTTGTTGCAGAGCACAGGCTCTAGGTGCATGCGTTTCTGTAGTTGCAGGTTGCAGGCTCAGTCGTTGCAGCCCTCGAGTTCTAGAGCTTGCCCTCAGTAGTTCCAGGGCATGTGGAATCTTCCCAGACCAGGGACAAAACCCAGGGTCCCTACTTTGTCAGGCACGCCCTCATCCACTGTGCTACTAGGGAAGTCCAGAATATCCTTTTTGCTGTAAAGAAAACTTGTCTCTCCACTGAGGACCCTGTTTCCCTTATTTTTCAAGTATGAGGTAGGGGTGCATCTCACACTCTAATCCTGCACACTTCCTGACTCCCAGGGTGGGATTCACCTGGCACGTACGCTTTGACGTTATCACACAATTATGTTGAGTTTTTAAGATATTAGCAATAAGGAAAAGATACATCTCAAAAATGCAAGATCAAACTGCCACATAGATTTTTTTATGTTACTGTTTTTTATCTTTTAGGATTTTGAACTATGGGATGATGTAGGATTAAATATTCCAAAACCTCCAGACTTACTGCAGCTCTACCGAGATTTTGGAAATCATCAAGTAACTGGGAAAGACCTTGTGGACGTGGCCAGCGGTGTAGAAGAAGACGAATTAGAAGCTCTGACGCCAGTTTTAGGCAACCTTCCTTCAACCCTTGAAACTCCTCAGACTGTAGAGGTGAGAGGTGTTAATAATCAAGTCCACAAAAAGTGTTTAAGCCATGTAAAAGCACACTATGAGATGTTGAGTTTCTGTTTTTCTCCCATTTTGATTTTAGAACTCCTTGCTAGTACAGAAATTAGAAGATAAAATTAGTTTATTAAATGGTGAGAAATGGTCTTTGATGGAGCAAATCAGAAGACTTGAAAGGTTAGTACTTAACCATCGTTTCTATAAAACCTCTTAAAATTATTAAAGAAATTGACAAGTTCTATAAACATATAAGATAGTATTTCAGTTGTAAGGCATAATTTTTCATATCCTAATACTTCTGGGGGAAACAAATCTTATAATTGCCTATATACTTAATATGTTCTTCCCCCCCAAAAAGTTGTTAATCACTGTAACAATCATAAAATCATATCTGTCTTAGAACCAAGGAGTAAGATATTTTTTACTTTCTTCAGGTTGTATCAGTAGTAATAAAGGAACTTCTTTGTGCTAGTGTTATACATATTTTCTATTCATTATTTCATTTAATTCTTATACTCATGATGTGGGTTAGATGGAATTTTCCACATTTCACACATGAAGAAGGCTAAGTGATAATCCAAAGCATAGATTATAAAAATATTTTTATGTTTTGTAAGAGTTAGTGGCTACATTTCTATATGAAGCATCAATATATATGGTACAGGAAAGATTAATTAGTTGCCAAACCACTTTCTATTAATATGTTATACTTTTAAGTCATTAAACCCAGTATGAGGCTTATGCTATTGCCAAAGTCTTAAAAAATACAATTCTTCTCTAATAATCTCTCTCTGTTTTACAGTGAAATGGACTTCCTCAAAAGTGAGCACTTTGCCAGCCCTGTCGTTTGTGACTCTGTTCAACCTTCTTTGGATCAGTCTCCCCACAAAGACTCTGAAGACAGTGGACAGAATTCAGTTATAAATAGTTTGGACAAGGGAGAAAACAAGGATGTCCATCTTTCAAACTCAGATGAAGCTGATTCTACTGTTCCTAAAGAGAATTTCCCACAGTCTCTCCCCAGAAGAGAAAGAGAAGGAATACCGTCTTCTTCTCCATCAAGTAAAAACACAGTCCATTTTGATAAACCCAATAGGTTAGTATGTGTCCTGTGTTTTGAAATGCATCTTTCAGCTATTTAGTACATTGTCAAACTAGAAGAGTTTCAGTTCTTATTTTGCAGATCAGATATATGAATTTTTATGTGTCTAACATGAACTTAACACTTAGTGGAGTCCACATCGTTGCGAAAAATCACAAGCAATTGCTAAGTTGGATTGTGTTGCAGAGGAGTAGACCATGCATGAACTAGGCCCTGTTTTAGCTCAGTGTGTAAACCCATGAACGGGACGTGTGCTCTCTGGGCTGCGTCAACCCAGTGCTGTTACCTTCTCTGTGTTCCACATCATTATCAGACCCAGTAGAAAGTTTTCATATTAAATAGTAGCCTTTACTAAAAAGGTGATTAGTTCTTGATCTTAGTCCTTTTTCCTGTTTCCGCTTCCATTTGTAACATTGTGTCATTAATATTATCTTAATTCATTTAATTTTTATTAAATTGCAATGACTGAACTTAGATGACCAAGGCAGGGTCCCTTGCCCCTCATGATTATGTTTTCTAGTAGAGGAGACAAAAAGTATTTACATTAAAATGTGGAAAAAGAATATTCTCTGAGAGAGGAATATTTATTGAGTTCTTTTTATACATCAGACACAGTTCTAAATGCTTTACATATGCCAGCTTCGTTAATCCTCACACATACCCTGTGATGCATTCTGAGCCAGTCATACTTCCTCCTAATAAATGGAGGAGTATTATAGCAAGTGTTGGGATGTAACAGGAAAGCATGACTAATTTGTTTTAGACTTAAAGGTGCTCATTCTTAGTGAGAAGTTTTTATTTTTTTTCCAAAGCAAACTTTTTGACTCATATACCACAGCTTCGTGTGTGGTTGTGTGTGTGTATGTGTAGGTATTATGAGGGGGTCACAGGATTGAAATAGACATGGGCCGGTCTTCAAAGTGCATCTGATCTCACAGGGTTGAGATACAGGCCTAAGTGTGATGCAGTGGCGTCTGCAGCAGCTCCATGCATCTCCTCCAGGCCCCAAAGCCACTCTCAGGAGAAAGATGATTCTTAAATGTGTCCAGCTGACTTTTTTAGCTCTTAACTGTGTGTCAGGTACTGTTAGTGAGGAGTTTGCAGTTTAAGAGAAGAGTGGAAGTGTTAGCTGCTCAGTCATGTCTGACTCTTCGGGACCCCACGTGCTGCAGCCTGCCAGGCTTCTCACTGCTGCTGCCGCCAAGTCGCTCAGTCGTGTCCGAGACTCTGTGCTACCCCATAGATGGCAGCCCACCAGGCTCCCCTGTCCCTGGGATTCTCCAGGCAAGAACCCTGGAGTGGGTTGCCATTTCTTTCTCCAGCGCATGAACGTGAAAAGTGAAAGTGAAGTCGCACAGTCGTGTCCGACTCTTCACGACACCATGGACTGCAGCCCACCAGGCTTCTCCGTCCATAGGATTTTCCAGGCAAGAGCACTGGAGTGGGGTGCCACTGCCTTTTCTGCCAATCTTCTAGAGGTCCATGGGATTCTCCAGGCAAGATACTGGAGTGGGTAGCCAATCCCTTCTCCAGGGGATCTTCCCAACCCAGGGATCCAACCCAGGTCTCCTGCATTGCAGGTGGATTCTTTACCCTCTTGGCCACTAGGGAAGCCCAAATGAAGCCACTAGGGAAGCCCACATGACGAGTATAACAGCAGTAACCAAGCATATGGTGCCCTTCGGTTACAGACTTTACAGTGTGAGAGAGACTGTCAGGCAGTTACAATATTGTAAAAGGTAGGAATATAAGAGAAGTTCAGCTTGCTTGGGAACACACAATCAGGGTACCTAACCTAGTCATCAGAGTAGGAAAGGTTTCAAGGAAGAAGTATTTTCTGACTTTATACCTAACGAGTAAGTAGCAGTGAACCAGGCCGAGAGATAAGAGGAAGTCTCCCCACTAAGAGGGACTGAGAGGAGCAGGATGAACAGTGCACTTGGGAGCTAGAGCGGTTCCTGAAGACGGGAGTGAAGCGTGCAGATGAGAAGGCACCGGGAGGGGCAGCTGCAGAGTCAAGCTGGGACTCAGTCATCTGAGCTGCGTTAACTCGTGCTAGAGACTTGGAACACGATGGTATCTTAAGTTTTTAAAGAAGGCAGGGAAAACGACTAGCCCATTCAAGTATGACCTAAATCAATCCTTTATGATACACAGTGGCAGTGGGAAATAGATTTAAGGAACTAGATCTGAAAGAGTGTCTGATGAACTATGGACAGAGGTTCCTGACATTGCACAGGAGACAGGGAGCAAGACCATCCCTAAGAAAAAGAAATGCAAAATGGCTCTCTGAGGAGGCCTTACAAATAGCTGTGAAAACAAAGGAGAAAAGGAAAGATAGATCCATTTGAACGCAGAGTTCCAAAGAATAGCAAGGAGAGATAAGAAAGCCTTCCTCCATTATCAGTGCAAAGAAATAGAGGAAAACAATAGAATGGGAAAGACTAGAGAAATCTTCAAGAAAATAGAAGTTGCCAAGGGAACATTTCATGTAAACATGGGTTCAATAAAGGACAGAAATGGTATGGACCTAACAGAAGCAGAAGATATTAAGAAGAGGTGGCAAGAATACACAGAAGAACTGTACAAAAAAGATCACGATTCAGATGATCAGGATGGTGTGATCACTCACCTACAGCCAGACATCCTGGAATGTGAAGTCAAGTGGACCTTAGGAAGCATCACTATGAACAAAGCTAGTGGAGGTGATGGAATTCCAGCTGAGCTATTTCAAATCCTGGAAGATCATGCTGTGAAAGTGCTGCACTCAGTATGCCAGCAAATTTAGAAAACTCAGCAGTGGCCACAGGACTGGAAAAGGTCAGCTTTCATTCCAATCCCAAAGAAAGGCAATGCCTAAGAATGTTCAAACTACCACACAATTGCACTATCTCACACGCTAATAAAGTAATGCTCAAAATTCTCCAAGCCAGGCTTCAACAATAAGTGAACTGTGAACTTCAGATGCTCAAGCTGGTTTTAGAAAAGGCCGAGGAACCAGAGATCAGATTGCCAACATCCTCTGGATCAAGGAAAAAGCAAGAGAGTTCCAGAAAAATATCTATTTCTGCTTTATTGACTATGCCAAAGCCTTTGACTGTGTGGATCACAATAAACTTGAAAATTCTTCAAGACATGGGAATACCAGACCACCTGACCAGCCTCTTGAGAAACCTGTATGCAGGTCAGGAAGCAATGTTGGAACTGGACATGGAACAACAAACTGGTTCGAAATAGGAAAAGGAGTATGTCAAGGCTGTATATTGTCACCCTGCTTATTTAACTTAGATGCAGAGTACATCATGAGAAACGCTGGGCTGGAGGAAGCACAAGCTGGAATCAAGATTGCCAGGAGAAATATCAATCACCTCAGACATGCAGATGACACCACCCTTATGGCAGAAAGTAAAGAAGAACTAAAGAACCTCTTGATGAAAGTAAAAGAAGAGAGTGAAAAAGTTGGCTTAAAACTCAACATTCAGAAAACGAAGATCATGGCATCTGGTCCCATCACTTCATGGCAAATAGAGTGGAAACAGTGGCAAACTTTATTTTTGGAGGGCTCCAAAATCACTGCAGATGGTGATTGCAGCCATGAAATTAAAAGACGCTTACTCCTTGGAAGGAAAGTTATGACCAACCTAGACAGCATATTAAAAAGCAGAGACGTTACTTTGCCAACAAAAGTCCGTCTAGCCAAGGCTAATGGTTTTTCCAGTAGTCATGGATGGATGTGAGAGTTGGACTATGAAGAAAGCTGAGCCCCGAAGAATTGATGCTTTTGAACTGTGGTGTTGGAGAAGACTCTTGAGAGTTCCTTGGACAGCAAGGAGATCCAACCAGTCCCTCCTAAAGGAGATCAGTCCTGAGTGTTCACTGGAAGGACTGGTGTTGAAGCTGAAACTGCAGTACTTTGGCCTCCTGATGCAAAGAGCTGACTCATTTGAAAAGACCCTGATGCTGGGAAAGATTGAAGGCAGGAGGAGAAGGGGACGACAGAGGATGAGATGGTTGGATGGCATCACCAAGTCAATGGACATGAGTTTGAGTAAACTCCGGGAGTTGGCGATGGACAGGGAGGCCTGGCGTGCTGCAGTCCATGGGGTCGCAAAGAGTTGGGCACGACTGAGCGACTGAACTGAAGTTTTAGAAAGAGTCCTCTAGAGTGTAGTGGTAATTAGAGGGTAGCAAGAACGGAGACTCATGGGATATCTGTTGGAAGAGTCCAAGAAAGAAATGGTGGAATTTCCTGTGTTGGAAAGACAGATAGATTTATAAGATAGTTAGAAGGTAAAAAAAAAAAAAAATGATTGGATTAGGAGGTTAAACTAAGGGAAGGATAAAGGCTTTCTGGCTTGGGCTCCCTCTGCAGAAAGAATAGGGGAGGGGGAACATAATGAACAAACAGGCTTCAGCTTTGGCACACTAACTCCATAATCAGGTGCTCCTGGGGCCGCTCTGTGGTGTATACTAAATAACCTCTGTTATGTAACCTTAGATGTTTCCGCTTTTCTTCGTAGATTGAGCACATAAAATACAACTCCTAGTTACAATATTATGAATACTATTACATAGAGACCAGTGTTATTTTACAAATGTAAATGTTTTAACCTTCTTTATTAAACATAAATAGGCTAATATTTTCAATTACAAAAAAATCCTTCGTTTAAAATATATGTGAATGTTGAATGAGCCTCTCCTTCATTTGTTTTTAATTTTTTGCTGTTTTATGTGGGTTTCTAACATTAAGGGTTATCGTTATCGTGATACAGATCTGCAGAACTTCTCAGCAACATACCAGCTTATCCTTTGTAGCCACTCTTTACCTTCCTGGGACCTTAGAGAATTAGGGAAAGGGGGAAAAAATCCTCATTTCAGGTGTTGCGAACACTTTCTGTAGTCATTGACCTGCCATACAACTTCAGTTTTAATCTATTAACATTTATAAGACATTCATTCACATAATATCAAGCTCTTTTAAGCTCAGCAGCTATTGCTATTCCTTTTTCCCCATATGATTCTCCAGTGAAGTGACCTTAAATCTTTTGTGGCTAAGAAATTCAAGCATGTGTGGGGTAGGATTCATGTAATGATGGAAATTACAACCTTACTTTCTCATTAAACGCCGGTTTAACTGTTGGGCATCGTCCTGTTTTCATTCGGTCTTTTCTTCTAGGAAGCTGTCTCCTGCTTTCCATCAAGCACTACTCTCTTTCTGTCGAATGTCAGCAGACAGTCGTTTAGGATCAGAGGTGAGTTATACCAGATTCCTGCAACTTTCTTAAAACATTCCATTTTTCTTCTTAGCATTTTACCCAAAAAATAATTCTAATACAACTCAGTTTCAAGTAAAAATCTAAGAAATAAATCCAAAGTTTTCCGCTTTCAAGAAAAGTAGTTGATTATTTTTATCTTTGGATTAAAGCTCTGTTTAGTATGAAAGTGACTCTTGACAGTCTAGTTTTAATTTTTTATGTCTGTCAAACTACAATTATATGCCTCTTTATGGTGTAATTTAGAAAACCAAGTCAGATGTATATATTATTTATAACTTCAGTTATTTTTAGAGTACTCCATTTTTAATTTCTCTAGGATTGATTGTCTTTGATTGAAGAGTAAATTGGCTCTCACATTTCTTTTCATCAAGTCCTTTGTAACTGTTGTTGCAGGCTTACCTTAAAAGGGTATTTTTTTCCTCCTTTCTTTGTACTTCTCCCTGTCTATTAATACCTTTCTCGTGGTTGATTCCACGTCACCTCTTCTGGGCTTCTGTCCCACAGTGTCGTTGAGAATCTGACAGAGCTAGAGAATGGTTTGGATGCAGTCTGGCAGTTCTCATTGTAAGACTGGGGCAGCCCCCATGGACTTCCCCTTGCATGCGTTTTCATTATACAAACTACTCTTTCACCTTAGCCAAAGATCGTGACTTTGTGGGTACCTTTCCCCCCAAAACAAAGATTAAAAGCCATTGAGGCTGCCCCAGTCCTGTGTTACCACTATTTGTTCCCAGAACTGAAGCCTAGTAAGCCTCCTTGTCTGCTCCCTGCTTCTTACTAGTGTTTTAAATCCGTTTCTGGTCTACAAAAAATGTTTGTCCTGTTTGGAATCTCAGGTGGTTCTTGTTTTTTCTTCCCTCCTCCTCATAAACTGTCCTTTTGAATGTGTGTGTGAAACAGAAGTGTTTGAGACGGGGTCCAAGCATGGCCTCGCAGCCGCGTCTCGCCCAGCAGCCCTCCCGTGCCAGCCCTGACTAACCTGTCGTCTCCCAGGTGTCCCGGATTGCAGACAGCGAGGCGAGCGTCATGCTGATGCTGGGACGCTGCCTGCCGCACATCGTGCCTAACGTGCTGCTGGCCAAGAGGGAGGTGAGGCCCAGAGAAGCCCTGTCACCCCTAGACCATCGCGCCGCCCGCTTCCCGTCATTTTGCAGCTTAGTGTCATAGTTTCACTTTGGTAAAGTCTGTTACTTGCAATCACGTTCTCACTCTTGTGCACGCGTCTCTGCTCCTAGAGAATGGGCTCACACCTCTGTCAGGTGAGTTCACTGAGACTGCATGGTGCTCACGTTTCCAGTCTTGCTTAAAGCGTCATTAGCTTCGGCAGCACTCACTATTACTGTAGGTCCATTTATGTGCCGTGAACACTGTCCGTTCTATACATTACCAGTTAACTAATTTATTTGATCTCTCTCTTGATATAATATGCATGACTTGCCTACAGAAATAGACAGTCTTGGGATTGAACATTAGTAGGGACTAATAATATAACTCTTTTCTTAAATGTACTTGTAGTTACCTCTTATTAATGTTAGTTTTATTGTATTTGTTTGGCAGTAGTTACACTTGTCTTAGGATAGTTACAATATTGCCTGCAATAACTTTTGAGAGTATCTTTTTTATTTTTCTTGTAGCTAATCTGTTATTGACAGATGCTTTAAATGTCTAAAATAGAGTAGCAGATTTATTTTGGTACACATTGCCTATGTTATAAGCCATAAATACTACAGAAAGTATTTTTAGAGTTATATTTCACCATTAAAAGAGTAAGGAAAAATTATCTGTAATCTCATTTAAATAGTGAATGATTTATTTGCAAACAAGTTTATTTATTTGAATTATTAAATTTATGAAATCAATTTGCAATTCACAAATTTTTTAAATAGGTTAAGAATATTATCAAACGTGTCCTACAAGTTTTCTTTTGTTATCCTCTTAATCTTTACACTGGTTTTAATCATAATTCCACGGGACCTACAGTATGATAGGTACACAGTGCATTGGCAAAACCCATATGAGAGCTTATCCTTAATTATCTGTTTAGCACAAGAAATTTGTACTGATCCTCAAGAAAACGTATGTAGAGCTTTAATAATTTTTATACCTATAGGTATTTTTAATTTAAAAATGATAAGCATGACTTTTCTTACTGATGGTTTTATTTTACCTAACATTTAAGAATAGTTGTGAGATATTAAGAAGTATGAAAACTCTCTGTCTTGAAGGATCAGTGTCCAATTTCAGATGGCTTGGCAGTTCTGCCTGGCGGGATGGTGTCTGAGCTTCCTTCCTCCCAGCTTGTAGCATAATCTGTGCAGTGCGTTAACGTTTGCATCCCCTCACTATGTTTCCTTAAGACAGTCTTTAAAAGAGCACAGCAACCTAATTGTCATGAGATGCAGTTTAAGCTTTAATTTTTATTTTCCCTTTTTTAATCATAAAAAACTCTACCACTAAAATCTGACTGTACTGCATGAAGTTTTTATAAATTTGCATCATCAGTAATCAGATATATATATAAATATATATGTAAGCATATATTTATATATACATGTATATTTTATTTGTGGTATGATGTTTACTTTTCTGGCTGATTTTAAGTTTTTTATATATAAAAATACTTTTATACTTATAATTTCATGAAGAATTGATCACTTATCTTTGTTTCCTTAATTATTTTTATCATATTTTGTTTTACTGGAAAATTTACCATTTTTAATATACCAGAGTTGTATTCCCTCAAAATTAAATTGGTAAATAATGAGGTTTATCTTGCCTTTCTTTGAAACTAATCCCAGAGCATAAAAGCACAAAACTTTTATTTGATTTTATCCTTTGATATTGGATTACTTGTATTTAATATTTTACCCTAGCTCCATAAATGTATATTTTTTCAAAGGTCTTATGCTTTAAGAGTTAATGTTTTTGTTTTTTCTTATTTCTCAAGTTTTTGTGTTCTTTTATCAGTGTAAGCCTTTTTATTGACATGTGACTACAATTAAAATGTCCATTTGTATGACTGATCATAGCAATACCCTAGATAATTTAAAAAATAAAGCATTAAAAACAGGGTATAAGGTTTGACTAAATAATGTATATTCGTGGTTTAACATCTTTTGAATATGAAAAGATGTACAATAAGCTTTTACTCCCCTGTCCCTGAGCTGTCATCTCACATGCAGTAAATTTGAGTAAATCCTTTGCCCATTTTATAAGTGGATTGTTTGTTTTTGAATTGTAAGAGTTCTTACAATTCTGGATATTAAACTCTGACCTCATATATGATTTGTAAGTATTTTCTTCCATCCTGTAGTTGATGTTGTCCTTAAATGGACAGATGTTTTTTCATTTCTGTGAAATCTGATTTCTCTATTTTTTTCTTTTGTTGCTGATGTTTTTGGTATCCATCTAAGAATCCATTGCCAAAGCTGAAGTCAGAAAGATTTACCCCCTATGTTTTCTTCTAATAGTTCTATACCTTTAGCTCTTATATTTAGGTGATTGATCCATGTTTTTGTTTTGTTCTTTGTTAATATATGGAGTGAGGCAGGAGTTCAGAACTGTATTCTGTTCATGAAGGTACCCAGGTGTCCCAGCACCACTTGTTGAGAGAATTGTTTCTTTATTGAATGGTCATGGCGCCTTTGTCAAAAACCAGTTTGATGTAGATGTTGGATTCATTTCTGTACTTTCAATTCTGTCCCATGGGTCTTTCTGTTTATCTGTATGCCTGTTCCACTCTGTTTTGATTACTGTAGCTTTACAGTAAGTTTTGAAATTAGAAAGTAGGAGTCTTCCAGATTTGTTCTCTTGACAATATCATTTAGCCGTTTAGGGCCCCTTTTGGTTCCACATAATGAGATGCTCAGTTTTGGTCTCTGCCATAAAGGGCATTTGAATTTTGATAGGAAGCGCACTGAACCCGTGGATCACTTTGAGGAATATTGACATTCAAACAGTATTGACTCTTGTATTTTATGAACAGGAAATTCTTTATAGTATTTGCACACAGAATGTGTTAAGAATTGTTCTTCCTTTTCTGTTCTTTCAAAGAGTTGAGTACGATCAGTATTAATAATTCTTTAAATGTGTTTTAGAATTCACAAGCAAAGTCATCTGATCCTAGAGGTTTTTTAATTATTGATTCAATCTATTTGCCTGTTGTAGGTCTGTTTTGATTTTCTGTTTCTTCTTGTATCAGTTTTGGTCATTTATGTGATTCTAGGAGTTGGTTCATTTATTGATTATCTAACTTGTTGGTGGACCATTGTTTATGGTATTCACTTATAATCCTTTTGATTTTTTTAAGTTTGTTACTAATGGCCTCTCCTTTATTTCTGATTCTAGTTATTTGCATCTTCTCTATTTTTCTCTTAGTCAAGGTAAAAATTGTCAATTGTATTGATCCTTTCAAAGAGCCAACTTCTGATGTTGTTGATTCTGTGTTTTTTTTCAGTTCCATATTTCACTTACCCCTGTTGTCATCTTTATTATTTTCTTCTTTCTGCTGGCCTTGAGTTTAGTTTCCTTTTTGTGGCAAGGCTATTGAATTGGAATCTCGTTTTGTTAATGCAGGTGATTGTGGCTATAGGTCTCCCTCTGTGTTCTGCTTATGCTGCGTCTCACATGCTTTGCTATGTTCTGTTTTTCATTTATCTCAAAGTATGTTGATTTCCTTAGTGATTTCTTTGACCCATTGGTTGTTTTAGAGTGTGTTGTGTGAAATGGATATCATTAAAGCTATAAAAAGAAAAAAGATAAAGGAGAGCACCAATTCCCTAAAAGCCTTAAAAATTAGCTAGTACCTCTAAAGACTTGTTCATCTTCTAAGAAACCAAAATTTACTCTTTTACATTACCATTTGTGGTTGCTCTATGGTAAACTTTTAAGAGTAACGATATAATTCATAATTGTGTGAGTGTAGTGGAGCAGTACAAGTAGAGGAAAGTGAACAGTAAGTTGTGCAGGTTCGGTCCACCTTCTGCACCCATGCTGTGTTTGTGTGTGTGTATCTTGTAATTTTCAGAGTAAATCACATGGTCTTTAGCAGTATCAGAGTTTAAAAGTCACTTAAGTATTTCAGTTAAGCTTCCTAAAGGCTGAGACCTGGGAATTATAGATGTTAATAATTCTAAGAATAGGTATTTTAGCAGCCCTTGAAGTATAAAACTTTTCCAGAGGTGAGTAATCTTGTCTTTTCCTTATATAAGTCTTTGTAATGTTTTTTTTTTTTCTATATATGTTACTACCAACATCATGACAAATTTCAACTGAAAATCCAAATCAAAGGGTGTATACTTATCAGTATTTGAATTTAAATTGTAATTCATTATTGCTTAATTACTAGGCAAAAGACTAGATGAAAAAAATTTAGTAACAGCCATCAAATTTTTTCGAAGCTTAGATTATAGGAAATATTTTCAGGGAATAGTGAAGACAAGTGGTGACCTATAATTAACTGGACTGATATCACCTTTCTAGAATTGTAGAATTTTGCTTCCTGACCTAAAGTACTGAAACATTCCCTCATTGGTGTCTGATCTAAGTGCAGTACTTCCTTTTGTGTTTTAGATTCCTTTCAGATCTTGGGGTCATTATCATATCAACATTCCCATACTTTTTTAAATTTTAAATTGTGTCTGATCTCATTTCCTGCTTCATTTCTTTTCCCTTTAACATCTGATCACTCACATTGTTTTACATCCTGTTCAGGTACTATTTTTTCTTCTGTTTTTGTAGTCTGAACACATACTAATCTTTAAAGACGAAGAAAGTCAAGTAAAAGTATTCATTAAATCAAATGTAATCATCTCTGAAGACATTTACTACCTTGAAAATGATTTCTTTATTATCATTAGAATTTATTTTGTTTTGCTTATAAAACTGAAAGAAAAATACTAGAAACCTTTCTTGTTTAATTATGTACAAAATTTCATAGGAAGGGTGGGAGGTCCTTCATATGGAAAGAACTAGTGTTGTCAAAATGGCAGAAGTCAAACCAGTTGAAGCAAATCTCATTTACTTGAGTAAAGTACAGATTACTGAGTCTTTTAGATTAATGAATTCTAAAGTTTTAGAAATATCTTTCCTAGTGTCCGTGGTAAGAAACTATGGGAATACCTTCTGTAATAGGATTACTATACTGATTTCCTCTCTAATGATCAGTAGGAGATCAGTTTTATATTTCACTTCAGTACACGTTAACTGATAAAGCATGTTTGAAAATATTTAAAATGTCTGTTGCCATGAAATATGGACCCAGTAACGTTTTTAGGCGGGGTAGGCAAGGGATTCCTTTTGTATATCATGTTTATCAAAGCTTTATTATTTTGCCATGGTTATTATTCAGAGACATTTCTAAACCCACTGTCACATTTTCTTCTGAAAATCTAGACACCAGTTTTTAAATATTTTATTTAGAATTATAAGGAAACTATTTTAAACACTAGATTTCTTCAGTTGGAGATAATGGTACCAGTGGGAAAAAACTGATTCAAATCTATACATTTATGCACACCCTTGACACTTCCTTGAACAGTGCACAGATTATGTGTGCTGACCGCCGCATGGCTCACTATCCAAATATAACTCGACATTCAGCCGACCACAGATGCATGTAGTCATGTAGTACATGTTTAAGGGGTAAAACCTGCATGTACGTGGGCTTCCCTGGTAGCTCAGCTGGTAAAGAATCCGCCTGCAGTGAAGGAGACCCTGGTTCAATTCCTGGGTTGGGAAGGTCCCCTGAAGAAAGGATAGGCTATGCACTCCAGTATTTCCTGGTGGCTCAGACAGAGAAGAATCCGCCTGCAATGCAGGAGATGTGGGTTTGATCCCTGGGTTGGGAAGATCCCTTGGAGGAGAGCATGGCAACCCACTCCAGTATTCTTACCTGGAGAATTCCCATGGACAAGGGAGCCTGGAGGGCTATAGCCTATGGGGTTGCAAAGAGTCGGACACGACTGAGCTACTAAGCACACACACACTTCGTGTAAGTGGACCCACAGCACAGTTCAAACCTGTGTTGTTTAAGGGTCAACTGTAGTGTGAAAATCCTAAGGAGTCTTGTGAATAGACTAGTACATCAGAGGCTTGAAAAAGGTGAATTTACAAGAAGTGAGATACGCAGTACAGCAGATAATGTACTTACAGAATTCATTATGTGAAAAGTGGCATGAATAGAAGTTGTGATTAAATGAATGATAGAGGAAGAGGAAATTAGGATCTTTGAAGCTGGTCATAATTTAGCAATTAAAGTCCTGATGGCTGTGTCACAAACAGACTACAGCTTCCACTTTTTCCTGCCATCACCTTCTGGACCTCTTCTCAGCTCAGCAATGCTCAGGAAGAGGAAGCCATCTGGCACACTTTATAACTGCCATTGCCATCAAGGTGCCAGGATGTACCCAGTTCTCCTTGGCTTAGAGTATCAACCAAAGTATATTGGCACTGACTTCCCACATTTGCTATTTTAGCCAGCAAGAAATAAAAACAGGTGGCAGAGTAAATTATTACTAACTGTGATTGAGAAAAGTGAAAGAATGTTTCTCTAAAGTCCTAAATTCACAAAATTTTAGAGTTCAAGGAGACAAGGATTGACAAAAATTTTTTTTCCTTTCCTATGTGTCTGTTTGGATTGGTCGGTAAAGGCTGTTGTGTTGAGAAGGGTTTTGAGGCCAGCTTTGATCTCAGAAAGGAAAATTAATCTCATTAGCAATAGATAAGAAAATGACAAAATATATGTATTTTTGATTTCTGTACTCAGCTTAGTTCCTTTATGTTTCCGTTGAGGAAACAAAAACTCAGAGAGGTTCACAGTTTTCATTGGGTTCTTTGGTACTTAGGAGTTTTAAGACAGGAGCTCTTCAAACTCTTGAGTTTAACATTCTTGGTTTGGCACATCTGTAGCTACATTCCAGTTAAAAGATTTCATTACAGTAAAACCTATAACATAAAATTCCTCTTTGATTAAGAATCACTAAGCCTCGTGGTTTAAAAAAAAGAAAAAAGGATAAGAAAATGTAAGGCACAAAAAGTAAACAGTAACACAGTTATTTTGGTATACCTGTTTTTGAGATAAAGAAACTAACTGTTATTCTGTACTTTAAACAGAGGGTGTATGCATGTACTTGCAGTTAGAGCAGATATCTTACCTACACTTCATAACTTTATTTCTTTAAAGAGTAACGCAATAGGAAGAGAGTAGAATGAGATAGTTTAAGAGTGAATATTTGGAGATAATTGGGAACCAGGAAGAAGGGTTAGGAGAAAGCAAGAAAACCCATGGGAGAGAAAGAAAAACCATGGGACAGGAGGGAAAAGTGTAAGTTAAATATTTAGGGCCTTTTTGATTTTTCAGGCATTAAAATATTTTCTCTTTTTGTTAGTACTTTCTAGAATAACTACCTTTTCATCCTTAAACTTTTACTCTCAGTGGAATATGCTTATGTGTCACCCTAGTCCTCTCATTAGTATCACTGGCCCTTAGCAATCTCAGTGGGATTCTCTAAGGATCCTTGGTATTAATGGTCCTCACCCATCAAGCCTCATAGTAAGCGTATTTGGAAAACATCAAAATACAAAGGTCCATACATATACTGTTCCATTCCCAGTGCAAAATTACTTTCCCCACTTTTCAATTATTCACTAATCTAAAACCTACAGAGGCACCTAAATAGAAAGATGGCAGAATAAGTGTTTTAAATTTAAATTTGTTTTTGCTTCTCAGATTTGTTTTTCCTCTTCTTATCTACATCTTTGTGCTTTGAATTTAGATTTATACTGAGTAATTATAATTTTAGCATAATATATGTAAGACATTAGAAATAATGGAAAGGACTTCTAGTCATGCCTTAGTTTCAGACTCAACTCCTCTAAAAGCATATCATCTGTTTCTAAGGGACCATCTTCAGAATAATGTAGACTTTTCTTTAAAGTGTCATGCATTCAGTTCAGTTCAGTTCAGTCGCTCAGTCGTGGCCGACTCTGCAACCCCATAAATCACAGCACACCAGGCCTCCCTGTCCATCACCAACTCCCGAAGTTCACTCAGATTCATGTCCATCGAGTCAGTGATGCCATCCAGCCATGCATTAGTACATAGTGATTAATTCCTATTTTAAATGTGCTAATACTTTTTGGTGGGTAGGGAGGTAGATGGGAAAAATAAATGAGAATAATCATTCTACCCTTTTTATTTTATCATAGTGATTTATTTAATATATCTGCAAAATAACTTAGAAGATTTCTCTCCAAAAATACTTAATCACTTTTGAACTTTTATTTCATTAGATTTTCAAATCTACTTCAAAAGTGAAAAACATTAATATTTTTTAAATGTATTTTAGAATTTTGCCTCAGTTTAATTGAAATGGGAAAAAACTTTAATTTTCAAATACTTTGTAAAAGAGAAACAAACTTTGTCTGTTTCCTTGAAAATACTAAATTTACTTCTGTATGTTGAAAGTGGAACAAAGTATTATTTAAAATTTTCATTTCAAAATAGAACATTTCCACAAATGCTTCTACGGAGAGCATTCAGCACCTGTAAAGATGGTCTTTTTAGTCAGCCACTAGGTCAGGTGCTAAGGGCATAAAGTTATTGATTATTTCGGGTCCTGCTGTGCCTGTGGAAGTATGAAGGGTCATCTTTATTTTCTGTTTTTCATTTAGGTTTTAAAATGTAGTTAACTTCTGCAAGTTTTTATTTAAAAGCACTTTCAAAACTTAAACTACTATATCAGCTTCTAGTAAGATAAAATGTTACTTAGTGTAAAAGGTAGTAGACCCTTGGGAAGTATTGGATGAGAAAACAAGGTTGGTTCAATCGTAAGTTACTTTATTACATCGTGATGTGCACAGTCACTCCATAACTGTGTTTAACTCTTGAATTATCAGCCTTACAAAATAAAAATGTCCTCCTCTCTGTGTTGAGGTTTATTTCATTTAAAACTTCCATTTATGAATACTTTGGTGGGGAAAAGAATATTCTGCGATGCGTTTTTACTTTGGCCTTTTCCACCTTCGTGTCTCTCTAGGAGTTGATCCCCCTCATCTTGTGCACAGCCTGCCTGCACCCTGAGCCCAAGGAGAGGGACCAGCTTCTGCACATCCTCTTCAATCTGATCAAGAGGCCCGACGACGAGCAGAGGTGACTGTGGCTGCTTCTCTGGGGAGTCAGCATAATGCTGGCCTGCTCTCCGTTGCTTTGGCATCAGGAGTGCCTTTCTAACCTAAATGCCGTCTCTCCTCTCTAAGGTCTCTCTTAATAAGGGAAGCACTGGCCTTGCTCACAGCGCCCAGCCGCGCTCTCCTTGTCAGCCCAGCACTCAGGCTGCACTGCTGCGCGTCCGCCTTAGTCGTCTTTGGACTGCTGATTATTCCATAAGTCTTCGCTTCTATCTTTCACATTTGATTTCCAAGAACTCCTAAATGTTTCCCTTTTCCCCCCACAGATGAACTAGATACAGCATGGCCTCTTAATAGTTATGCTTTACCAGAAATAAAATATTTAACATAGGAATGTCTGTATTACCAAGCTGTCTGTAAAGCAGTTTCTGTATGGCTAGAGGGATGTAGTGTTTCGGTTAGTCCTGATTCAAACACCCACAATCAAGGATGCCTGAGTGGAGAAATGAGTTGTACTTGGGGGTGGTGAGGGGCATGAGAGTGGTGGGGCAGAGGGACAAGACACATACCCGAGAGACTTCTGGAAGAAAGGGGAGTGGGTTTTTTGCTCAGGCAACTCTGATAGGTGTCTCCCCAGAAAGTAGGCTTTTAAATACTAGGAGAAGCTGTGCAAGTGTGAACGTGAGCAGAGTATCCTAGGGGAGGGTAAGCAGACTAAGCACCAGCTGGACAGGACTGAGCTGTTGAAATGTCTCCGCGTTGTGATTTTCCATCTTAATAAGCAGGCAATTTTTGCTTATACTTTCGCAAAACAGTAGAGTTGTACATTAAGATTAGGCAACTTGATATAATTTTAGTTCTTGTTTTTACCTCTTCTGAGAATGGTGGGAATCATGAAGTGAACCATGTGACAAATCACGCCCGAAATTTAAAACACAAGGAATCTCTCCACCCTGAGAATAAAAAGTCATGCAGACTTTTAAACTCTGTGAACATGTGTCTCTTTCCTACCCTTATTAAAATATACCTGAACAAGCAGAGAGACATATTTTTTTCCGGATCCAGTCAAGATTAATTTACATGAAAGGAAATTCAATCAGGTTCCATTCATTGCAAACTGAAATTTTTCTGAGGACAATTTGATGGTGCTGTCTATGGGGTCGTACAGAGTCGGACATGACTGAAGTGACTTAGCAGCAGCAGCAGCATATAGGAAAATTAATATTTTATCTTCTCCTTGAAAATACTATTCCCTATCTTGGAAACAATTAATAATTGAATACTACTTATTACATTGTCATTTTTAGAATGCAAGGCAAAAGTCTCTCAATTTACCTAGCCTGTTTTTTACAGACTCTGCATGTAAAGCTAGCAGCTGCCACCTGGTGGCCAAAAGTACCTATCAGCCTGACTTTAGGTCAAGACACGTCAGGATTTAAACACGCGTGTTCACAGCTGATCTTCCACTTTTCGGAAATAAAGTTATTTATTTAAATAAGCTAAACTGTTAACTATATTTGATACGAATAAAAAATAAAGCAAAATTTTTAAATTAGCATAAGTTTGACATATAATCAGTTATTACTTTTCATTTTCTTTACTTACCGAATCACAAGCTTCCTTGTGTCCTAAGAAGGACACAAGGACTGTCCAGTTTTATGCTCAGCTATATTGCATTTTTGGTAATTCTTTGCTAGCATCCATAACGAACACCATATTTCCACCTGTTGTGTCAGTTCAGTTGCTCAGTCTTGTCCAACTCTTTGCGACCCCATGGACTGCAGCACACCAGGTCTCCCTGTCCATCACCAACTCCTGGAGTTTACCGAAACTCATGTCCATCGAGTCGGTGATGCCATCCAACCATCTCATCTTCTGTCGTCCCCTTTTCCCGCCTTCAATCTTTGCCACCATGAAGGTCTTTTCCAGTGAGTCAGTTCTTTCCATCAGGTGGCCAAAGTATTGGAACTATAGTCCGTGGAATTTCTCCAGGCCAGAATACTGGAATGGGTAGCCTTTCCCTTCTCCAGGGGATCTTCCCAACCCAAGGATCGAACCCAGGTCTCCTGCATTGCAGGCGGATTCTTTACCAGCTGAGCCACAAGGGAAACCCATTGTATCAAATAGCAATCAAATAATTTCACAAGTAGGAACAGTATTTGATTTCCCACAATAGAAACAGTATTTTTACTATCACAGGAGTCTGATTCGAATGCTATTAATAATCTGTAGCCATCTGATCTTTTCTGTTTTCAAGTATATTTCAAAACTGACCTACTTTTTAGAATTGTGACTCGATTCTGCTAGAAGTTTATTTTGAGGGGCTTAACATTTTTTTAACAAATTTGTACATGTTTAATATAGTGATGGTGACTCACAATTTAAAGTTCTTTCACATGAAGGTCTTATACAAGTGTATACTTCTTACATTTGTTCGAAATGCTTTAATTTCAACAGTTCATTTATTATAATTATCAAATATTTCTGAAACCTATGTATGTGACTTCTCATTATTTTAACAGACTAGTAGGGGTAGAAATGAAGAAATTTTTAGTGGGAAGCTAAATGTCTGTCTTAAAGCCTAGGAGTTTCTTTTTCCATTTTCCTTTTATTCAGTTTATTCACCTTCCTAAAGTAGGAGCAAATAGAAAAAGAAGAGTTGAGAAGCCATCAGGGAAGACAACGACGTCAGCATAAAGGGAAGTCGTGTAGGTAAAAGTTACAAGGAAGGGGGAGAGGCTGCTGCCACCTGCCGTGAGGACACACGGCTCGGCCTCCTCCTGCCGCCCACAGGCTTACTGTCTGTCACTGCTCCCCCCAGCCTGAGAGCGCAGTTGTCGCTGACCTGGGCAGTCTAAGGAGAAACCTAAAGTCATGCTTCAGTTTTCAGTTAAATTGACATATTTTAAGAAACAGCAATGAGGAATTGCTTTTATAGTTGATATGAATTAAACTTTCTGTTTTGGTTTTCCTTAAAGTTGGCTACTTTGAAACATCTATGGAAAACATGCTTTTTTTTCCATCAAGCTTTACTGGTTTTGAAGTCATAGATAATCAGAAGTAAAAAAAATAAGAAAATTTAACATTCTGACTTTCAGAGTCATTTTAAATGTATCTTCATTCTGAAAAGTGAAAAATCTTTCAAAATTTTGTATTATAAATCTATCATAGAATGAAACGATCATATTAATTATCTATATATTGTTTTATAACAAATTACACCAAAAGAAAGTGGTTCAAAGTAACACTTGTGTTATGATTTGTGTGAGCCTGTCCATCCGGGTCTCTTATAAAGCTGTGGTCAAAGTGTTGTCTGTGGCTGGAGTCACCTCAAGGCCCATGGGGGAAGGATTTGCTTCTGAGCTCATGCACGTGGTGGGTCATTGGCAGGATTCAGTCTCTCACCACCTGAAACCGTTCCAGCATGGTAGTGTCTTCAGAGCATGCCAGCTGAAAAGGCAGAAAAGACTGTCTCTCGAGATAGCTGTCACAGGCCTTTGTAACCTGATCTCATAAGTGACATCCCATCACTTTGGCCATTATTCTGTTCATTAGAAGCAAATCCTTGGGTCCAGTCCACACTCCACAAGATGGGATTACACACAGGCATGAATATCAGGAACAGACCTCGTTAGGAGTCATGTCAGAAGCTGCCTACCTGCCACAGTTATCTTGGGTTCAGTACCAAAAATTCTCACTTCAGTATCATTTTACTAACACAGTATCATAGTTTTTAATTACAGAAATCTGTCTGCTCAGTCGTGTCTGACTCTTTGTGACCCCATGGACTGTAGCCTGCCAGGCTCCTCTGTCCATGGAATTTTCCAGGCAGGAATATTGGACTGGGTTGCCATTTCCTCCTCCAGGGGACGTTCCCAACTCAGGGATCGAACCCGTGTCGTTTGGGCCTGCTGCATCGGCAGGTGGATTCTTTACCACTGCCCCACCTGGGAAACTGAGTTACAGGAATCCTGGGAAAATAATCATGGATTGAGTTAGAATTGGAAGCATTAAATTCCTTAGAAATGCAAGCATTAAACATAGTCTCACAATGTATCATATATGTGGGAAGTTAATTTAGGAATTCAGCTTTACAGCAGTAGAGAATCTCTTCACAGCATCTCTCAGATGGTGTTGCCTTTGCTGGAAGGACTAGTCTTAAGACACTCACTCCCTTGGGGCAGCCTATCCGTTGGGAAAAGTCAAAAGTCAAATTTGATCATACAAAAATAATTGTACTCCATGGTAATTAGAGCTGACTCTTCTTAACCCTCAGGCCTAGTTGTGCTTCCTAATGCAAATGCTAGTCTACAGTCATGCATTTTGTCTTTCAGGCAGATGATACTGACGGGCTGTGTGGCATTTGCACGTCATGTTGGACCCACGCGTGTTGAAGCTGAGCTTTTACCACAGTGTTGGGAACAGGTAAGTAGCTGTATTGGGTTTTCTCTAGCTGTTGTATTCTAGGTTATTGTAAATGCTCATATTATCTTTTAAAAATGCTATTAGGAAATACGTGGGATATAAATTATGCTAGTATTTCTGTTGCCCAGCCCGGTGATTTAACAGTGCTTAAGAAACATCTGGGATGTTTTGCTTCATTCTGAATCAAGGGAGCTACAAAATACAAAAAAATATATAAAAAAAACTAATGAGTTCAGGGAAAGCAAGAGGCTCTGTGTATGCATAAGTAAGGAGGTAAATAATAGACATTGTATCTGTATATACTGTATACTTGTATATGTTACAAATATATACAGAATATAAAGTGTAACCCTTTGATGTAAGAAGTCTGTATATTTATAATTCAGCTCACTATTTACTAATAACACTTTTGGTTTTATATTGAATATTCCTGTCTTCTCTAAAACTCAGGATCTTTGACTTTGTACACTTGACATTTAGGTCATTAAGTAACTCACTGTTCCATCTTAAAAAGATGAATTTCTTACTTATGAAGACAGATTTCATGGCCTTATTTATACCAGCTCTGTCACTCGTTCTTAAGAAAAAATATTGCTCTCTGGGATATTGTAAAGGGTATGGTCTTTGGGAATTCTCTTCCCACTCTCTTCAGACATTCATTTTTTCCTCTAAAATTTAGTAGAGTCATCTGCACTTTAGCAACCCGGAGGCCTTGTCTGACAGTGGACATCAAATGCGCTCACGGCATCTCTCATAGTCCCTGTGTCTCCTTCGACTCTAGTGCACAGTCGTCTAGGGCGAGACTCTAGTCACTGAAAGTGAAGTCAAGCGGAAAACAATATACACACTTTGAATTTACAGTTCTCTACAGTTCTGTATATGTACGTGTCTTTTTAAATTGTTTTTCCATCTTCTTTTAAGCTTGAGATTGTAATTCAGACAGCATACAGCTCACCTGTTTAAAGTCTACAGTTCAGTGGGTTTTAGTAATCACAGAGATACACAGCCATCACTACCGTCAACTTCAGAACAGTTTTATCACCCACAAAAGAAGCCCCAACCTCCTAAATTGAATCTTATATTTCAAGGTTGTTTTCGCTATTCGAAGTCCCTTCAATTTCTGTGTAAATTGTAAGATCAACAGGTCAATTTCTGCAAAGAAGCCAGCTGAAATTGTAAGGATTGCCTTGAATCTGTAGATCAGTCTGGAGAATGTTGCCATGCCAATAGTGAAGCTTTCAATCCATGAATTGAAGACGTCTTTCCATTTATTCTGGCAATGATGCATGAATTTCTTCACTGTAATCACCGTGAGGAGTAAAATCCGAGCTTTTCACTCCACTGGTAAAGAAGTAATGAGGGAGACCTGGGCGCAAGCCCTGGGTTGGGAAGACCCCCAGTACAAGGGAAAGGCTACCCACTCTAGTATTCTGGCCTGGAGAATTCCATGGACAGTCCATGGAGTTGCAAAGAGTCGGACACAACTGAGCGACTTTCACTGCACTGCTCCATTTATTTAGGTCTTTTAAATTTCCTTTCAGTGATGTTTTATAGTCTTCAGAATATAATTTACATAAAGTTTATTCCTGAGTATTTTATTCTTTTTAATACTATTGTATAAATAGAATTTTCTGTATTTTTCTGGTTGTTGATTGAAAGTATGTAGGAATACAGTTGATTGTTGTGTGTACATTTAATTTTGAGACTCATCCTGCTAGACTAAAGAAACGTGTAAGTTTATGTGTAACATATTATGACATTCAAACCATTTTGTCTTGAGGTTATTGTTCCTGGGTTAAGCCTAACTCGGAGATCTCAGTTACCAACAACTCCCTCGCCACCTCTTTCTTCTGTAACCCAAATAAACATGGACATCAGGGATCTGTCAGCCGCCTGCCTCCAGTTTGTTGCCCAGTAGATTGCTGCATAATTTCTTTTCTTAATTTTAGGCATCCAATACTTTAATGAATTATGTCACCTTTTCATATGGGAGTATGATAACAGATATACTTCTTTTCCAGTCAAAGAAAGATCTATATTCTATGAAGAAGACATAGGGAGCTAAACCCAGTCTGTGTCCTTGTTTTGGTTTTGTTATTTTTGGTTATGATTCAGTGTGGTTGTTACAATAGTGAAACCCCATTGTCTTCACATGAAGCAGGAGTGAACTGACATCTGCTTACTTTAAAAACAAAGTCATAGCACCGTCAGCAGCTCTGCTAAATCATTGATGATTTGCAACTTAGTCCTTGAGGTAAAAAAGAGGAATGATGGATCATTCCTGGTACATATTGTAGGCCATATCAGTAAATATCTAGAAGCTGGATTTTCCAAATTTGAAAATATAATAATGTTCCTAGGGGAGGAAAAGGTTGCTCCTGACATCCTGAGGAAAGCTTTCTTGGGCAAGCCCACAATCTCTAGACACCTTGCCATATTTTCATCTTTGCTTTATCCTCTTTCTCTTCAACAGATAACCCCTGTGATCTCATTTTTTAGGCTCTCTCTTGAGTCCCTTAATCCTGATCCAGGTATAGGGATCCCCAGACGTGGAAAGAAAGAAGCTTTATTGCATTCCTAACAAGATTTGTGGTGAAAAATAATTCTCTTTTGGAGGAAAGGAGGGTATGTTGTTTATGTTTATTTATTTTTTACTCTAGATTAATCACAAATACCCAGAAAGAAGATTGCTTGTGGCAGAATCTTGTGGAGCGCTGGCACCTTACCTTCCTGTAAGAATTGTAAACCTTTTCCTTCTTTTTTTAGCAATAGAGAAACCTTATTTTCAGGTGTCTTATTACACATTTTAATCCACATTGTGTACTATCAAAGGAAGAAGATGAGCTGAATAAAGAAAGCTCACATTGATACCATGTGACATTGCAGACAGAGGGGAACATTAGCCATTGATTTTACATGAGTATAAATATATTAAACCTCATCAGGAATTCTCAAAGTTTGGTCTGAGGACCCTGGGGAGTTCCTTGATCCTTTCGAAGAGGTCCATGAGATGAAAGTTACTTTCATAATAATATTAAACCATTTCTGTCTTTTTCTCTGTGTTGACAGTTACGCTGCTGGTGCAAGCACAAGTTGTAACGGGCAGCAGCGCCTGTGCGTCAGCGCCGATCAGAGCAGGGACCCCCAGATAGACGGCACTGGCCGTACTCTTCACCACAGTGCACCCACAGGGAGGCAGCTGCACTCAGACATGCACTTGGTGAATCAGTGAAATTATTAATTCTGCTAAATTTCGACCCTGAGTATGCCTCTTTTCTAATATTCTGTATAATCAGCTGGAAGATACTGATATTAAGCCCTTTTGCTGCATTCTGAACTATGATGGCTGTTGCAGAAAGAAAGCACTCAAATAGTTTGAGTTGTGAGCTGACCCAGCTGCTTTTCTCGTGAACACATCACTGAAAAACAAGCTGTGATTATTCAACCTTGGGTATGTGGCAGATATTTTCACGAAGATAAGTGACATGGAGCCTTGCCTCAAGGAAAACAAGTACAGTTTTCATTGCCAATGATAAAATTAGAACTTCTAATGAGAACAAGAATTTTGGAAAACTTGTAGTCACCATTCAGAGCTTGACAGCTTCTATTCTTATCAGAAGAGGCTATGAAGATACTTCTCCCTTTCTCAGTTACACGTTTCTGTGAGGCCTGGTTTTCTTAAGTCCTCCCACCCAAGCAACAGAACACAGTTGAGTGCAGAGCAGATAAGAGGACCCTACCTGTCTTCTTTTGAGTCAGACGTCACTGAGATTTGCAGCACTATTGCTCTTACTAGTTTTTTTGATTATAGTTATTTCCATTAAAATTGTAATTTCATTAGTCATGTTAACCTTTAAGAACTTTATTGTTTTTAATTAGTTAATAATTTTAAATTTCTCATTTTTAATTTCTGATATGATACATGTCAGGATGATATTCCCCAGCCAAACAAAAGCTGTTTGAGGTGCTCGTTGGTTCCTAAATGACCGAGGGCCCCCACCAGGAAGAAGACTGAGCACGCTGGCCTGCTGTGCTCTCGTAGGCATCTCCCGATGGGCCCAGGGCTTGCAGGGGATGGAAGCAGGAGGCGACATCAAGAATCGCTTCACTGTGAACAACGGTCGCTTAAAGCAGAGCTTGACAAAGGACAGTCTGGAGACCAGATGGAGTCCACAGCCCGTGTTTTAATAAAGCTTTATTGGCACGCAGCCACACGCTTTTCTCGTGTATGGTCTGTCTGCTTTCATGCTGCAGCAGCAGAGTTGGGCAGCTGCAGCAGAGACTTTTTGGCCCAGTTTGCTGACCCCTGCCCTGAAGGGTCATTTCTATAAGATGTCTCTTTAAAGGGAGTACAAAAATTGGAATTGTGCAACAGTACATGGGAGAAGGCAAGGCAACTCACTCCAGTACTCTTGCCTGGAAAATTTCATGGACAGAGGAGCCTGGTGGGCTGCCACCTTTGGGGTCGTGCCGAGGCGGACACGACTGAAGCAACTTAGCAGCAGCAGCAGCAGCAGCAACAGTACAGGAGCTATTTATGTTACATTTACCGTTACCTCCCATTCTGTAGTGTGAGGGTGAGTGAAGACTAAGAAACCCAAGAGTCAGACAATTGTCTTTTTAAAAAATAAAATTTATCTTTTCTTTTTATACAGAAAAATACAAAGAATAATCCAAAAACTATTCATAGTCTCCACTCCCAGAAATGTTGTTGTTGAAAATAAATTTTCAGACAGTACAGAAAAGAATAACATGAAAATCAAAGCCTTCCCTGGCCCTAGTCATTCTCTCCAAAGACAGACATCTGTAGTTAATGGTTTTTAATGAATACTTAGAGAAAATAAAAATTCATGCACATGCAAGCTTACAAATTTATATCTTTTAAATTTTTCTTACTCAGAATTAGTCACACTGTACAATGTTCTATATATCCCTTGTGTGGGAATCTGTGCATTTTAAATTTTCACGTATTGTTGAAACCCCTGTATCTTGCTTCTCCTGACGTGTCCGTTTCTAAAATTTTGACAGTTTAGATCTCCCCCGACCAAGGCAGCACAGACTGTCCTCCCATCAGCCGTGCATCAGAGTTCTTATTTCCCATACTTCCACCAGGAACTGGGCATAAACTTTTTTTTTTAGTGTTTTCCTATCTTTTCAGAGAAAATTATCTTATTGTGTTAAATTGTGTAGGTAGATATCCATGAGTGAGTCTGAGCACCCTATTATTTATTGTTCCAAGAGAGCGCTGCATATCACATGCTCTCAAAGAAGGAAGAAACTGTTCCACACTGCTCCTAGTACTCAAATGCGAAGCAGCATCAGTAATGGACTTAATGTTTCCTGCATGAATCTCCACTTGCCTCATTGCCCCACACTAACTGGTAGCAGTAGAACCTCAGTGTAGTCGTAGCTCAGATGGCGTGAAGCCTCCTAACTTGTCCCGTGGGTTTCCTTAGCATATGGAAACTGCCACAGTTGGCCACAGCCTCAGTCGCTACAAAGCAGATACCCAGCTGAGGTTTACTGATCTCTGTCCTGTTGCCTGTGTAGACATCACCCAAAAAGCCCTTTTAATTCAGTTTTAACGAAACCTTGGGAAGCAGTATGTAACCTAAATGATAAATAAACAAGGCTGTACCAAAAAGTATATTCACCACCCTAAATGTGACCAAACATTTCTATAATTACATATATTTTTGTTTTTAAAAATCAAAACAAAAACTAGATTATTTAAAAATGTCTTTCAGACCTTGCTCTGCATCCCAGATCACACTGACTGGAGATTTACAGAAGTGGTCATTTCCTTTTATCGTAACTGTTAAATGTAAAAGTGACCTAAACAAGTTTAGGTTTAAAGAATTTTATGAGTTGATCAAGTTACAATAATGGTACAAAAAAGGGAAGGAAGGGCAAGAATATGAAAACAATGACACTTTATTCTAACCTCAGACATTAATTAGGCTGAATCCATGGGGGAAAAGTTGTATGAAATTTAAGACGCAATAGTAGTTGACATTATATTTAATAGTAGCATCTGAAAATAGCCGTGCAGTTTTGTAAGCACTTTTAAAGTTTACTCTCGTATTTTATCATTCTGTTTTTTTTCCCCCTCAGTTCTTCAAAAAAAAAAGCAACACCAGGATTTTACTTTCCATGCTCCTACCCCAGGCAAATGTTTTGATCACCAGAGTGATTTTTGTAATCCCTCCTGTTAGGACTATCAGTGCTTTTCTGAGTTCCATAGGTAGTGATAGAAAGAATAGTCCTTTTACACAGAAGAGTCTGTTTATGGCAGAGTGGTGACTGTTGATTTGCCGAAAGTGCACTGTGAAGGTTTCAGGGATTGGCACTTACGTAGTAAAAATACAAAAATATGCTGGGAGATGATCACTAGCAAGTTCAGGGTAAATGTTCTCTTTAGAGAGGAGAATTGGGGGGCGCTTCTGGAATGCCTTCTGTGTTTCAGAAATGACTTGAAGCAAATATAGCAACGTGTTAATATATATCTAATCTGGATTGTGAATACATGGATATCTGTCATTTTTTTCTATTCTTTTCTGCTACTAGTATAAAAAATAGTAAAACGTGTTCTTGTTCATTTCAGAAAGAGATCCGTAGCTCCTTGGTTCTTTCAATGTTGCAGCAAATGTTAATGGAAGATAAGGCAGATTTGGTAAGAGAAGCTGTGATCAAAAGCCTTGGTATCATTATGGGATACATTGATGACCCAGACAAATATCAGCAGGTATGCCTTTCAGAATAAATCCCATCTATTCCATTATAAAATTCCAAATGGTGTAATATCCCAAATCTCTGATTCAGATACCACATAATCCATAGTAGGGATGGCAAATGTGTCAACCTGAACAAGGTAAAGTTGCTGCCTGGTTTCAATTCTGCAATTTCAAGGAGAAAATGCTTTGATTCATTTATAGTATCTGCCACAGCTTTGTGGCAGGAAATTGGCAGCGTTTTCTCTCTGGTTTCCCCATCAGTGGATACATGACATTTTTCTTTAAAGAAATTGGGGAAGGTAGGCTTATGAATGGCTTCTTTCTCGCTTAAAATGTCTTCTAACTGTACTGGAATGTATGTTTGTTACATTCTATTGTGTTTTCAGGCTTCTGTTTTGCTTTAAATCTGCGTTATGTCTGTTTCCGTGTGGCAGGGTTTTGAACTGTTGCTGTCAGCCTTGGGTGATCCCTCAGAAAGAGTCGTTAGTGCCACACATCAAGTATTTTTACCAGCCTATGCTGCCTGGACTACAGAACTTGGAAATTTACAGTCTCACCTTATACCCACATTGCTGAACAAGATTGAAAAACTTCTCAGGGTAAATGCTTCCTTTATTTATACAACAGAAATTTTAAAAGTGTGTTTTAAGGCATCTTGAAAGAATGTTGGGGAAACAAAGATAGAAAGTACCACTTCGCTGAACATTCTAATTAATTACCCTTTAAAGATTCTGTTGGTCTGGAGCCAAGAGAGATTCGAGGAAGTTTCGCTTGACTGAAGCTAAGGAGAATGGGCGCGATCTGACTTGTTAGCTGAGATAGCACCTTTGTGGCGCCTGCTCTGACACTGTTCCCAATGCTGCCTCTTCCTAACCTCTTCTGAATATTTAAATACTTTCGATAAAGTATCAGCTTCAGTCCCCAGAACTGCAGAGATGACTTAAAATATGAGTCTTCAAAGCTTTCTTATTTACACAATGTCAAAATGTTTTAACTTTATTTCACTGCATTCATTCATGCCCTCAGTCTTTAAAATGAATCTTCTTTTCTTTAAAATGAATTTTCCATTCTTCCTAAGAACAGAAGAAAAGTTGATACAATGAAACTAATTTTTGTACTAAAAGTCTCAGTGTCTATGAGAAAAACTAACATTTCTTTCATGTGTATTATGTACACATTATGTACCATATTTTATAAATAAAATCTATTATTTCATTCTTAGAACTCTTTGAATAATATTTTGTTTTTTTGGTGTGGAAACTGTTTAACTTACCACAGCTGTCAAATGACAGGACCAGGATCGGATATCAGCCTCTGAAACTACACTGTTGCCCTTTCTACCCCCAAATTTTAAGAATCTTTATAAGACTCTTAACATAAAGTATTTTAACATATATATATATACTACTCTGTGTATAGTCTTACATGTATATATGTGCATTTATTTAATTTAAAAATTGGACTTTTTTTTCCTGTAAATTTCAAAATGCATGTTGAAGACTATAAATAGACAGCTAGACTGGAGTACCTCTTTTCATGAAACCTAGGGGATTTTTCTCAAGTATTTTATTTTTCTTTAATATTTGCATCCCTTCTATCTGAGAATTATCCATCGTTTTCTTTGTTCCATTCCATAACACAGCTAATTCCACATTGCTACTAAACACAGCTAACACAGGTAATGTTCCATAAAGAAATTAACTAGTTTAGAGCCTGATATTAAAAAAACCCTAACATATCTGGTGTTTCTGACACAGTTGTTACTTATGATATAATGACATCCCAAGTGGACTCGAGCAGCGTTAAATGCTTTTGTCTCTGATGATCCTGTTCTTCACTGTGATGCTGGGTTTCTGTGACCACAGTGATCGGTTCACTCTTTTTGGTTGTTGTTTCTGTTATCTCTTTCTTTTGTTTCCTTTTGAAATTTCTTCTGCATTTTACCTATACCTTGAATTATTTTAAAGTGCATTAAATACTGGCAAATACAGTTGTCATCAAGCCTATGAAAGGAGTTTGGAAGTAGAGAGAAAATAATAAGTGCTACTGCTGGTTTAACAGTTGAGCATTTAAAATGATTCCTTTGATCACTTTAATATCTTTCACCTGATGTCTAAAATTTCAAAAGTTAAGACCCTCTTAAAAGAAAAAAGCCCTGAAAGAAGTGCTATACATATGAAACGACTTATGTTCACCCTGAAGTTTCCATACAAAAGATTCTATTGCATCCACAGTGGCTTGTGAAAGTTAGAATGTTAGCTGACCAGTCGTGTCTGACTCTGCGACCCCGTGGACTGCAGCCCACCAGGCTCCTCTGTCCATGGAATCCTCCAGGCAAGAATACTGGAGTGGGTTGCCTTTTCCTCCTCCAGGGGATCTTCCTGATCCAGGGATTGAAACCGGGTTTCCTTCATTGCAGGCGGATTCTTTCCCTTCTCAGCCACCAGGGAAGCCCCCACAGTGCCTTAGCTCTTCACATTTTCACAAACTCAGAGCAGTTCAGAAAGGATTCTTGGTCATCTCCATTCGGCTTACTGTGAGGCTAGCATACACGTCCTTCAGTGTTTCACTGTTTGCCACTGAAAGGAAGGGCATCATAAACGCATACTTTCAGGAGACTAAATTAGCTTCCACCTGCTTATGTTTCAGGAAGGCGAGCACGGGCTGGATGAGCATAAGCTCCACATGTATCTGTCCGCCTTGCAGTCCTTGATCCCATCTCTCTTTGCGTTAGTGCTACAGAACGCACCCTTCTCCAGCAAAGCCAAGCTCCATGGTGACGTGCCACAGATAGAAGGTATTGAACTTAAATTATGGGAGATGTAGAACTTCACACAGAATTGTTTTTGATTAAAATTGTAAAGGTCACTTTGTTTTAGTTGCTGAATCGTGTCCAACTCTTTGTAACCCCAAGGACTGTAGCCCATCAGGCCCTTCTGTCCATGGGATTTCTTGGGCAAGATTACTGCAGTGGGTTGCCATTTCCTTCTCCAAAAGTCACTTTATGACATCATAATTACTAAAATGTACTACATGTGTGGAACCGCATGGTCAGAGATTGTATGATACCCAAGGTGAACTACATGGCTTCATCATTTATGGATAAGCCTCATGGTGTTATTTTACAGTATTTATTCTTCCTCTCCATTCTTAATCCAGAGCCTTTTTATAACCTTTTTTTCAGTGTGGTAAGTCAGAAGTAAGTGTTTTCTTTCATTAACAGAGCTGAATTAATAGTTACTAGGGCCAGTTTGTGAAGCTTTTCATTTTCATTTTCTTTGTATTTTTTTTCTTCCTCAGCTATTTTGTCTTATTTTCAGTAGGGGAAAGAAAGTATAATTACTATTTCCTGCTGTGTCCTTGACAGGAATATAAGCATATGCAGCAGGTTTTTTGTGTGTTTTTTTCCCCAGAAAAAAGAAGATGATTTATTTTCAGGAATACATGAAATTGATAGCAAAAGCCATTATTCTCTTAGCTCAAAGTCCAGCTAACCAGTAAGTGACCTTTGATCCATGGCACGTGGTAGCCCCACAGCACCCAACCCCCAGGATAAATGGCTACAGACAAGCTATTAGTATGTATGAGATTTTCAGATTTGTGAAATTATCCATATCTCTTATGGGCTTGTAATAAACAAGAGTATAAAATCAAGTGTTTTTAGTGTTACAATTTCTGTATAAAGTAAACTGGGCCACCTGTAATCTCTGGGATATGAAACAGTATCTCCAAATCTGTTTGATTCCTAGGTTGAGATAATGATAATTCATGCAGAAATCTCAGAGAGTATGGGGTACCTAAATTCATTTACTTGTTTGTATATTATGATAGCAAATAGAGACTTGAACTAACAAGGGACAACCCTTATCTGTACTTAAGATATTGTTAAATACGTTAGGAAGCATAGGAAGACAATACCATCTTAATTTTGTCTTTTGGCATTTTAGAAGTTATTTCATGTTTTCTTAAGTTTACTGATTATCATTAAGCCGTTCATGTGCTTTGAGAAAACGCTGCATCGGTCACTGTGTCTTTTCAGGGTGTTAACCTCTACGCAGGAGCTGTTGGGCCACTAGGAATTTCTCTTCAACAGTAAAGAAACTGTTGGTAGCATTCTTCACTTAAGAGCCAGCTAAGACCTGGAATCTAATTGTGATCTGTAGGATAATAGATTTTATTGATATGTTCAAATTTGAAAATATACTAATGTATATTCGTCATTTATTTACACAATTTTGAAAGTCATTTTTTCAGTTTTCCCCTAAAACTTTTAAAGTTTGTATTTGAGACCCTGGTTATAATATTTATAATAATTTTTTATTATTATTACATATAGCTTTATCTTACTGGCCACTGCTTTTAACACTTTATATTAACTTAATGTTTATCAAATTATGGAAAACTTTCTAAATAAAGCATTTAATATTGGAGATTAAATACTTAAGAATCCTGTTCAGCTCAAGCTTTAATGTATTTTAGGTTATTCTCTGATATTAAACAACTTTTTCCTGCTGTCAACCTATTAGTTTTTTACTCCATGAAGGAAATATCTTATTATAGTTATTATTTATTGACATAAACAGTCTGGTGGATTTACAACTATCTTTTTTTTAAACCAAATTCAAATCCATATTTTAACTGAGATCTTATTCTGGAGCAAATTTTAAATTAAAATAAATAAAGTTTTGCTTTTTACTGGCAAACTCTTTCATTTCAGTTTTTGCTTACTAGATATTTAGTCTCATAAAATCTTAATTTTTGAGATTTGTTAAATTTGTTCACATGCAAGAGAAATTTACAGTCGACCCTTAAACAACAGGAGTTTGAGGTGTACACACCCACTTATATATGTACAGTTTTCCGTAGTTAATATTGTAGTACTGCTTGGTCCATGGTTGGTTGAATTTGTGGGTGTGAAGGAATCTCTGACACAAAGGGCTGACGATAAGTTAGACAGTTTAGCCCCTGATTGTGCAGGGATCAGCTACATTTCATTTTTTTCTAAAAGTAATTTAATGTATTTTAGTTGTATATTTAAAGTCTATAATATGCTAAATAGATACCAGGAGGCAGAACCTTAGTTTTCTTTTGATAAGTTAGTTAACTTTCCAAACTGCCATTTTGAACATGATTTATTTTGTTGCTCCTTTTTATAGTGACTAGGTTCCCTCGGCCTCTGTCACCTCTTCAAGACGTGTCTACTATTATTGGAAGCCGTGAGCAACTGGCGGTGCTGCTGCAGCTCTACGACTACCAGCTGGAGCACGCGGGCACAACCGGCTGGGAGAGCTTACTGTGGGTTGTCAATCAGCTGTAAGTTGCCGCTCCCGTGTTCAGTTGGTACGCCTCAGCTACTTGAATGGAAGATAGCTCACTATATTTAGCCTGGGAACTGAGGGACAAAATATAGTAAAATATTTTTTAAAACATAACAAAACATAACTTGGCGTCATCTGTGGTAACTTTCTTCAGGAGAGAAGAGTTATACCTATAGATATGTAGCTGCTTATCTGTGAAAACGGTGCATCTGTGTTATTGCAGAAGGACCTGTCTGCTACCTTATTATCTAAAAGTGATGGTGGATTGTAAACTATGTCCGCACTTCTCATTTTTGAGGCTAAAATATATGGTGCCACGGTAGCCAAGCTTTTGTATGAAGTGTCACCGCCACTGACTTGAGTCTTATTAACAGCACGCTTAGAACTCTGCCATTAAGTTTCCATATATTTCATGACAACCTGTTAAAATTTAAGAAGTTTACAGAATATAAAGTTAAGACTTTTTCAAAGGGTCCCAAACAACTCCTTCGCATTCTGATTTTGCTGGCTGTGAAAAGCAGAAGCGCTTGTTTGATTTGGATGGGCTCAGAAATTGGCGAGAAACAGCCATTTACTTGTGTTCCCTGCCTGTTTTCCTTTCTTTCTTATTCAGGTTGCCACAGCTTATAGAAATAGTTGGCAAAATTAACGTTACTTCAACTGCCTGTGTCCATGAATTCTCCAGATTTTTCTGGCGCCTTTGCCGGACATTTGGCAAAATTTTTACAAACACTAAGGTAAAAACTTGTATTTCATATTTTCTTATATGCAAGACATATAAAAATGTAATGTGTTAACTAATGCTATGGCAGAGTAAGTAAAAGCAGGAGCCCTTCCTTTATTCTACTTATCTTTTAATATCTTAGAAAACAATGATAAAAAAGAAAATTCTGGTCTGTAATATTCTTATCTTTATTGATTTTCCAAAAAATGATTTAGCCAAAATTTAGTCTGTATCCACATTTAAATATAAGGTCTACTCACTGTGGATGTCTCAGAGCTTTCCAGCATAGAAAGTATCAGCTGGGGGACTCCACTGCAATTCTTTGAATTTGCTTCTTGTACTGAATTGACCACAGATTCAGGAAGCCGCCGTTTCCTCTGTATGCTTTGGTCAACACTTCAGGTGACTATGGGCTCCCCTTGTAGCTCAGCTGGTAAAGAGTCCACCTGCAATGCAGGAGACCCCGGTTCAATTCCTGGGTCAGGAAGATCTGCTGGAGAAGGGATGGGCTACCCGCTCCAGAACTCTTGGGCTTCCCCTGTGGCTCAGCTGGCAAAGAATCTGCCTGCAGTGCAGCAGATCTCGGTTCGATCCCTGGATTGGGAAGATCTCCTGGAGAAAGGGAAGGCTACCCACTCCAGTATTCTGGCCTGGAGAATTCCATGGACTGTATAGTCTATGAGGTCGCAAAGAGTCGGACACAGCTGAGCGACTTTCACTTTCACTCAGGTTATTATAGAAACAAAGCAGCTTATGTAGAATGCTTGCTACGAGGCAGGAGCTCTTGAAACAGAATGGACATGGGAGATAATCGCTGCATGTCTCAATCACTGTCACATTTGCCTAACCAGGTTATTCTGTTGTTTAAATATTAAAATTGGGAAGTCCTTAGGTCCTACTTTCTTCTTTAATCCCGTTAATCCATTTGTGTTCATAACAGATTGTTGAGCCAGTTCTTTAGAGCATTAACAAAACCTTATAAAGATGTAGTTGCTATACGTTGAGACATTTAAAAGGTAAAAATTTTGTGGCACCTCTTTACTAAGCCTGTAGTTTTTGAAACATTTGGAGCATAACAGTTTGGTATAGTGGACTGACAAACTTCAAAAAGTGGGTTATGACTCTATGTGTCCTCGAGTAAATCATTTAATCTGTACTTAATCTTTTCATGTGTGGAATGAAATCTAATCCTGTACATCTGGTGCTGTAGGTTAATCTTTTCACAGTGGTGTACATCTCAGTTTAAATGGAATTTGCAAATTAATATGCCTGACCTATTGATAGGAGGGCAAAAACCAGAGCTTAATGTTACTGTAGGAGAAAACAAATCATTCATTAACATCTAATTATTAAGTATAATTGGATTTTACTGGGAATCACTATTGGCAAAAACTGTTTGACATCTCCAGAAGAAGTAACTTACTAATTTTACTTTTTCTTACAAAAGCAATTACAAATTCACTTTAACACTTAAGTGGTTGACTTCAGAGGCCTGAAATCTGTGATGTTAAAAATAAAAATTGAAACAAGCATTTCCTCTAACTTAAAACTTTAATGTTAAATTCTGTCTTTCATGTTTAAAATTAAATTTTAAAAAAGTTAAAGACTAATCTAAGCCAGTGGATATAACATATAATGAGTATGTTACTTACTGAATATCCTAAATGAATGGAATTTCATTTTCATTCCTTTTATACACAACATTTTTTTTTCAACAATTTTAATCATATAATATCTGCCTAAATACCCTTTCTATCATCAAGTTCAGTTTTGGGAGGTAGTAATTTCAAACACTTAAAGTCACTTTGGAAACTATTTTAATTTAGTGACGGAATCTAAAGGCCCTTCAGAAAATTTGCTGACTAAATTAATTTTTTTAATATTTTATCTCTAAAAAGATGTTGTTTTCAGAAACTTGACATTTCTCTTTTCCTATGGCTTTTAAGAACTGTTATGTTTTTGACTACTTAAATCTTTAAAAATAAGTAGTAGTAGCAATGGTAGGAAACATTTTATTTAACCACTGATTGGTCTGTTGAACCTGAGACTTTCTGGATCTTTTCTTTGGGTTGCTTAGGTAAAACCTCAGTTCCAGGAGATTTTAAGGCTGTCTGAAGAAAATATTGGTAAGTCTGTGCGTTATAATTTATAAAAACAATTAAATCTCTTTACTCCAGAAAAATACTTTATTCATTATATGCAAACTGTATAAATAAACTAACAAGTGCAGTGGAAAAGGAGAATCTATACCATGGAGCTCTTGGGTGTACAGCACTGCTACGCCTAGTACCCTTTCCATGGAGTAGTAATAAGACTAATCTCCATCAGTTCTATTGTAAATATCTACCTTCGCTGTAATCAAATTGACCTAAGCCTGACCTTCTCAGACTGTGTACTTACTGTGCCCTTGGAGGTCTGAAATCGTGCAACTGAGACACTAAAAAGGGAAAAATACAGAGCATGCAATTCATAATTAGCTACTTAGAACTTTTAAAAATTAAAACAAGTATAGCTGAATAGAATGTAAGATATACTTTCTTTTTTAATGAAACATGAGATTTTTATGAAACTACAGGCTTTAATGGGCAGCTCCAGCCCCTCTGTTCATAGTTTCTACTTACCTGTCTTAAGTCTGGTTATAGCACCAAGAACTCCTTTATGTTTGGATCTTATGTCCCTGTGTATTTTTCTAATTTCTAGGAATGAATTGTAAAAAAATATTAAGGACAAAAATGTATAGTCCCTGTGATTTGTGTTTTACCTTGGCTGTTTTGGATGTATAGGTAATTCTTACCTCAGTCTTACCTTAGTGATTTGATTTGAGTCATCTGGACTCCATTTTTGTCTGTCATCAGAGGTAATTAGAGAGTGAATAAATGATTCCTTTTAAGTTTGAAAATGTCAGTGAGGTTTTTTTTTTGACAAATGCTTCCTAAAGTTTATATTTAATAGGTTTCTAATGGTTTAATTACTTAGAATGAAAAATTGGTATTATCTGTTTAGTTAATTATTCATTCTGATGATGATAGCTTTCAGAATTATTATTGGGAGGTGATTATATACAGTCTGTATGTATGAATTCAACTTAAGCTTATGTTTATAGCCTCAAATTTATTTCTCAACTACCATAGTCACACTCAGCCAACATCAGTACTCCCCAAAAGATAAAATTACTCTTGCCAAGAGAATTAAAAAACCTCAAATACTAATTGATATGAAAATAGATTCATTTTGGATGAAAATACTTTCAAGACAGTTAAATACATGCTTTCAACTGAATTCTGTATGTACTACTTTCTGAAAAGAATTTAAAACCATATAAGAGTAGAAAATAATAATTTTTAAAAGTTTGAGTACATAAAAGCAGATGTGAAGTGCTTCAAATAATGCCTAACGTCAGTCAGTGAGAGCGCTTGGTGCTATAAATAGCAACTACCATATCATCTCTGGACTTTAAAAAAAAAATTGTCTACACATGCTGCATAGAAACATCTGATGTGTTACAGTCGTCACAGCAACACTCAGCTGTGATTGGATGCTTTCCGGTCTCCCCAAGCTGTATTTAGCCTCCCTACTCCATAAAAATAGTCAGGGTTCTGTCTGGCTTCTGAAAAACCCCTGTACAGGGGACAGGAAGAGCTCTGGAACTCGGCTAGTACTAGAAACTGGGTAGGTCAAATACATATCTAGGTGTTTCCTTTCAGCTGAGTGCCTTTATGTTTTACTGAATACTGCAAATTAAAAGCCTGAAAATGCATAGAACATGCTTATATGGCCACTTGGGAAAGTGTTAAAGAAAGCTCTGATTTATGACCATGCAGATAACAGTGCAGCATCTCAGTTTAGTCACTAAAAGTTTCCCATCTATCAAAATTGTGTATGCTAATGGCTCTGGAAAGTAGTGAGTTACATTTTCACAACCACCAGTGGATATGTATGTTTTGATCAAAGTATTTTTAAAGTAATGATAACATTTATTTGTAAGCCTTGTAACCAATTGTAATTTAAAATATAATTTGTACTATGACCTTTTGCTTTACATTTAAAGTGTACTCAGATATTTAAAATTATTTTTGTGATTTTTAGATTCCTCAGCAGAAAATGGGGTCCTCACTAAAGCTACTGTCCCCATTTATGCAACAGGAGTCCTTACGTGTTATATTCAGGTAAGGGAAAAATTCTTTGGCTGGAAAATGTAAAAGCACTTTCTATTTAGAAAGATAGCTAATGTTATATCTTTTAATATGTTTATAAGTGAAAATAATACCCATAAATGAGAAACAAATTTATTTATTCTTCTTATTCAATAAATAATATATAGTAGAAAGCATATTTTAATAATAGTCTCTTGAAGACTATCTCTGTTAAAAAAAAGAGATTGTGTGCTTCTTGATATTTTGTTTAAAAGTGTTAGATTGTACTTACGTAGCAATTTCTTTGTGTTTCTTGATAATTTTTTGATTAATAAACAAAGCACATCTGTTAGGTGAAGCAAACTGCAAAATGCCATAACGTACTGTTTCATCATTTTTAGCAAAGTATTTTGTAATCCCAAAACATGAAGGATTGCTCATGGTCTTTGCTCAGCTGGGCGTCTCTTCCGCTGTTCTTGCTGATAGTCGCTGTGTGGCTGCGTTCACCTGGTTGGTTGGTGGGGCTCCTGGCAGGATGACTGAGCTTTAGTCCCCATGGAGTCTTAGGGCCTCTCTCTGTCCACAGGTCCTGGGCAGCGGCAGAGCCAGACTCATTCTGTGCTAGCTTAGGGCTCCCCAAATTGTAAGAAACAGAATCTGCTAGGCTGCAAGCCTAGGCTTTGGAATCAGCACATCGCTACTACTGTATTCTGTTGGTTAAAGCAAGTCACAGGTCCAACCCAGATTCAAAAAAGAGGAAACTCAACAAGAGCTTGACCTAGGAGGTGGGTTCATTGGTGGTCACCAGTATAGCAGACCACCTCACTCTACTTAGCATAATAAACACGTTGTGTATTAAGGCATATCAGTCATTTTTAAGTGTGAGGCAGTCCCACCTGTGAGTTGAAAATATGGACTCAAGATAAAGCATATGTAGAAATTATGACACAATAATTCCTATGTACTATTTCTGACCACTCCCCCCAATTAATCTGAATGTAATCATAGGAAAACAATAAAATAAATCCAAGTTAACTTTTAAAAAGGAATTAGAATGGGAAAATCAAAGAGGAAGATCTTTTTTCCCCCCAAATTTTCCATAATAATTCCTAATTATTTTTGCATTTAAATTCAAAGCATGTGGGCTAGCCATTCATATTTATTGCACTCTTCTTCCAAAACAGATTTGAACCATCTTATAATATTAAACTGTGGTTCTCCAATATCATAAGATATCTTGCAGTAGAAGCTCCAGCTCAGTTAAAGTAGTACGGTATTCTTTTACCTTTTCTACCCTAGTTTCTCAGACTACCTCATAATGCTGACACACACAGGATCTCTGTGTTTACATATTTTAAGGCAGATTGCATCCATTGTTGTCCTTGATTTGTGAAGATGAAGTCCTAGCACATTATCAGGCACAACATCACGAGTACCCTTTCCTCTCTAATTTTAGAAGCTCTTCCAGCAGAATAACAAACGTAATGTCAGTATTTTCCTCTCTCATTTTTAAGCTTGGGCAGTAAGTATGTAGTATGTTGATTTTGACCATAAATAGTATTTTAAGGCATAATAAATATGAAATACATATTTTAAGGTTTGATAAAGTATGAAATACAAGGTTTGTTTCATAGTAGTCCCTCAGAATAGATTTATTGAATAAATCAATATAGACACATTTTTTGAGTCACTGTGTGAAATCCAAATATCTAAAGAGATAAGAGCTTTGCTACTATTTACAAAATGAGAATTGAGTGGCTATCATAGATTGTCAGTGCTTAAGGAAGCACATGCCAGTGTTTTTCTTACTAAACAAAATTTTCTATTAAGATAAATTAACTGTCCTTGTTGCTTTGATAAACAAAGCCTATTTTGAATCAAGTATGTAAGCAGTATTGTTTCGAAATTTCAAAGTTGAGAAATTGTGTTGTAGTAAATTTCCAAATCAAAGAATTCATGCTCATTTAGCAGTATATTTTGTAGCTGTTACTTCACAGTTAAGTTTTTTCAGATTTACAGTTTATTTTCCAAATTTTATGGATCCTCTGGTACAGTAAGCAACTAAAAATGAGTGAGATCTCTGTTCCACCTTAGCTCTGATGGTGGCTTGTCAGCGTTTCCGTTCTTCACTGAGCAGAGCAGCGTATTAGAAAGCTGCTGTGTCCGTCCTTCATTCCTGCTGAGCGTTCCTATTGTCAGTCCTTTGTTCCTACCTCACTCTGAGTTGGCCTGGCCGTGCAGGAAGCGTTAGATGGCGGTCCAGTCTTCCTCGTGGGCCTAGGGATGTAGGTGCCTCTCTAGTCACTCAGCCGTGTCCAGCTCTTTGTGGCCCCGTGGACTGTAGCCCACCAGGCTCCTCTGTCCATGGGACTCTTCAGGCAAGAATCCTGGAGTGGACTGCCGTGTCCTTTGCCAGGGGTCTTCCTGATCCAGGGATCAAACCTGCGTCTCCTGCATTGACAGGTGGATTCTTTACCACTGAGCCACCAGGAGGCATTGATACTGATACATATAGAAGCCATTTATTGTTGACATAATATAGCCCTAAAGATATATTTGACTCTAATTTATTATATATTTATTTCCTGATAGAATGTCAGATTCTTTCCCTTATACATTCTGGCTAATTTAACATACAGTTATCTTTTTTAACTTTTCTATTGACAAATTTCTTAATAGTGTGCTATGTAAAAAAAGAAAGAAATATTAAAATAAAGGTTTGTCAAAGAAAGTTTAAAAATAAAGGTAATTTTTTAATCAAAGGTGTGACTATTTTTTTAAGAACACAGTGGTCTATATTTCATCAAGTGTGTGACTTCTCACCACTAATAATTTCTTAGATATCAGTTTCTACTCTTAAGAGGATAACTGTTTTAGTGGCTTGTATTTAAGTATTTAAAGCCAAAATTAATGGGAAGTAAAACTGTTAAAATGAATTTTAATTTAAAAAAATATACCTTTTTACTTTCAAACCAGAACTATCTTATCAAACTCTGCAGTGATACAAGTAATCTGTATCTGAGTTGTCCAGTAAGGTAACCATACGTGGATGTTAAACAGCTTGAATTGTAATTAGTGCAATTAAAGAACTGAATCTTTTATTTTACTTCTCTTTAGTTTGAGTATAAGTTACCACATGTGGTGAGTGACTACTGTATTGGACAGCTCAGGTCTAAGTCAATGAGTCAGAATAGTATTTGTCCTCATACCATTGTGATTGTAGATATGCTTAATAAATATCTTTAATTAAAATGCTTACAAATTAGGATATTTTCCCCTTATTTGATAAAGTTTTCTAATTGTGGATATGAAATGATGGTTTTTAAGTTCTACTTGATTGCTTGGAAATTCATTATCAGTCTTTTTCTTCCATAGGAAGAAGACCGAAAGCTGTTGATTGGATTCTTAGAGGATGTAATGACCTTGCTTTCATTGTCTCATGCTCCTCTTGATAGCCTGAAAGCTGCTTTTGTGGAACTGGGGTAAAAATAATAGCTGATAGTTTTTAAAAGCTATAGCAAGTCTTAAAATTGGTTTTATAGACTACATAGTTTTAGTCTAAATAAAGATTGCTATACACGCCAAACTTATTGATTTCTTACTTAAGATCTTTTTGTTCTTTTTTTGTATATTATTTTATAATCAATACATTGTAATAAAAGAATGAGGTAAAGGATATAGATATGTCTTCTTTGAAGCAGCTGGAGGCATAAAATCAAGTACAAATTTGAAGAAGATTCAGTGGCCCAAAACTGGAAAAGGAGTCCCAGTGGGCTCCCTTTTCCATTCCATTTGATTTGCTTGGTCTACCACACAGTTGCACTCATCTCACTAGTAAAGTAATGCTCAAAATTCTCCAAGCCAGGCTGCAACAGTACGTGAACCATGAACTTCCTGACGTTCAAGCTGGATTTAGAAAAGGCAGAGGAACCAGAGATCAAATTGCCAACATCTGTTGGATCATGGAAAAAGCAAGAGAGTTTCAGAAAAACATCTACTTCTGCTTTATTGGCTATGCCAAAGCCTTTGACTGTGTGGATCACAGCAAACTGTGGAAAATCCTGAAAGAGATGAGAATACCAGACCACCTGACCTTCCTCCTAAGAAATCTGTATGCAGGTCAGGAAGCAACAGTTAGAACTGGACATGGAACACCAGACTGGTTCCAAATAGGAAAAGGAGTACATCAAGGCTGTATACTGTCACCCTGCTTATTTAACTTCTATGCAGAGTACATCGTGAGAAACACTGGGCTGGAAGAAACACAAGCTGGAATCAAGATTGCCGGGAGCAATATCAATAACCTCAGATATGCCGATGACACCACGCTTATGGCAGAAAGTGAAGAAGAACTAAAGAGCCTCTTGATGAAAGTGAAAGAGGAGAGTGAAAAAGTTGGCTTAAAACTCAACATTCAGAAAAGTAAGATCATGGCATCTGGTCCCATCACTTCATGGCAAATAGATGGGGAAACAGTGGAAACAGTGACAGACTATTTTGGGGGGCTCCAAAATCGCTGCAGATGGTGACTGCAGCCATGAAATTAAAAGACACTTGCTCCTTGGAAGAAAAGTTATGACCGACCTAGACAGCATATTAAAAAGCAGAGACATTACTTTGCCAACAAAGACCTGTCTAGTCAAAGCTATGGTTTTTCCAGTTGTCATGTATGAATGAGAGAGTAGGACCATAAATAAAGCTGAGCGCTGAAGAATTGATGCTTTTGAACTGTGATGTTGGAGAAGACTCTTGAGAGTCCCTTGGACAGCAAGGAGATCCAACCAGTCCATCCTAAAGAAAATCAGCCTTGAATATTCATTGGAAGGACTGATGCTGAAGCTGAAACTCCAATACTTTGGCCACCTGATGTGAAGAACTTACTCGTTTGAAAAGACCCTGATGCTGAGAAAAGATTGAAGGCGAGAGGAGAAGGGGACGACAGAGGATAAGATGGTTGGACTGACTTAATAGACATGAGTTTGAGTAAACTCTGGGAGTCGGTGATGGACAGGGAGGCCTGGCGTGCTGCAGTCCATGGGTCGCAAAGAATCGGACACGATTGAGGGACCGAACTGAACTGAACTGAACTGAACTCATAATCACATCATCTAGCTGCTTAAGTAGTTTCTTCTCATTCTTTACTAAAAACAGGTTTATGTATTTATTAATAACAGTATCCCACATTTGGATAAGTGTCACACCCAACTTAACCCTTCCATATATGGTGGTTTGAGTTATCCTTGATTTGGGTTATCCTAACTGATCCTATACCACCCATACGGCATATATAGGACAGTATTGTTTCTCCATTGTTTATAGATGTCAGAAATTAAGACTCACAAAAGTTACAGCTTACCCGTCTCTTAGTCCAGTGTTGCTTCTCATAAGCAGTATATTTTATTTTACTTTATTTTTTTATAATTTTAACTTTTATGCTATTAAAGAGTTGAAATGTCTATTCTCTTTGCACATGCTTAGAGAAACTTAGTTCCTGAGTGTGCTAAAAGTTTGTAGTTGTATAAAGTGACTTCCTTTTTTTAAAGGATCTTAGACATAGCCTATTAAACCATAGAAAGTAATTCTATATGTTCTGCCAATATTTCTGTCACTGGTCTTCCTCAGAAGGTAGAGTCTCAGTACCCCAGTAAGACACTGTGGCGCTCACTTTCAGCACGGGTTTTCTTCCTTCCAGTGCGAATCCAGCTTACCATGAGCTACTGCTGACTGTTCTATGGTATGGTGTTGTCCACACGTCAGCACTCGTGAGGTGTACTGCTGCTAGAATGTTTGAGGTATGTAAACAGAAGTTTCAGATCATAATGATTTTCTTTGGAAGGGGGAGAGGGACTATTTTTTTGAAGGGAGGGAGCTTTTCATACTATGTCACGTCGATGTACATTCTGTGACATTGAATAGTATCTAGCTGTGTCCTGTGGGATGGGGCAGAAATTTAGTTTTGGAATATTTCAGATTGTTTTTTAGCCTTATTGGTTCCTTGAATGTTATTATATTATCATTTCCTCTTCTCAAATTTCTTTTAAATCTTACTTATTTCCATCCTATGTAAATCTTCTTGGCTATACTTTTCTATTTACTGAGGCAAATGGCTATTAAAACAAACTAAAACAGTAGAGGGTATTTATAAAGTTGTAAAATATAGTTGGATTCATGAGTAAAATATACTTTGATTCAATCATTGCAATTATGGAAATATTTATTGATTGCTCCTACTTTGTTATTTCCTTGCATATCATATCTAGAATAACAGCCTCTCTAGACTTTAAATGCCCATAGACTTAACGAGAGAAGACACTTCATATAATTTAACTAGATTTTCTTAAATTGCCACCTACCCAAGTTTAGTATGAAAATTGGAATGCCTATCTTTTTTATCCTTCACAAAGGAAATTGTGTCAGCCTAGTTCATGTATATATGTTTTTAGAACTTGAATGTGAGCACTAAAGTTGGCTTTGAATGTTTTCCTGTTGAATCTTATCACAGAGCCGTCCTGCCTGGGTTCAGCGTCTGTCTCTGCCACTTATTGCTGGGTTCAGACTTCTCTGGCCTTGGTTTTCTCATCTATAAAGTGAAGATAATAATAAGTATCCATTTCAAAGGATTTTTTGTTAATATTAAATGAGCTAATACTTGTAAAAGCCTTAAGACAGTGTCTGACACATAATTAGAAGAACTTAATAAATGTTAACTATTATTATGATTGTTGTTTTTTAAATCTATGCCATTACTTCACTATTATATTATATAATATAATAATATAATAGTTTAAGATAATATAATAGTTTAAGAAAAGTATGTTTGGTCAGGCTAAAACTGTCCCTATTGTGTATGTCATTCTTAAAATATCTTAAAGCATTTATTTTCATAAGAAGAAGGAGATAATTCATATCTTCCTACATTTCAGAATTTTTAGATAATTGAAGGTAAATTGCAGTCAAAGGGTTAGAGTACTGATAGATTTTAAAACATATACCATCTAAAACTTTTAAGTTTTTGTGGCATCTAAAGAAAATTCCATTCTTATCAGAAGATTGAAAATCCTCTGTCCATGTTATTCCACAGTTATACAAATTTGATCCAAAAAACCAATCATGTGTTCTTTGTCAAGACAAATGCCAAATTAAACATTTAATTAGATGACTAGCATAATAAGTTCCTTCTAAGTACAAATAGTTTTTGATTATTTAGTATGCTGAAAAGTTATTACCGTGGAAGAAGAAAGTCCTTCTTCAGCCGCCTCTTTCCCCCAACAGAAAAGAGCATCGTATTTCTTTAACATACTGTCTTCATAGAATTGTATTCTAAGACCATAAGAGCTATTTCTTTGTCTTAAAACATTTATTTCTAATGTGTCTAAATATACTGATGAAGCATACCATATAAACGAAAATAGTTTAGAGAAAATGAGGTCTCCTCCCTTTTTACTTGTCTTTGTATTTTTTCTGCCTTATTTCTTACATGTGACTTTTGTCTGGTTTTGGTTTCTATGTCTGCTGTCAGTCCTGGCTGGAAACTCTACCTGTGCTTGAGCAGTTTTCAATGTTCTCAGGTTGATTATGAATTTCTGAGTCTAATTTGAGAGACTTATTTCAATATTTTTTCAAATTCATTTATGATAAAGTAGTTTTACTGAGCATGCCAGTAAAAGTCGTCAGGAAATATTAAAATTATTTTTGGCAATGAGCCTTAACAATATTGTATTAAAAGATTAATTATTTCATAAGATTTCTTCTGTTACTAATACATTATAATTTACAATTATGCTTGCTTCCCCTGCCACCCAAAAATGACTTAATTCAAAATAAAAATGTAAAAAGAGGGGGACTTAAAATTTTTTAAGTTTTTAATGTCAGAACAGAAACTATTGATAAGAAAGTGAGAAATGAATATATCAGGAATTTGATATTGCATACTTAGTGAAACTGAACACTAAATTTAGCTCTGAGTTTTCAGACAGCAGGACAAAAAGGGAAACTCTAGTCATTGTTAAATAAGAGAAAGTATATTCTTGATGTAACAAATTAGTATTGAAATTGATTTACAAAAGAGACTCTCTCATGTGACTTCTAGTGTGACATAGTGGATTTCCCAAAAGATGCAGAAAATTAGTTTCATATAATGATTTCTTATATCAGTCATAAGGAAATAAAGCACGTGATATTAAGACCACAACTCAAAGAAGGCAAGGGCTTTTAAGACCAGTGAATGAGTCCATTTTAAGGCTTTTTGGCTGGCACAATATAAACCTTTCAAAATGTACTTTACTGATTCAAATCTAAGCTATTTTGTTTATAAAATGATACAGAGAAGAGAGTTTTATTTAACAGTCCACCTCTTTGTGACCTTGTGGATTGTAGCCTGCCAGTCTCCTCTGTCCATGGGATTTCCCAGCCAGGAGTAACTGGAGTGGGTTGCCATTCCCTTGTCGAGGGGATCTTCCTGACCCAGGGATTGAACCCCGGTCTCCTATATTGTAGACAGATTCTTTACTATCTGAGTCACCAGGGATGCCCTTTTATTTATAAAATGATACAGAAAAGAAAGTTTTATTTAACAATATTTGAATTTCTTCCCCCTGTTTCTTTCTACCTGACATGTGTAATGCTTTTAAAGTAGTAACAGAAATTCTTTGTCATTTTATTCCTGTCTAAATTATCCATGGTTCTGTTGAAACAAAAATTCTTTCAGAATACTGAAGCAGATTCAAAAGTACCTGCTGGGTTTTTGTTACTAAAAATTCCATGACATCTTCCAACTTCTTGGAGGACTAGTTCCCTTACAAGGTTAGCATTTAAGATTAATAATTTGTATTTACATTCTGAAATTGAGATTGTAGGATTAAGGTGTTACCCTTCTCTGTTGAAGCTCATAAAATGCTGTGATTTCTATAAAAAAAAAGTGCATATAGCTCAATATTGTCCTTTTGTTCTGCGATTTAGGGTTGGCTGCTAAAAAATTGTTTTATAATTAGATTATAGAAATAGGTCTAATTGTGGTTATCATATTTTTTTTAATTTGAGCTTTTAGAGAAATGAGCCATTTGTAAGCATTAACTCCTTGGACCAACCAGAAGCATTTTTTAATTTAATTTCTTTTTCTAAATACATCACGAGTCTTGCACCCTTAGAGGCATCGTCACAGCTCCACTTGCGTTTCTTGAATGCCTCGTCTCTGCCAGACACAGCGGTTCAGTGTAGTGCGTGCAGTCAGTAGTGCAGGGATCCTTGGAGGCAGATGACAGTCACCATTTTCAGATGAGAAAACTGAGTTTCAAGGGATGGTGTAATATATGTGAGGCCACATGCCTAATAAGTGGAGAGCTGCAGTCTGAACCCAGGTCTGATGTCCACATGAAGTAACTCCTTTGCACTAGGCTGTCTTAGGTCTCTGTACCTCAAGAAAGAAAGCTCTGTGATGTGAAAGACTGGGAATTTTTGTATGTGATTTTAAATTTTACGTGCTTTAGAACAGTCAAAAGCAATTTAGTGGTGGCTGCTAGCCGTTTGAGTTTGGTTTAAAGACAGTCCAGTTTGTACCTTGTTGGTCAAAACAAAATTATACCAGATTTATGTAAAGAATTTAACTGTAGAACCCAGTATGTCGTCTTTTTGGCTTCTTTTAAAAAATAACAATGATAAAGAATAAAGCTTTATTTTAAATTGCCTTTTAATTGAATTTGAAAATTGTGTAGACTATGTGACCAAAAGTACAAATTGCCATTGAGTTGGTGACAAGCTGTTTTCGGGGACTGCTAGGCTGTGGAAGCTTTATTCTCCTCCTAAGCGTTCTCTGCCTTTTTTAAGCACTCCAGTAGTAATATTGGCTTAGCTTCTAATTTTGGTTTTGCTTTTGTGTTTTCTCTTTCTCTTGGTTGTTCCTTTCTTCTTCCGTGGCATTGTTGTCTGTTCTCTCCATGCATCACCTGTGAACACCCCCTGCGCTGGCCAATCAGCTCTTGGTGAAGGGGGTGAATGAAACTCTGGTAGCTCAGAGGGTTGTTCCTGCTCTCATAACTCTCTCCAGCGACCCTGAAATGTAAGTGTCGTCCTTGCCTTTTACCTTCAGCATCCCGTTCAAAACGTGCCTGTCAAGAAATAACCATCAGCTTTTAAATTCATTGAAGAGTAGGTTTAACTCTTTAAAATAATAAAATGGGATCATGCTTACTTGATTTTAAACTATTATACTACTATTCATGTGTGGGTTTTGTTTTTTTTAAGTCCACCTTCACAGTAAGCTTAATGACAAGGCCATGTATTGAAAGGGGTTATTAGTAGTAGTGTTCCTCAGTAAACATCTCCAAAACTTAAAACACGCTGATGGACTATTTCTTCCAAGCCAAGAAGGGATGCTCTGCTAATCTCACTAACATGTTGTTACCAGTAAGTATAGTGGCATGAACCAGAGGCTTAACGTTTTAATGTCTCATGTGGGTGACTAAACCAAGAAAGGCCAATGAGTCTGCCTGCCCATCCTCAGTCACAGCTAACCCAGTTCTCATTCCAGTTTACCAAACCATTTTTTATTGCATGTTGACTGGTTTACAGCTGACTCTTCGAGGCATGAGTGAAGCGTTAGTTGACAAGCGGGTTGCTCCGGCCCTTGTTACCTTGTCCAGTGATCCTGAATTGTGAGTTCCACAGACTGCAACCCTAAGTTATACTGTCTGTCTTTTTGAGCATTCTTCTTGGTCTGCTTTTTTTAATTTAATTTGTCATTGCTAGCGACTAATACAGTATATGTACCTTGTACTTACCTTGATATATACTTTAATAATAACCAGTTTTTCATCTCAAAGAAAATGTCAGTTTTTTTCTTCTTTAATTCTAACAGCTCTGTCAGGATTGCTACGATTCCAGCCTTTGGCACAATTATGGAAACAGTTATTCAAAGAGAGGTAGGAAATGAGTGAAATTTCTTTCATCTGATGTGCTGCTGAGGGGATGGGAGCACATGGCCGTACCCGCGCCCTGTGGCTGGGGGCAGGGAGCACACGCATCCATTTTATTTCTCAGTTAATTATGGGCCAGAGGGACCTCAGTGTGTGAAAATATGATAGCCAGCCTTCCAAAAGTATCTTTTCATATGCTAAGACAATCTCTAGTCTTTCTTCTCAATTAGAAACTTCAGTATAAGCCAGCTCTCAGGTGTTCTGTTCTAAGCCTATCTGGATATTGCAGTATTGAATAATCCTTCACAGCAGATCTAGTTTCAAAGACTTCTCTTATTCAGTAGACTTCTGGATAGTCTGCATAAATTCCCAGTTGTTGGTGCGTGCAGATTGGAAGAGAACAGGTTTCCTCAGTTTCAGGAATGGAGGCTCGAGGGGCCGATGTTCTTGTAACTGTCACTCAGGTCAAGCTGCAGGTCATGTTGTAGACTGGTGTTACCTTCTGGCAGTCCACATCACTGTGACAAACCTTCTGTCGTGCCTGCTTCAGGAGATTACCAGTCTTCCTCCCTCAAAGTTTATTTTGATTCAGAAACCTGTGTGATCTAGTTTGTTTGGTTCTGTCTGCAACATTAACTATTAGACACTTATCAAAATTAGTATCAGAATGTTATTCTCTATTATGAGATTGGACATGTCCTTGCACAATGAAAAATGCTGTACACTAGAAAATCAATTATTTGTGGACGTATTAGCCACTTAAACGGAAAACAAGATTTTCCATCTCATAGACATTTCACACACACACAAAAATTATATATATATAGACTGTTTTGTAGAATTTTTGTCATAGAGATTTTTTTGTAACAAAATAAACAACTTTGTTAGTTGTGGGAAAAAGTGTTTTCTGTTTTTTTACTTGCATATATATATATATATATATTTCCCTGGCGGAGCAAAATAAAAAAAATACATCATTCTGCAAAGCTTGCAGTCTTGGCAGAATTTCAACATGTTCTTAAATCCCAAAATAAAAACTTCTTTTAGGGAAATATGAGTAATATATAAGTCACTAATGACTCATTGCTTTCAGAAGGTGAATAAGTGGGTAACTTACACTGTTATCTGTTTTAAGAATTCTAACTTAGACATAAAATCATCATACGTTTATCTTTTTCCCTAAATATTATGGGATCTTTCTACAGTTTGTCGGGGAATATTTGTGTTAAAAAAATAAAATGAGTTGGCAAACATGTAGGCTCTTTTCTGAGCTTAAAAACTGGAGAAGTACTTACTTAATTTCAAACTTCAACTCATGTTGATACAAGTCATTTGAATCCAGCGATGCAAGCCCTGTTTAGTGTGTGTCTTTCCCTCATTCTGACTGTATGATATTCAATTTTAAGTTGCTGGAAAGAGTGAAAATGCAGTTGGCGTCTTTCCTGGAAGACCCTCAATATCAAGACCAATATTCTCTGCATACAGAGATCATAAAAACATTTGGTAGAGTTGGGCCTAATGCAGAGCCAAGGTTCCGAGATGAGTGTAAGTTGCATTTTTTTACTCTTTTTCCTGAATTGACATGTAAGAGCAGAACCATAAGCTTCTCTGAGGATATGTCATGTGTTAAAGCCTTTTCTGCACTTTGTCTTTCACACAACTGAAAGCTGCAAGTGAAACAAGTTCTTATTGAGGATTGATCATTATTGCTGTTACTCAGTGGTTTCTTATACGATATCCGATAGACATATGAAAAGTAACTCATAAATAATTTCAAGTTATTTTTAGAACAGTTCTTAATAACTTAATTTCAAAATAACTGTGCTCCTTATATTCAGAGATTATTATTTAATTGTTATTTCTAAGGAAATATATATGTGTTTTTAGACATGTTATGAAAAGTGTACATTCCTTCCACGTAGCATGCCATCCAACAATTTTAAGTCAAGCTTGTCGATCTGCTAAATAACCTGCATAAAGATCTGCTGAAACATTTCCTCCGGTTTCTACTCTGTCGCTTCTACAGTGAGCCTCAAAACCCTCATGACAACCATTTCCGAGTGGTATCAAAGCATCCAATAGTTATCACGCCGAGAGCATGACAGTTATCACTGCTACAACTTAGTCCTTTTGGTTTTAGCCATTTGACATGCTCTTGAAAGGGTCACAGGCTTGGTTTCCTAAGTCAGTTTATAAGAATTATCACCAAGAATATTGTCAGGATTTGGACTGCAGTGTCCAAAAGGGCATGAACACTTACGGAGCTACAAAAACACAATCACAAGATTATTTCTCGATGGGTAATGGTGTTGGTAACATGAAGAGGAAATAATATTTCACATATTTCACAATTAGTTAACAGAAAAAGTTTAGTGTTTTAGTGAGCAGTAGGGTTAGTTCCTCATCGTGGTGACATCAGATTTACAGATGGCCCTCTGCAGGAGCTCAGACGAGCTTTATTGTGGCTGTAGTTGTCCTGAAGCAGGTCTTGGCTGAATTGAATCAAGGGACAGTCTAAATAGTCAGTGGACCTTTGGTGGGCGCCACATTGTTGAGAACACAATCGAACCTTTGTATGCACATTCAAGAGAAAGGTTGACACATTGCATGGAAAAAAGAAATTTTCTTTTCATAATGATCCCAAAATAACAAGATTTGGCTAGAGAAAGGATTGAGAATAGAAGCTTCCAATGCTTGAATAGGTGTCAACTATTATCCCTGAAGCCTGCTACAAGTTAACTGTATATTGATTGACAAGTGTGTTTTAAGACCAAAAATTGTTTCTACTTCTATATTTACTACTCAGTCAGTTGGTTTCTCTTTTGCTTTAAAACTTTACCCCAAGGAACTCAATGTCCTATATTAATAAGATGAATGGTATACAAGTAGAACCCATACTGACAAGGATGCTATATTGCTATCTGTCTGTGCCTATAGACAGTTCCTGTTAGGAACTGAAGAAAGGTCAGAGAATTGCAGGGTGGTGACTGCTGTTTCTTGGAGTGGTATTTTTTAACTTTTCTATCTCTTTTCCCCTCTGTTTCTCAGAGAATAGACGACACTGGCTCACCCAGCGGCCCTTTTTCTTCCCCACTCTTAGTGAACACAGGCCCTTTCGGTTTTCATTTTTATCTCAGGGGCCATTTGGTTTTTCCAGTGAGAGTGAAGCCGCTCAGTCGTGTCCAACTCTTTGCAACCCTGTGGGCTGTAGCCTGCCAGCTCCTCCATCCATAGGATTCTCCAGGCAAGAATACTGGAGTGGTTGCCATTTCCTTCTCCAGGGGATCTTCCCGACCCAGGGAGTGAACTCAGGTGTCCTGCATTGCGGGCAGACTGTTCACCGTCTGAGCCACCGGGGAATATGTTTCAGGATATGATACAATTCTGTTTGTTTTCCACTTTTTAAACTTTATCTGAAAATGTTCAGTCATACTTCAGAGATTTTCTAACATGGCAATTTTACATTTCAAATCAGTTTTGTTTTTTTCTAAGTTCCTTATTTTAGATCTCAGCCCGTTTATAAAAAGAGAAGACATGATTCCCTTCGTTTTTGCTACTGGATCTACCCCAGAATATATTTTGGAACTTTACTAAAATCTATTTTTTAAAAGTTTCCTATTGATTTATCTTTACTTTGTTTGCAGTTTTGAATCTTTAAGTGAAAGGCTTCAGAAGTGGCCTTATGTTGTGTGTTTCCTATTTTCCTTGCCCACTGAAGGTCATTTGTAGAAATACTCACATTTAGGTTATTAAATCTTTTAACCATTTATCTCCATCTGAGGGATTAACAGTTGAGTGAATTGTTACAGGACAGTACTTATATAATGAAATGTTGAATTCTGTAATAAATGTCTATCTTCAGAGATTTAGGAAGATCCTAAATGATTGCCTTTAACTGTCAGTAGACTAGAATTTAAAGAAACTTATTTAGGTTTGTTTTCTAGTTAAGCAGTTTTAAGGGGATATTGTGTAGTGTGGTTGTTGAGTTTCTGAGAAAAACATTGAGGAAAGGATTGCTTGAATAAGAAATAACAGAGAATGAGCAGAATGAATAGAGAGGCCACGCTTTTATAGATAAACAAGTGCAAGGAAGGTAAGTTTGAGCAGAAATGAAATAAAGACTCTTTGAGAGACTGTCTCAGAGCCACCATTTTGTTGAGGCCTCAGCATGCCAGTTAATGAATCAAAGTTTCAGTGAATTCATTAGGAATTCAACAAAGAGTCGAAGTTTTTGTCTTATGGTTTTAGAATACCTCTTAAGTATACTGTTACTAATTTTGACAAGTCAAAAAGTCCCCTAAAAATGGCCGTTGTTGTCCTAAGTTTTTGTGGGTTTGTTTTTTTGGTTTTTTTTTTTTTACATTTACTAAGGTAAGCTTAAAGATTGTAATTATAGTGCTGATCTATTGAGAAAGAAGATTTTTCGATAAGGAGATTGTGGCTTTAACATATGCAAATTCAGTGTAAACGTGAAAGGAGTCACTGCAATTGGTCAGAGAATATGTGCTTATGAACCCTGTTTGGAGTCCCCCAACCAAGCAGGGACTAGAAAGGGACCCTGAGATCAACAACTTGATAATCACTTACCCTGGAGCCATTTCTCCAAGGAACCCTGGTTTTAGTGGGTATTTAGAGATCATGATCTTAGGCAGTAGGAGTGCTCAGCGTTACTGAAGTGGTTATTGTTTCTTGGGCCATTGCTTTTATTTTAGTAGTGTGTTGTCTGTATTTTTTAAATTTTACTCTGTTCATTGAGATACCAGATATTGAGCACATTGAGTGACTTGAAAACTCAGGCACCTGTGCTATTTGACATTGGTCTTTGCTATGAACTTGAGAAACTAAAGTCAGCAATATTTTCATGAAGTAGTGAAATAACTTGATATTGAAAGAGAAGTATACTGCATTTATCTTTTAATAGCAACAATAATACCTGATTTATATAAACTTTATAATAATAACACAAGAGGTAGGTGGTTTACATTTATTTATTTGGTTTTCATTTTTCAGATTGGGAAACTGAATTGCAGTGAAGCCAAATGACCTGTATACATCCTCACAATTAGGTTATAATGGCATGCTGTAATCTGTTTCTCCCAAATTCTGGATCACTCTTTATTCTGAAAAAACATGCTTTCTTCCCTAGTAAGAAAAAGCAAGTATAGGATGTGGGTGATCTTTTGAAATCATCCAAAATTAAAGTAAAATTTTATAAAATAAAATATTATTTTTCAAATGGATAAAGGACATTTTAGGTTAAAGTTAATAATTTATTTTTCTCTTTTCAGTTGTTATACCGCATCTGCATAAGTTAGCCTTGGTGAACAACTTACAAATTGTGGATTCTAAAAGACTGGATATCGCTACCCATCTCTTTGAAGCCTACAGTGCACTCTCCTGTTGTTGTATCCTTGCCTTATTATGTGTGTCTATATTTAAGGATCAGCTTTGCTATGAACCTCAATTGTCAAACATTGAGAAGTAGAATTTTTTCTTCAGCTTAAGTAAGAAGTAGAGTCGAAGTTTAAACTCTGAGTTGACTTGCCCCACTCTTCATTCTAGCCATCCCCTAATTTTAAAAGACAACTTTGATCTTCTGTTTTTATATGTTCTATAGTTTTAAAAACACTGACTAAAATTTTGTCTGTGTTAATCAGCTGTATGACTTAAGCCACAAATGAACTACAGCTGAGGCTTCTCTGTTAATCAAAAGGAAGCCTTATCTATGTCCTGGCATTCACTTTTAATGAATGTTTAACCACCTTTATTATCCTATGAATATCTCTTGGAGACATATCACTCATTGAAAAAAAAAAAAAAAAATACAGGGCCACCCAGGTTAATCATTTGCATTGATTAGCAGAACTGGAGGAAGCCTCAGAGCTCATCTAAGCCATGTCACTCACTACTTTCTATAAATGATTAAACTAAAACTTGAAGACATTAGTGACTTCTGTTTTTTAATAGTTAAAAGCAGAATTGTGGCTACAACAGTGAACTTTAGCTGTCCTGTTAAATGTTCTCTTTACTATCCTAGACCTAGTAAAATAAAACTAAGAAATAAAAATGAAATAAAACTAAGAAGGAAGTAAAGATAATGATGGGCAGAACAAACTCCAGCTTTCAGGCTTTCCCATTAAAAGCAGAATAACCCTAGAAAGGGGAAATAAGAGATTGAAAAAGGAGTGAGCACTAAACACTTGAACAGGACTGTGAAAGTACGTGCCACACAACATAACCAGAGAATTATGGTTGGACAGAAAAAAATGATGGTAGGGAAAGTAGAAATGTAGAACCAGGTGTTAAGGAGCTGCTGGTCCTTTTCAAAGTGTCCAAGCTTGAAGCTCAATACATGGTTGAGAGCACTTCATTTTGGGACTCTTCTGCAAATTGCCTAGTCACATGGCTGACATTAGCTACTTTTTATCATATAGATTATAAAATGGGCAGAGATACCATAGTTTGATAATTTTGCCTCAGCTAACCACATATTTTCTATAAGTTTAATTCCAGTAAAAGCAGAACTTACTATCATTCCTAGTTTATCTTGTTGGCATTTGCAACTTAGAGAAGATAGAGGAAGCAAGAAGAGGAAGTGATAATTGTGAATTCTCAAGGAAGGACTCTTTAGTAATGGAGAAGTGACAAGACCCTTACAAGAAAGTAATAATGGCATGTCAGAGTGTGGCATGTCAAAGAAAGAAAACACAGATAGGTTTATACCTGTTCCCTAAACTTTGCAAAAGTAAATGTTTACAAACTTCAGTGAAAAGTTATGTGTAATCTTAAATTTTCTTAGAGTTTCAAAAAGAATATGCCTCCAAGAAAATGAGAAAGTCAAAAAAAAGAAAGGTAAAAAATTCAGCTCTGTAAACATAATTTTCCAAGTGGACAAGACGGTGGTTTCTGAAAGCAGAGGCGTCCATATGGAAGGGGCGTCACTGCATGGTTAGGTATGCACAGACTGCCACTGCAGAGGACACACAGGAAAAAGCCTCCACACCAGCACAGCAAGGGGAAGAGGCATCTCAACAGTAGACCCTGTGCAAGCGCTTCTGCCTGAGTCAGGACTTGTGCTTGTGTCCACAGGGGGGTTATGGCCACCAGGAGAATCGCGCTGCCTGTGTCTGTCCTATGTTCCACGGCATCCTGAGCTGATGGGACACAGCATCATATTTCAATAGGTTTGGCAAGGTGTTGCGTCAGAAGTGAAGTTTAATATAAAATTTGAAGGAGTCTAGAAATATTTGACTTAGAATGGTTTAGGGATGAAAAGATAATTTGAAAATTATTTTAAAGGTTGTTATGAAAAAAACTTAGGCCCATTTGTGTAAACGCTGACGAGCAGGGAGGCCTGTGGTCTGAGAAGAACTTTCTGAGTTATCTAAAGGTACAACGACCTCTTCTGTGAAACTGAATGTCCTGTCACTGTTTGCAGTCAGAGGCCTTATGACCGTCATTCATGGATGAGGTAGAGGTGGTTTCTAACATCAGATAGGACTAAATGACCTATAAGCTTCCAGCTCCTAAGAAAGACTGTGGGATTTCATGGGGAAGAGGACCACACAGCGAGTAGGGAGAGAGGAGGCTTTATTCCTCTCTCTCTTGGAAATAACTGTATTTTCAAGGCAGTAGTTATACGGATTTTTTTACTTAATAAAGTTTATTATAATTTGCTTCAGAAAAATCAGTTCATCTTTATAGGGGAAGTCATTTACTGGCATTTTCCACTTTAATATTAATATGGTATAATATTAAATAAGAACTATTTTTAAATGGCTCACAACTATGATAGGTGAGAAAGTGTTGTTAAATAATGTGAATGAACAGGGTGAATTGTTTTCTTAAGAAATGCATCTGCTTTCCTGACTCCTTTCAATGTCATATAATCAACTAAAACTCATACGACTAAGAAATACAGGTAGTACGGAACGTATTACAGCAAAACCTCTCTCGCCCAATTCGATCAGGACCAGTATGCGTCAGGTTAACAGAATGGTTGAAGTAAGAAATCTAGAAAATAATATATATCTAAGGTAACTTCTTTTAACTTAAAACACATGAATGTAACTTATTTTACCAATCTTTTGATGTAAAGTTAAGGCATTTCTTTTGTCAATCTGCTGATTAGAGTTTTAAACATTAGCATTCTTAGAATAATCACGTTTGTAATATAATTGTCTATGAATTTCAACTTAAGTTTGTTTAAAGAGAATCCGGAAACTTTTCTGATAATGGATACTGAATTTTTCTAGATTTTTGTATTTTTATTTATATTTTAATATGCGTATATTTTAAACAGCAGTGTTTTAAGCAACTGGACTTTCAACTTAATTATCATGGAAACATTAATTTTCTTTCCATCCTCATTTAAACATCCAGTTAAATTTCATGATTTCATTTTCACCCTTATTATTTCATATGTTTACATACCAAGTTATTAAACTATGTGCTGTAACAGTAACGAATGCTTCTGACATGAAGAGATTTGTGGCAATAAACACAGTTGACTCTTGACAAGTAACTAACTCAACAGATAAGAATGATGCTTGAGGGAAGCCTGTTGGCTCTAAGTGATCAGCATACCCTAGTCATCATTTAAGAAATCTGCTTCTGTTCTGTTGGACATACCAGTTTGGGTTTTGTAAGTGTCCTTAACTACTTTCTCTCAAGTCATTTCAGAGGATTTAATGGTTAATCACTTTTTACCTGGTCTCAGATGTTTACGCATCGACATGGAACATCTTTCTCCAGAGCATGAGGTAAGCTGCTGTCACGATTTAGCCACTGTGACCATCAGCACCATATGCTCCTGTGTGTTAATGTCTCCTACGCGCCTGCTAAGTCGCTTCAGTCTCCTACGCGTGCCTGCTAAGTCGCTTCAGTCGTATCTGACTATTTGCAACTCCGTGGACTGTAGGCCTCCAGGCTCCCCTGTCCATGGGATTCTCCAGGCAAGAACACTGGAGTGGGTTGCCGTGCCCGCCTCCAGGGGATCTTCCCAACCCCAGCATCCAACCTTGTCTCCGTGTCTACTGCATTGGCAGGCGGTTTCTTTACCACTAGCACCACCTGGGAAGTTCATTATCTCCTATTCAGACTTTTATTCCTCTTCGTGTGAGGCCTGATGATGGTAGGCTGTGCTTAATTTTTACAAATCGAGTTCAGTGTCATTTTACGGATTTATTAACTAGCGATGAGACCTTAAGCAGCTCCTTTTGCATCTCTGTTCAATTCTCTAAAGTAGGCATAACGAACTGTCTAGAATTTAGCAAGGAATGTATGTGAAATGCTTTTTATCTGCAAAATGCTGTACAGTATTACCTCAGACCATCAGCTTTCTTAGAGGCAGAGTTTCTATTTTCTGTCTCCATTTCCTCGTAACACTTCTCATTCTGTTTATCTTCCTGTGTCCTCAGGACAGAAGACACAGGTTCTGTCCCTGTTTTATCATCTATTTCCTATTCTATGTCATCAATCTGTTCTTCTATCAGTTTTTCTTTAGCCTATTACCATGTTTGACTCTCGCATCCTAAACAAAACAAAACCAAAATCTTCCCCTTATCCCTGCACCACACCTCTTGCCTCCCAGTATTCCACGCTCACTCTCAGCTCTCACACAGTCAGTACAGCGCGTCCACCGTCACGCCGCCAGCAAAGCTTCTGTCTCTGAGCTCACCGGTGATCAGTGCTGCACTGAACAGACATGCCGGAGTTGTAACCTTTTCCTCCACGCCTCTGTCAGTGCTCGATGTTTTTGGACTTCTTTGACTTCGGGAGATACAAAGATGGTTTTCATTGCATTTCCTTGATTGTTTTCAAACTTGGAATTCTTTATGTGCTTACTAACATCAAAGCCTTTTTAGGTTTTTTTGCCCATTTTTCTCACTTTGGATGATATTTTTTCCTATTATTTCTTTGATGTTTGTTGTATAATTGGAATACCAGTATTCTGTTCATTTTGTATTTTATGAATATCTTTTCCCAATTTTTTTCATATTTTTGGCCTATTTGAACACTGATTTTTAATTTTAATAGATCGATTAAATCTTTCTAAGACATGATCTCCTATACTTTCTTCTTAAAATGTTTAAAATTGTATTTTTACAATAAAATTCATAATCCATCTAAAATTAGTTTTTATGTCTGGTGTGAGGTAGTGCATAAATTGTGCTTTTTTCTGTACGGATGACCAGCTGTCCTGTCACTGTTTACGGGACAGTTCATTATGTCTGTACTGATCGGCAGTGCCACTTCTGTCATATCTGAGGTTTCCTTGTATTCCTGCGTCTCTTACTCAGGAACATGCTTTCCTGCTGATCTCCTTGTTTATTATAACACTGATATGAACTGTGCCATTGTAATGAACTGTCTTTATTACAGTCGCTTGTTAAAAAGTCCTGACATCTAACGGCAGATTCAGCATCCTGTCATTTTTTTAGAACTTTTCATGACCCTTATCATTTTTTATGTAAATTTCAGCATTAAACAAGGTTCCTAGAATGATCTTGTTCAGATTCTGATGAAGTTTAATGGATTCTATAAATTAATTGGGAGAGACATCAACTTCATAATTTTGAGTCTTCTATCTAGAACATGCGGCTTTCCAGCTGGCTCAGTGGTAAAAAAAAAAAAAATCCACCTGCCAATGCAGAAGGTGCAAGAGACACAGGTTCCGTCACTGGGTCAGGAAGATCCCCTGGAGGAGGAAATGGCGATCCGCTCCAGTATTCTTGTCTAGAAAATCCCATGGACAGTCCATGGGGTCAAAAATAGTCAGACACGACTTAGCAACTGAGCACCCACGCACGCATGCAGAACACACTGTATCTTACATGTACTTACGTCTCCTTTAATGTCTTTCAATAAAGTTTTATAATTTTGTTTGAAAAAAACTGTCACCTTACATTTATAATGCTATAATGCTAACTTTTTTTTAGGATTATCTGTTTTTTAACACTTTGTTATTGGTGTGTAGAAATGTATATAACTTTTATGTGTTGAATTTATGTCTGGCTAACCTGAGAAACTTTATTATTAATCCTAATAATAAAATGTCTCTGGATTTTTTAAGTAAGTTTCAAATGCAGGAAAGTCACCATTATTATAGTAAATAATATATTACTTTCTAATACTTTTACTGTATTTTTTTTTCTTTTCCTTACTGTAGGCTCTATATTGTTATACCTTTTTACTTCTGATATTAATTTGTTTTTTGCTTTCTTTTTAAAGTAGTTTTGTTAGGGGTTATGAATTTTATTAACCTTTTCAAATATTGAACTTTTGACTGTTGATTTTTCTCTGTTTTTTAGTTTGACTGCTATTTTCATCTTTATTTCCTTCTGCTTTCTTTAGGTTTGATTTTTTTTTTTTTCCTGTTTTTCTAACTCCTTAAGGAGGAAGCTTGGATTTTTCACTCGTTAACTTTTCTTCTTTCCTGATATCTAAATTCAAGGCTATCAGTCCTTTAGCCACATCCCTTTTGCTCCATTGTAGCTTTGTTATTATTTAGTTCAAAATAGATTCTCATTTCCATTATTTCTTTGTTGATCCGTGGATTTTTGCTTCCTGAGGTAAAGGTAGGTAATTTTATGAGCCGGCTCTCTTATATTTGTATTGACTTTTTGTGGTCTACTTGTTCTATCAGCTATGAAAGACATGTTAAAATCATGATTGGGAATTGCTTTCTTTCCCTCTTTTTAGCTTTTTCCCTATTGTGCTTTGTACATTTTATAGTTGCCCTTTACCAACCTGAGGGAATTTGTTTTTATTGCTGGTTGGTTGACTATTTTTATCATGAGGGGTGGCTGGATATTGTTAAATGTATTTTTCTGAGTCAGTTGAGATGATTACATAATTATGGTTTTTTATTCTCTCACAATATTTGATATTAATGGGTTTTTATATGCTAAAGCAACCTCTGAACCCTGTAAAAATCCCACTTAGTCATGATGCATAATTCCTTTTATTAATACATGAAGGTAGATTCAACTTGCTAATATTTTGTTCAGGATTTTTGCATTGAAGATGAAGGCTATCTGTAGAATAGAACAAAGAAGAGGCAAGCCTTTAACAAAGTAACTGCCAAAAGTTTCCTCTTTTAATTAACATATTAGCTTATGGCAATATTAAATACTCAATTAAAAACTTTAATTTTACTGTGCTACCTATATTTCACTAAAGTCAATTTTTTTTTAATCAGGTTATTTTAACTTCCATGATAAAAGAATGTGAACAAAAAGTAGAGAACAAGACCGTCCAAGAGCCTCAAGGGTAAAACCTTAATTCTTTTTTATAGCCTTGTGTTAACCTTAACTTCTCTACGTTAAATTTTTGTCAGTGGGTCCAGTGTTTTATATTGTGTTGTTTTGTGGTAATTAATTTAGAAGGCAGGAAAAGCCTTTAAATGGGCAGTTTATATATACTAATCCATAAACCATCTAGGGAATTTAAAATTCAGATCTCTGCCTCATTCTCTGTGCCCTCATCTTTCTGAGTCGGCCTAGAGATTTGTATATTTAAAAGCTTCCAGCCAAACACCAATTCAAAGAGACTTACACCCCAGTGTTCATAGAAGCATTATTTACAATTGACAAGATATGGAAGGCAGACTAAGCGTCTATGAGCAGATAAATGGGTAAAGATGTGTGTCTATCTGTATATGTACACACGTAATGGAATATACACACACATAATGGAATATATACACACACATAATGGAACACTACTGCACCATGAAAAAGAGGGTATTCTACTAAGTGAAATTAGTCAGGGCAAGACAAATACTGTATCATATCATTTATTTAGAATCTAAAAAATACAACAGGATTATGAATATAACAAAAAATACAGACTCGGATACAGAAAACAAACTAGTGGTTACTAGAAAGGTGGAGTGCAGATGATGGAATTCCAGTTGAGCTGTTTCAAATCCTGAAAGATGATGCTGTGAAAGTGCTGCACTCAATATGCCAGCAAACTTGGAAAACTCAGCAGTGGCCACAGGACTGGAAAAGGTCAGTTTTCATTCCAATCCCAAAGAAAGGCAATGCCAAAGAATGTTCAAACTACCACACGATTGCACTCCTCTCACATGCTAGTAAAGTAATGCTCAAAATTCTCCAAGCCAGGCTTCAGCAATACGTGAACTGTGAACTTCCAGATGTTCAAGCTGGTTTTAGAAAAGGCAGAGGAACCAGAGATCAAATTGCCAACATCCGCTGGATCATGGAAAAAGGAAGAGAGTTCCAGAAAAAAAACATCTATTTCTGCTTTATTGACTATGCCAAAGCCTTTGTGTGGATCACAATAAACTGTGGAAAATTCTTCAAGAGATGGGAATACCAGACCACCCGACCTGCCTCTTGAGAAATCTGTATGCAGGTCAGGAAGCAACAGTTAGAACTGGACATGGAACAACAGACTGGTTCCAAATAGGAAAAGGAGTATGTCAAGGCTGTATATTGTCACTCTGCTTACTTAGCTTATATGCAGAGTACATCATGAGAAACGCTGGACTGGAAGAAACACAAGCTGGAATCAAGATTGCCGGGAGAAATGTCAATAACCTCAGATATGCAGATGACACCACCCTTATGGCAGAAAGTGAAGAGGAGCTAAAAAGCCTCTTGGTGAAAGTGGAGAGTGAAAAAGTTGGCTTAAAGCTCAACATTCAGAAAATGAAGGTCATGGCATCTGGTCCCATCACTTCATGGCAAATAGATGAGGAAACATTGTCAGACTTTCTTTTGGGGGGCTCCAAAATCACTGCAGATGGTGACTGCAGCCATGAAATTAAAAGACGCTTACTCCTTAGAAGAAAAGTTATGACCAACCTAGATAGTATATTCAAAAGCAGAGACATTACTTTGCCGACTAAGGTCCGTCTAGTCAAGGCTATGGTTTCTCCTGTGGTCATATATGGATATGAGAGTTGGACTGTGAAGAAGGCTGAGCGCCGAAGAATTGATGCTTTTGAACTGTGGTGTTGGAGAAGACTCTTTGAGAGTCCCTTGGACTGCAAGGAGATCCAACCAGTCCATTCTGAAGGAGATCAGCCCTGGGATTTCTTTGGAAGGACTGATGCTGAAGCTGAAACTCCAGTACTTTGGCCACCTCATGGGAAGACTCTGATGCTGGGAGGGATTGGGGGCAGGAGGAGAAGGGGACGACCAAGGATGAGCTGGCTGGATGGCATCACTGACTCGATGGACGTGAGTCTGAGTGAACTCTGGGAGTTGGTGATGGACAGGGAGGCCTGGTGTGCTGCGATTCATGGGATCACAAAGAGTCAGACCTGACTGAGCAACTGAACTGACTGAGAAGGGTGGAGGAAAGGGGGAGGGGCAATATAGAGGTAGAAGATTAAGAGGCACAAACTATTATATATAAATTACAAGGATATATTGTACAATACAGGGAATATAGCCAATATTTTATAATAACTATAAATGGAATATAGCCTTTAAAAATTGTGAATCATTATATTATACACCTTTAACTTACATAATATTATATATCATCTATCAGTTCAGTTCAGTTCAGTCGCTCAGTCGTGTCCAACTCTTCGTAACCCCATGGACTGCAGCATACCAGTATTCCCTGTCCATCACCAACTCTCGGAGTTTACTCAAACCCATGTCCATCGAGTTAGTGATGCCATCCAGCTATCTCATCCTCTGTTGCCCCCTTCTCCTCCTGCCCTCAATCTTTCCCAGCATCAGGGTCTTTTCCAATGAGTTGGTTCTTCGCATCAGGCAGCCAAAGTATTGGAGTTCCAGCTTCAGCATCAGTCCTTCCAATGAACATTCAGGACTGATCTTTAGGATGGACTGGTTGGATCTCCTTGCAGTCCAAGGGACTCTCAAGAGTCTTCTCCAACACCACAGTTCAAAAGCATCAATTCTTCGGTACTCAGCTTTCTTTATTGTCCAACTCTCACATCCATACATGACTACTGGAAAAACCTTAGCTTTGACTAGACAGACCTTTGTTGGGAAAGTAATGTCTCTGCTTTTGAATATGCTGTCTAGGTTGGTCATAGCTTTTCTTCCAAGGAGCAAATGTAATTTAATTTCATGGCTGCAGTCACCATCTGCAGTGATTTTGGAGCCCAAGAAAATAAAGTCTCTCACTGTTTCCATTGTTTCCCCATCTATTTGCCATGAAGTGATGGGACCAGATGCCATGATCTTACTTTTCTGAATGTTGAGTTTTAAGCCAACTTTTTCACTCTCCTCTTTTAGTTTCTTCAAGAGGCTGTTTAGTTCTTCACTTTTCTGCCATAAGGGTGGTGTCATCTGCATATCTGAGGTGATTGATATTTCTCCCGGCAATCTTGATTCCAGCTTGTTGCTTCATCCAGCCCAGCGTTTCTCTTGATGTACTCTGCATATAAGTTAAATAAGCAGGGTGACAGTATACAGCCTTGATGTACTCCTTTTTGATTTGGAGCCAGTCTGTTGTTCCATGTCCAGTTCTAACTGTTGCTTCTTGACCTGCATACAGATTTCTCAAGAGGCAGGTTAGGTGGTCTGGTATTGCCATCTCTTGAAGAATTTTCCATAGTTTGTTGTGATCCACACAGTCAAAGGCTTTGGCATAGTCAATAAAGTAGACATAGATGTTTTTCTGGAACTCTCTTGTTTTTTCGGTGATCTGATGAATGTTGGCAATTTGATCTCTGGTTCCTCTTCCGTTTCTAAATCCAGCTTGACCATCTGGAAGTTCATGGTTCACATACTGTTGAAGCCTGAGTTGGAGAATTATGAGCATTACTTTGCTAGTGTGTGAGATGAGTGCAATTGTGTGGTAGTTTGAGCATTCTTTGGCATTGTCTTTCTTTGGGAATGGAATGAAAACTGACCTTTTCCAGGTCAGATCTCCTGCATTGCAGGCAGATTCTTTACCAGCTGAGCTGCAAGGGAAGCCCAAGAATACTGGAGTGGGCAGCCTATCCTTTCTTCAGGGAGTCTTCCCTACCCAGCAATCAAACCAGGGTCTCCTGCATTGCAGGTGGATTCTTTACCAACTCAGCTATCAGGGATGCCTTTATAAGCTATACTTCAGTAAAATATTGAAAAGAAAATAAAAGCTTCCAAAGAGATTCTGATAGGTAGTTGGATTTGGGAATCACTGGTGAAAATAGTTTCTAAAAATTTGTGACAAGAGTTGGGGCAGTTAATGGATTCACTGCATAAAGGGCTGTCAGCATGTGGATGTTCTAGTCACGTGCTTCTGACCAAACTAATTAGAGCTCAAAGATTTAGTGAAATTAAAATATGAACATAGATGTGGAAGAATAAAGTTGGCCATTTCAGGATAGGAAGTAATTTATAAATAGTCTGTTGTACTCTTTCTAAAGTAACCTTGAACAGTTAATCTTAAGTGAAATCTGTTTAGGCATGAAAAACTCAAAGGTGTTTCCTTTATAAAAGTGACTCCCAGGAATAAGTGTTTCATCTTGTCAGGCCAGGTGCCCATACAGACGCTCCTCCACACTCCCAGCCCCAGTACACACACACACACACAGACAGTCTTTTGCCCCTTAGCACAGCTCAGAACTGTTGCCTTAGTCTCCTGGAATGGTGGGAGCTCTTCTATCATTTTAGCCATGGAAAGTTATAAAATATAAATACTTTGATAGGTTTCTACTCTGAACACAAAATCCGTAAAGTTAACATTAAAGCATATAATTCTGTTCGTTTTTGTACATTTAATATGAATATTTTTGATGCCTTATTAGTTTAAAATGTAAAAGGTTTGGCACCAAAATTGAGAAAAATTATATATGAAATACCTTCTAAATGATATTTCATAAATTAGCATGCAGGAGTTTACAAGAAAGAAGTCTGTGTACCATCCTGAGACACCTTTGGTTATATGACCTTCCATTTAAAAAGAAAAGTTCACTTTTATAATCATAGTTTTCCTGTGTTATTCACATCTTCTGTATTATCTTTTTTTTAAATTCTTATTCCACAGAATTTCAAATAGACACAAAAATAAACATGACATAATGAATCCTCACGTATTCACTATTCAGCTTATCTATAACAGTGAGTATGAGAATTAAGGTGGATTCAGGATATATTCAAATGTGAGTTCAGTTTAACTTGGCAACAGGTTAGACTAAGAGAGAACTAGAATCTAAGGGTTCCCAGGTTGGGTGATGGCACAGTACAACCCAGGGGAGCTATTGTGAAGAGAAGTGTTTATTCACAGTTTGAAGTACAATTAGAAAACCACTGTAAGCAGTTACTGAGATTTAGGAACTAGTAAAATATCGGTGGTAATTAGAGAGGTGGAGGTGGACGGATCTCACTTGGAAAGAGAGCTCAGACGTAAAATTAGACCAGTGTTTAAAATGCAGCATCTAGGAGAAGCTTGGGCTTTCCAGGTGGGTCAGTGGTAAAGAATCCGCCTGCCAGTGCAGGAGACTTGGGTTCAGTCCCTGGGTCAGGATGTTTGCCTGGAAGTGGGCATGGCAATCCACTCCAGTCTTCTTGCCTGCAGAATACCATGGACAGAGGAACCTGGCAGACTACAGTCCATAGGGTCGCAAAGAGTCAGACATGACTGAGCAACTAATACTTCACTTCAAGAGAAGCTTCACTGAGAATTAGGAGGCAATTCAGAGTGGTGTCAAAAATCAAACAGGAATTTAAAAGAGAAGGAGCAGTGGTCTTCCATTTGTAAGACAGAGTGATGTGGAGAGGGAGAGAAATATTCTAGGATATAAATAATTTTTAAAATAGGCCAGAAGTATCAGAGAAGGCGATGGCACCCCACTCCAGTACTCTTGCCTAGAAAATCCCATGGACGGAGGAGCCTGGTAGGCTGCAGTCCATGGGGTCGTGAAGAGTCAGACACCACTGAGCGACTTCCCTTTCATTTTTCACTTTCATGCATTGGAGAAGGAAGTGGCAACCCACTCCAGTGTTCTTGCCTGGAGAATCCCAGGGACAGGGGAGCCTGGTGGGCTGCCGTCTCTGGGGTCACACAGAGTCGGACACGACTGAAGCGACTTACAGCAGCAAGAGGTTCTATAGATGCAGAATCAAGAGGTAGTGGGGAGTGATTGGCTATGAGTTGCAATGGAAAGGTCTGAGATTTCCTTGAAAGCCTACAGTAAGAAGACAGTACTTTACAGGGCAGTCCATTTCATTTTTAACCACTTGTTTTTTAAAAAAACTCCTTTCATATTCTGAGTTAAAGTCTCCCTTCCTGTAACATCTACTCTCTAAAGTTTTGGCAGAGGGATCAAAGTCAGACTCTTTCGTCAAAGTAATAAAAAATGTAAACTCTTCAGAAAAACAAACCAAAAAAAAAAAAAAAATGCTATAATGCAGTGGTTCTTTACTAGAAAGCGTTGTAAAATACCTACCTGGGTCTTCTACCCTGGAAGGAAGTAATCAGAATCACTGGGGTCAGGTCTAGGTATCCACATCAAGAAGTTCCCCAGATAATTGTGCCGGGCCTCAGTAGGTCTCTATAGATATACCCAGCTGTGCAGATGTATATTATATGTTTCATTCTTCATAGGAAGGTATCGTAAGCCTCCTAACTCTCCTCCAAGCTAAACACTGGTCATTGCTTTCCCTTCTGTGTCCTGGTTTCTAGGCTCCTTTAGCATATTGTTGTGCTCCTCTTAGAGTCATTGACTTGATGGTATCTCAGATATTATGTGACCCATGTCTCCTGTTTTTCTAGATGCAGACTAAAATAATACTTATCTTCTGACTTAACACTGTTTCCTACAGAAAGAAAACAGTACCATCAACCTACAGTGTTAAGGAAAGGCATCATGGAATTTAAAACTTGGCTAGACACCAAAGAAGAGATATTTAAGTTGAGAATAGTTCAAACAGACTAGGCAAACATGACTCAAGGGAGTCAAGGAGTTAATCAGTGATGGTTGGTTTCAAACATACCCACACAAGAATTAGATTGCTGTTTCTTGAATCCCATGCATATTTTATCTTGGAGGTAGTAAGTGGCCACTGAAGATTTTGAGAAGGGGTGTGATATAAAGAAGTGATTATTTAAGTGGTGAGTGACTAATACAAGAAGACCAGATCCAAGATTATTGGGATAATCCAGTTGTAAAGTCTTGACATTAGAAATAAAAAGTAAACAATAGAGATATTGTAAAGTTACAAGATTTGATGGTAGTTTGAGAGCCATCATATTCACTGCTTAGGAAGAGAGGAAAATGATAGAAGCACTGGCAAGGAAAGACGTAACAGTGGGGTTGTCGTTGAGCCACTCCGTCGTGTCCGACTCTGCAGCCCATGGGCTGCAGCACAGCGGGCTTGCCCGTCCTTCACCATCTCCCTGAGTGTGCTCAGACTCATGTCCATTGAGTCGGTGATGCCATCCAACCATCTCATCCTCTGTCCCCGCCCCTTCTCCTGCCCTCAGTCTTTACCAGCATCATGGTGTTCTCCAGTGAATCAGTTCTTCGCATCAGGTGGCCAAAGTATTGGAGCTCTGGGGAGTTATTTCTAAAGTTAGGGTCTGAAACAAATGCCTGGGACATTGGCTTTACTCGTAGACAACAGTTGATGATTCTGGCCCTCAGCAAAGTGCTGTGTTTCAATAACTATTTTGTAGACATCCTATGGAAATTTATTTGAAACATAGAGAATGAGTATATTTTGTAATTGAAGTACTAGAGTCAGATACTGAGCCTGGTGGAGGATTACTTGCGGGAAGAGGAGAACCAGCGAGAGGAGTGTTCAGAGACACGGGGACACAGCAGGTGGGGGCACTGGTGGGAGAGCAAAAGGAAGAAGAGATGCCCACGATGGGGCGTCATGGCCAGCGCGGAGCTGGCAGCTCACCGCGCACACCTTTGAAGGCCACACAGGACCAGCAGTGCTCCCTGGCGGCATTCCTCCACGCGGAGATGTAGCAGACACCTGTCGCGCTCCTGGACCTGGCTCGCCACTCTCTGGGCTCTGACAGGGCCAGACATATTCTCTTACTTAGACCTCAAGATATTTTGCAGTAACAGTGCAAACTACATTTTACAGAGAAGGAAACTGAATCAGTGATTTAAAGTATCTTGGCCAAAGTCACAAAGCTAGAAAGCTGGACTCCTGAAACTACTTGTTACAGCACAATTGTGGAATCACTGAAAAATGTCCCTGACCGATACTTCGTTCAGTAGTATGATGTATCGGCAGTCTTTAGTAGTCATTTAGATTGTGCTTACTTCCTACACAGAAGGTTGGCTAAAGAGAAACAAGAAGATTTGACGTTGTTGATTGACACTAGTGTAGATGGCGATTGATGACATGTTTCTTCTTCCCACGCCCCCCGCACACAGGCATATGTCACAAGATTGTTACCGGCACAGTAGAAGACCTCAGTGTGGCTTTGTTTACCCATTTGTGAAAATAGGAATAATACCTATCTTCCAGGGTTGCTGTAAGCATTAGATGAAGTAATGCTAATAAGAAGAAGAATAACTAACACTTAGACCTGCTATCACATGCCCCGGCACTGCTAATGAGCACTGTACACTCATCAGGGAGCCGAGTGTCCGTTGCTCAGTCGTGTCCAGCTCTTTGCAATCCCATGGACTGTAGCCCACCAGGCTCTTCTGTCCATGGAAGTTTCCAGGCAGGAATTCTTGAGTGGGTGCCCCTCCCTCCTCCAGGGGATCTCCCTGACCCAGGGATGGAGCCCAGGTCTCCTGCACTGCAGGCGGATTGTTTACCGCTGAGCCACCAGGGAAGCCGTTTTAATCCTTGAATAGCCCTGTGAGGTAGGTACTAGAATTATGTTAATTTTAATAGATGAGGAAACAGAGATTAAATAACTTGCCCAAAGTCACACAGCTCGTGAATGACAGAACTGAGCTTCAGCCTCATTCCAGACTTGCGCCTAATCACTACACCACACTGCTTCCTTTCAAGAAATGATTAACACAAAAACCACTAACCTACCAAAAAGCTCTACTCCCTAAGTGTTCGTTTCCCTTTTGTGATACCAGTTCAGAATGTTTGTCTTAATGTTCTGTTACTAAAGACTTGGAAAAAAAAAAAAGATAATTTTCATTTTCTAATTGCTTTACACAAATTTCAAAATCTTTTTCCTAGCTCAATGTCAATTGCTGCAAGCCTAGTGAGTGAAGATGCGAAGACCAAATTCTTGAACAAAATGGGCCAGCTGACAACATCGGGCGCCATGCTGGCCAATGTGTTTCAGAGGAAGAAGTAAGAGCGGGAGGGAGGCCCCAGCACACACTAAGAGGACCTCAGGCAGACTGGTTCCTGGTACTTGAAGTACTTGCCTTTTTTATTTCTCTGTTTTTTGTTCTTGCATCATAATTTTACCTTAACCTCCAAAGACACTTGCACTGCTTTTGACTATTGCTGTATATCTGTTAATTTTGGAGTTCCAACTGTGGTGATTAAAAAACTGAGTTGATAGTCTGTACCAAGTCCCCCCTCTATGTTCTTGTCTTTCAGAATATTTTTTTTATATATAATATATATATATAGTGAATAGTTTTTTTTTTTTAATTTTTGGATGGGATATTAGCAAATACTTGTATGATACACTAAGCTATTACAATGGTACTTAAAATAATGTAAATTTGAAGTCATTGTTATAAAGTAATAAAAATGGAGATTACTTAAGTATTTAAATTATGAAAGGATGATGCAGACTTTTTATTGTTTCTTAACTGACTAGAAAGAGCCACCAGCATTACTCTGTGCCTTTTGGACTTCAGTTTGTGTGTCTGTAGGAATTGTGTGCATTCCATTCACACAGTATTTATAATACTGTAATGAATCTGAATTACAAATCCTACAGTCAGTAGATAATAATGTAACTTTCAACATTTCAGCGCTCTCATGAATATTCTTTAAGTGCTATTTAAATCTCCCCATCGCTTGTATGAATATAATGGACTTGCCTGAGGAAGGAGAGCACGTACCCCATGGGGAGTGGTAACCAAGGTGGATTTCATAAACTGGTGTCTAGTAGACTTAATGCTCAAGCAAAATTCATGTAAGAAGAGCTGATAATTGTGACATTTTTTTTTCCCAAGTGGAAATACAGAAGAAAGTATGGTTCGGATCTAAAAGTTAATGCTTATTTGCATAAAACATTCTATTTAAGGTGATGAATTTTCTGATGAATTTTAATTTAAGAGATTATCTTTTCATCCTATGTAGTACAGAGAGGTACATAAAAGTTCAGGACATTTGGGGCTGCCTTTTTCCCTCTAGACAAAAAAAGACATTGGCTTCCTTACTATTGGTCTCAGTCATCAGCTTGTCCCTTAAAGTCAGTGACTGTTCTTGTGTTTGATATATATTACATAGAGTCTTAAGTCAGTGTACAGTTCCCCTGGAATTTGACAACTGTCTGTCAAGTAACCCAACTTGCAACAAAAAAGAGTGATCCTGGACATAGGAGGGAGGCAGTTGGTTTAAGGGTTTAATGTGAGGCCTTTCTGAAAAATGTGTGTTTTGGTAAAGAGAATTCCCTTTTGAGCACAGCTGATACACATGGGTGATTGTCATCTTTGTTGTAGAAACTGGTTTTAATACGCTTGGACTGTAGTTGGATTACATTCACTTCCTGGGTAAAGCTAGCTTACCACACATTCACATTATAAAAAATAAGTTGCCACAGGCAGAGCCATTTAAAAAGTTTATTCTGAAATTATTTCTTTAACCTACAGTGAAATAATTGTTAGCTAGTATTTATGGAAACTGTTGGATTCTAGGCATTCCTGAGAAATTAAAAGTGGCTTCCTTTCATGTCAAAAATGTTGGTCTATTATAAATAAAATGTTTTTGCATACTTATTTTGGTTTTGATTTTGGCTATGTGTATTTATTTTCATTTTGAAACACTATATCCTCCAGCCAAGCAAAAGAGAAATGAGAAACTGTATATTCACTTGAATATATTTTAATTTAGGAATATAATCTCTATAAGTTACCTCGTTTAGTTTACTTTTATTTAAAAAGCATTATGTTGTATAAAATGAAAACATTTCTGAGATGATTTAAAGAAAAAAATGTTTGAATTCTCATTTGCCTTGAACTATAGCAACACTAGTATGTTTGTTACCTGATGAATAAATATAATGTATTTTTAATGTGATAAGTTTTATTAATTTGTGAATCCACTTATCCAAATGCTAACAGGTTTTCATGAAAGGCGCCATCCAGCAAGATAAGCAGTGTGCTTCTAGTCCCTCTTATTATGCTATTAAATATCTTAATGTCAGTAAGACTTTACATTTATTTTCCCATGGCTTTCTATTGCAAAATATAGATTCTTTAATGACAAGACAGACACTAATCATGAAACTGGGTGTGTTCTTCCAAAACAAGCTGGAAAATTCCCATCCTCGCTCTTTTTAAACAGAGGTAAAAATGATACAAATAAAAGCAAAGTTTGCAAAGTAATGAAAAGTTCATTTGAAATTATGTTCCAAAGCAAGCCAGAGACTGAAGTTTTCCAGAATCCCACAAGGGTTGTAGTTGCCGACTTCTCTGTACTAACCCGAGAATGCTGTGTGAGTAGCAGCAGCACTCTCTGTGTGCACCTCTGTGCTCAGCATCCTCGACGTTCATCTGTCGGCAGTCAGCACCCCTTTTGAGAGATTACTTGCTAAACATCAGATTAACTGACAACCTGAATGAAATTGTGAATTATTTAAGTAACTTTAATGGGGTATCAATTCAGGTGCTATCAAGCTTCCTTTCCTTATAAGAAAAGAAGAAATGGTTCAAATAAATAGTCTCTGAACTAAAGTTTGGGGACATGAAATCAGTGTGTATTGAGTTGTCTTTTCACGAACCTGCTTTTTAAGATAAACTATTTTAGGCCATTCAGTTCAGTTCAGTCGCTCAGTCGTGTCCAACTCTTTGTGACCCCATGAATTGCAACACACCAGGCCTCCGTGTCCGTCACCAACTCCCAGAGTCTACTCAAACTCACATCCATCGAGTCAGTGATGCCATCCAGCCATCTCATCCTCTGTCATCCCCTTCTCCTGCCCCCAATCCCTTCCAGCATCAGGGTCTTTTCCAATGAGTCACCTCTTCGCATGAGGTGGCCAAAGTACTGGAGTTTCAGCTTCAGCATCATTCCTTCCAAAGAACACCCATGACTGGTCTCCTTTAGGATGGACTGGTTGGATCTCCTTGCAGTCCAGGGGACTCTCAAGAGTCTTCTCCAACACCACAGATCAAAAGCATCAATTCTTCAGCACTCAGCCTTCTTCACAGTCCAACTCTCACATGCATACATGACCACTGGAAAAACCATAGCCTTATTTGGCCTTTAAGAACATAACTTTGTCTAGACCCACCTTGTGGATCTTTGAACAGTGATAGCCAACTGCAGCTAACATTTTATGCTGATTACAAGTTCTTAACTATTTTTTGTCTAAATAATGTATATTTATTTTAAGAACTTTGTAACTGCTACTCCGATTCCTCAAATTCTTCAGATTGCCCAGGTAACTATATTCCAACTTTATCTTAGTTGTTAACTCTTAAAGCAAACTGTGAAATAAATTTAGCCTTTCATATGAGTAGACATGTTTGAAAACTTTACAGTATACCTCATTTGGTTACTATTTTATTTCAGTATATTTAAAAAACAATAGGTTAAAGATATATGTTACTAATAAAAGTATCTGGTATCTGCATATCAGCGAAATAGTTGGATTTTAGACTATTTTAATACTACATAAGAATGCTCTGTTTACCTTTCATCTAGCCTTAACCTAATGTTCTTTTCATAGAGCCATTATATGTTGATCAGAATTGTGTAGTCTTATACATTTGGAACTCAGCAAAGTATCTGACTGATTGTCTTAATGTCCTTACTTATTTCCAAGGTAAAAAATATGGGTAAGTAAAAGCACAAATAAAGCACTGTGCTGTGTGCTCATGGCCTAAAAAGCTCAGCAGAGCTTGTCTCCTTATCACTGGCTCTGGGCAGCCCCATTTATCAGCACGTTTTCTAAGCCATTTGTAAATGTAGTAAAACCACGCCTTTCTAAAGATTATAAAGTCGTTCACTACTCAACATTTGTATTGTTTATGGAGGACCTATACTGTGCTAGGCACGGGAGGAGATGGATAAGGCCAACAGAGAACAGAGCTTGCAGCCAGGCAGGGAAACAAGCAGGTTGAGAAGGAAGGACTGAGGAAGCCTTGCCGTAATTAGGATGAGTACTTTGGAAGGCCTCAGTAAGGTGACATTGTACCTGAAAATTAGGAAGACTGGCTTTACCCATGTGAAAACAGAAAGAGAAAAAAGAGCAATATGTGCATAGGCCTTGGAGGGTTTAGGGAATTGGAAAAAGAAGATCAATGTGACTCCAGCATTTTGAATGTGATGGGGTATCAACAGATTAAACTGGAGAGGGGTATAGCCAGATCACACAGGTTCGATCCCTGGGTCGGGAAGATTCCCCTGAAGTAGGAAATGGCAACCCATTCCAGTATTCTTGCCTGGAAAATTCCATGGATGGAGAAGCCTGGTGGGCTATAGTCCGTGGGGTCGCAAAGAGCTGGACCTGACTGAGCAACTTGACTTTCTTCTCACATAGTTGAAGTAGTACACTGGCTTGATCCAGTTCACATACTGGTTAGACAGGCTTTGGAAGAACGCTTTGGGAAAAGGCAGGAATAGAGGCTGCAGGGGCTTCCTAGGGGCACTGGTGGTCAAGAACCCACCTGCCAATGCAGGAAACAGTTCGGTCCCTGGGTTAAGAAGATGCCCTGGAGGAGGGCATGGCAACCCACTCTGGTATCCTTGCCTGGAGAATTCCATGGACAGAGGAGCCTGGCAGGCTACAACCCATGGGGTTGCAAAGAGTCAGATGGAAGCAACTTAGCAAGCATGCAGAGGCAAGAAGCAAGCAGGCAGAAGCTAAGGCAATGTCCAAGCAAGACATGGTGGCAGCCTGGACAAAAATGGAGGGAAAGGGCAGACCTGATGTAAATTTGGGACATAATACGGGTGTGACAGGTTGGGTATGAAGAGTGAGGGAAAAAGAAAAGTCAAAGATGTCACTGGGATTTTGGGCTGGATTAACTGAATAATGAGTGATAACAGTAAGGAAATTTTAGGAGTGAATCTACAGTTTGATTTGAGTTGTGCCAGAATTGAGATACCTGAGAGCTACCTGTCTCGAGGTCAAGTGAGAAGTTAATTATCCAAGTGTGGGTCTCAACAGAGGTCAAGGTTGAAAACACAGATTGTGGAGTCATTGATATTTGACTAAAGCCATGAAACTAAATGAGATGGCCTGGTGAGAGAGTAACCATGAAGAGACCCGGCTCAGCCCTGAGACACTCCCGTATCTGGAAGTTCAGTAGAGCAGGAGGAACTATTCAAAGACTCAGGGAAGTGAGGCTGGAGAGAAACCAAGAAAGGGTGGTTTCTTGGAAGCAAGAACACCCCAAGGAGCAGCAGTGGCCCCTTGGCAGTCAGTAGGAGGGTGGATCTAAGATTGGCGGAAGATTAAAGTCACTGATGACGTCAATAGTAAGCTCAGTGGGTCTGTGGAAATAGAGGCCTGATTGCAGATGGTGAAGAGAGACAGGCGGGGTGCCGGCTCTGTCAGGAAACGTTGCCATAAAGGCATCTAGAAAGGAACGTGAGGTCCAGGAGAGGCGTGGAGGGAAGTTTTGTTAACAGGAGAAATTAGATCTGTACATAGTCTGCTGAGAGCAAGTCGGTAAACAGAGAGAGAACGGTGATGGAGCAGCGAGAGTAGGCAAGGGCTGTGAAGCAGTGAGTCCTTGAGAAGGCAAGAGGGGTGCGGTTCAGAACACAGACGCATCCGGACCTCCTCCGTAACTGGAGAGCGTAGGTGCACTGGAGGTAATTTGGTAGATTTAGTGGTGGGAAGGTTTGGGGTTTTCCATCTCTTCTCAGTAAAGTATGAAGCAAAGATACTAGTGTGGCCGGCATGTGGGAAGTTTTGGAGGTTTGAGGAAAAGGAAGGTAGAAATGGTTGTCTCCAAGAATAGCAGAGTATTATGGATACAATTGTTAAACTGCAAAGCAATTGTGAAAGCTGATTTGAGAATAGTAATTACAAATTTAAAGACAGGCAGTTAACACAATTGTGGTTTGTTGTTTATTTTTTTTCTTTTCCTTCCAGACAAAATTAGCTGTTCAGAACAGATGTAAAGTATACATACAATAAAGTAGAACCAGGTCTGGGTTTTTCCAGATGCATAAGATGAGGAGAAAAGACAAGGATATTAAACCTCTTGCAAAGAAAGTATTATCGAGATGGACCCGCAGAATCGAACTGGGAAAGAGGGGAAACGAGCGGATGGATAGGGTCAACAATATGTAAGTGAGCTGGAAAGAGCTTTCTTTGAGAGTAGAAGTCAAAAGCAAATACTATACCTGTTCTACATCCAGCCTTTAAGGTACAGAGGTTTGTGGAAACAAAATGGAAAAGCCTGCACTCTGAAGAATAGCAATGAAGGTGATGTTTTAGGGGTGATGGTGGTTTAGTCCCTACGTCGCATCTGACTCTGGCAGCCCCATGGACTGTAGCCCGCCAGGCTCCTCTGTCCATGGGGTTTTCCAGGCAAGAACACTGGAGTGGATGTCCATTTCCTCCTCCAGAGGGTCTTCCCAACCCAGGGATCGAACCCAGGTCTCCTACATTGCAGGCGGTGTCTTTACCAAGGAAGGGGTAGTCAGGATTCAGTTAGCATGAGTCCAAGAGAAGAGGCTGAGGATGAAGATGAGAAATCTGAAGACAGACCTTGAGTTGCCATGTGCCCAGTGGGAAGGGTTAGAGATTGAGGAGCTTTCTCGCTGACATCTGTGTGAACCGGGTCAAGCTCCTGGAGGTAAGAACGAACAAAGAGCAAGGGCCACTCTCTGGCTGGGCTCCCTGGGGTCTGTGGCTCCTGGACTTGTCCTCCCTGGGGCTCCAGCAGTTGATCAACAGTTCTAGTTTTTCCACCCCAGCTTCGATTCCCACAGAGGTTATAGCTTGTGAGCGTTCTGCTCTGATAATTTGTGATTCTCTGTATTTGCCTGTCAGTCTCTCCAGTTTGAGGGGCAGTGGTATGCCCTGGGACCTCCCTTCTCTTAAATGGATTTAGGAAGAGTCCATTCTGAAGGAGATCAGCCCTGGGATTTCTCTGGAAGGAATGATGCTGAAGCTGAAACTCCAGTACTTTGGCCGCCTCATGCGAAGAGTTGACTCATTGGAAAAGACCCTGATGCTGGGAGGGATTGGGGGCAGGAGGAAAAGGAGATGACAGAGGATGAGATGGCCTGATGGCATCACTGACTCCATGGACGTGAGTCTGAGTGAACTCCGGGAGCTGGTGATGGACAGGGAGGCCTGGCGTGCTGCAATTCATGGGGTCGCAGAGTCGGACACGACTGAGCAACTGAACTGAATTGATTTCCTGGTGGCTCAGTTGGTAAAGAATCAGCCTGCAGTGCAGGAGACTAGGGTTCAATCTCTCGGTCAGGAAGATCCCTTGGAGAAAGAACAGGCAACCCACTCCAGTGTTCTTGCCTGGGAAATCCCGTGGACAGAGGAGCCTGGCGGGCTACAGTCCATGGAGCCGCGAGAGTCGGACACGACTTAACGACTAAACCATTGATCGTTCAGCTTTTTACTCATCAGGGCAGAGTGGCGACTTCAAGCTCCCTACATGTGGAACTGGAAAAAGGAAGCAGCACAGATTTTTTTTTTTTTTTTAATGCAAAACACAGAAAAGAGGGTAAAAGTCATTTGGGGCAGAAGGGAAGAGAGAGATTGGACAGAAATGTTATTTGAAGAGAGAATGGACACAAAAATGTTTAAGCTGACAACATCAAGAAAGGCAATGAATTACAAACAGGATCAATTCAAAGAAAGCTAAGCCTCCCCGTGTTAGAGTAAACCTGCTGGAAACCAAATACAAACAGAAAATCTTAAAAGCAGCAACTGTAAGACTGATAGTTGGCATATCAACAGAAAACAAAAGCAATTGTTTTTTTAAATGCCGAAGGAAAATAACTGCCACCCTACAACTTCAAATGAAGGCAACTTAAGGTATTTTTAGACACTCTTCCCCTAGGAAAAAAAAAAACCCAAAACAAAATTTGTTAGCAGCAGACTCACACCAAAGGAAAACCCGAGAAAGTTATTCAAGCAAAAGGAAAGTGATCCCAGGTAGCATCTTACAGATGCAAAAAGGAATACGGAGCAAAAAAAAGGATACACGGGGACTTCTCTGGCAGTCCAGCGCCAGGACTCTGCACTCCCAATCCAGGGACCTGGGTTCGAGCCCTGCTCAGGGAACTAGACCCCACATGCCCCAACCAAGAACCAGGACAGCCAAATTTATTTTTTAAAGGAAACTGGAAAATATCAAATGTTAGAGATGTAAGCAATGTGCTTTTAAAAGAAACCATATGTTAAGGAAGCTATGACAAAATTAGAAAACATTTTTATTAAATAATGGGAAATATGAAACTTGTGAGATAAAACTAAAGCCATTCTTACAGGGAGTGGTACATACAGCTTTAAATACATAAATGAGGAAAGAAGGTTTAAGGTCAATTAACATTCATTTTAAGAAGTTTGAAAAGAACCATGAGGCAGAAGAATCAATAAAGATCAGAAATTAAACAGAAAAACATACGATAAGGAAGATGAAGAAAGACAATTTGATTCTAATTAATTGAACTAATAAAATCTGATTAAACCCCAGAAAGACTACCAAGAAAAGGAGAAGGCATAAATAAATTACCAGGTGGTGCTCAGTCGCTCAGGTGTGTCTGACTCTGCGACCCCATGGACTGCAGCACACCAGGCCTCCCTGGCCATCACCAACGCCCAGAGTTTACCGAAACTCATGTCCATCGAGTTGATGATGTCATCCAACCTCTCATCCTCTGTCATCCCCTTCTCCTCCTGCCCTCAATCTTTCCCAGCATCAGGGTCTTTTCCAATGAGTCAGCTCTTTGCATCAGGTGGCCAAAGTATTGGAGTTTGAGCTTCAGTCCTTCCAATGAATATTCAGGACTGATATCCTTTAGGATGGACTGGTTGACTCTCCTTGCACTCCAACAGACTCTCAGGAATTTTTCCAACACCACAGTTCAAAAGCATCAATTCTTCGACAGTCGGGCTTCTTTATGGTCCACCTCTCACATCCATACATGACTACTGGAAAAACCTTAGCTTTGACTAGATGGACCTTTGTCAGCAAGGTAATGTCTCTGCTTTTTAATACACTGTCTAGGTTGGTCATGGCTTTTCTTCCAAGGAGCAAGTGTCTTTTAATTTCATGGCTGCAGTCACCATCTGCAGTGATTTTGGAGCCCAAGAATATAAAATCTCTCACTGTTTCCACTGTTTCCCCATCTATTTGCCATGAAGTGATGGGACCAGGTGCCATGATCTTAGTTTTCTGAATGTTGAGTTTTAAGTCAACTTTTTCACTCTTCTCTTTCACCTTCATCAAGAGGCTCTTTAGTTCCTCTTCTCTTTCTGCCATTACCAGTATTGGAAACTAAAAAAAAGAAATCCTTACAAACACTACATTTAAAATCTAATGAGACTTTATAAGTGACTGTACACCAGCAAAGTTAAAAAATGAGATGGAATGAACATACTTCTATTCAAACACACACACACCACTTCTTACCAAAACCAGCACAAAAGGAAACAAACTCTCTGAAGCTCTCTATCTATTAAATACAGCGAACCTGTCATTTAAAACCATGCCATAAAGAAACCTCAATGCCCAGATGGTTTCATGGGTGACTTCTACCAAATACTTAAGGAAAAAATAACACTGTATCATACACCTTTTTGAAGGTCTTCCATATTCCTCAGTCTTGTCCAGCAAAATCCTGACACCAAAACTTGACCCAATTCAAGAAGGGCATGACAGGCCAATCTCGCTCACAAACCTGGATGTGAAATCTCTTCATGTCTTTGTGGGACAGTATTGCCCCTTGATTTATCTGTGAGTGAACACCAGTTTCTCAAGGTTCACTTTGGTTGGAAACATGTTTTGTGGGTGAGACGTCAGCACGAGCAGAGAGAGTGAATAGTGGAAACGTCTGTATTTCCTGAGCTTCACTGGAGGCTTGTGAAGCCTTATGTTTACTCAATAACGTCACTTTTTATGTATTTGCTTTAGCTCTGTGCCCAGTAATTATTTTCTGTCACCACATGAAAAAAAATTACATAAGCTGATTAATTCTCATTCTTGTGGACATTTATAAGCATGTTATTAACAAGATTGTGTCTATTTTCTGGTGCCCAGTACAGACCATTAAAATATAATACTATTGACATAATACTTAAAAACCATTCACCTGAAACAAAAATGACAGCCATATTTTAATTTACCTTTTCTATTCTGGAAACTCAAAAAGTTCTTGCAGAAGTGGGGAGTAGTGAGGATTTTCAGGGTTAGTTGCACATTAGCCATGCAAAATAGTTTTCAACTAAAGCTATGATTCCTTTATTTTCCTCCCCAGTACAAATAAAACAATTCACCATTGGCTGATTACTCTGTAAAAATTGGAAGTATTTAATAAGTGTTAAAACATCTGTTGTTTAAAATGAATTTTGCATTTATTATGTATAACCAAAATTTAATTATACGTGTGCTTGTAAATGGACTTATAAAAATAATAAATAACACTTTCTGTAAATGATGAGAAATCTCTTTAGTTATAGTGCAAGCATTCTTCATTTAATAGGAAAAACTATTTATCTTCCACGTTTCTCATAATAACGCTGTTTATATAGGAAAGATGACGTCCTCAAGCTCATTTTAATGGATCTTGTTAATAACAAATGTATTCTACATTAATCGCTGTAAAGTATTTGAATTATTTGAGTGATCTGTAAATATAGAAATAGAGTCTTTGAAGGTAATTATTTTTTCAGTTAAACTTGTTTCAGTAGATTTAACATGGTAACCCGGGCATTCTGTTGTTGAGACTGCTTCCAAAACCAGCACACTCACCTCTGGGACTTTCCAAGCAGAAGTTTTAAGTCCCCTAATCTTTTTTTGAAAAAAGAAGGGGTTGATGTTGGAAATACGCCAGGAGTAGGCCTTGGTATTTCTCATGAAGTGCCACAGTGAATGTACCCTCTCCCACAAGTCAGTTCCTTTTATCAAAATCAGAATCTCACACACAGCCATTTCCAGAAAGTCTGTCTCCACATTCAAGACAACAAAAGGCCAGATAAATATTTTTTTTAATCTATAATTTTGTACAATTCCTACACTTCACTTCATCTGGCGTTTTAACCTCTATTTACCAAGTGTACATACCTGTCAGTTAAAGTACAAAAGTACTGTTTCCTCAGTGTAAACAGCTTAGGAGCATCAAAAGCTAAAATGAGCAGTTTCTAGTTTTTATTTTATGACTCACCTAATGCTAATATTTGGTGCTTTAACCTAAGTGTCCATCAGCAGATAAGTGGATGAAGAAGAAGTGACACGCACACCATGGAATAATACCCAGCCATAAAAAGGATGAAATGTCATTTGCAACAGCGTGGATGGAGCCAGATACTGTCATACTACGTGAAGTAAGTCGGCTTAATATGAGGAATCTAAAAAAAAAGAAGCAAATGAACTTATTTAGAAAAGAGAAACCGACTTACAGGCACAAAACAAACTTACGGTTACCAAAGGGAGAAGGGGAGGAGGGATAAATGGAGTATGGGATCAACAGATACACACCCACTGTATCTAAAATAGGCAAACAACAAGGATTTACAGTATAGCACTATCAGTATCTTATAATAACCTATAACTGAAAAAAGTCTGAAAAAAGAATAAATATAACGGAATCACTTTATATCTAACACAGTAATACTATATAAACTAACACAGTGTTGTAAATCAACTATAGTTCAATTTTTTAAAACCTGGGGAAAAGTTGGTGCTTAGTAATAAGATACACTCCAGAGCCAGACAGCCAAGGTTTGAATTCCAGCTCTGTCACTTACTCCAGGTGACCCCAGGTAAGTTATTAACCTCTATGCCTCAGTTTCCTCATCTGTAGAAAGGGTATAGTATTCCTTGCAAAGCTGTTGCAAGGATTAAAAGAATTTGTAAGTGTAAGTATGCTATTAGTATTTGCTATTGTTGTCTCTCCAGAAACTTCCTTTGCTTAGATAAGTAAAATCATGTTTTTAAATTATTTTTTACAGACATGGGACGATATTTCTCTGTAACTAGCTTTTTCTGCTATGATATGGAATTGCTTTGCCAAAGGATATTTGCACTTTTAATTTTTTTTAACCAACACTACAGATTGCTTTCCAAAAAGCAGAAAAGTAACTGGGCAGTGTACCCATCAGGCCACCCAGGAGGGAGTCACAAAGTAAAGGAACCAGCATGCCTGCAGTAGCCCAAGGTGGGAGGGGAAATGGCAGTGCGCCGCCGTAAGGTCCTTACCGAATACCTAGAGCCTCAGAATGTCATCTGAAGGTAGACTGTGATGTCACACGGTCATGTTGTAAACCCAGAACTAAAACAACAAAACAAACGAGGTATATAAAATAAGCTACCAATGGAGAAAAAAACATAACCGTAAAAATACTCAAATCATCCAAAAGAAGGTAAGAAAAAAATGAGCAAAGGTGGAACAAATAGAAAACAAATGGCCAGACTTAAATTTTACCACATTTATAATCACATCGAAGTGAAGTGTTAGTTGCTCAGTCGTGTCCGACTCTTCGCGACCCCATGGACTGTAGCCCGCCAGGCTCCTCCATCCATGGGATTCTCCAGGTAAGAATCCTGGAGCGGGTAGTCATGCCCTCCTCCAGGGGACCTTCCCGACCCAGAGTTCGAACCTGGGTTTCCTGTATTGCAGGCAACTCTACCATCTGACCCCCTTATCGGCTACGTGATTTGCAAATATTTTCTCCCGTTCATTAGGTTGTTGAAGCCTCAAGCCAACCCGCTCAAGTATTCTTGCCTGGAGAATTCCACCGACAGAGGGGGCTGGCGGGCTACAGTCCATGGGGTCGCAAAGACTGGACACGACTGAGGCGACTTAGCACAAGCACCCAAGTGGGGAGGGCTTGGAGGGGCGTCTCTGACGCTTCGGACACAAGTGTCTCTGACGCTCCGAGTGCTTGCCCTGCGCCGCTGTCGGCCACAGGCTGCTCTTTCTCTTCTTCTTTGGCCGAGGCGCCCCGCTGGTGGGGTCTTCAGTTCAGTCGCTCAGTCGTGTCCGACTCTTTGCGACCCCATGAATCGCAGCACGCCAGGCCTCCCTGTCCATCACCAACTCCCGGAGTTCACTCAGACTCATATCCATCGAGTCAGTGATGCCATCCAGCCATCTCATCCTCTGTCGTCCCCTTCTCCTCCTGCCCCCAATCCCTCCCAGCATCAGAGTCTTTTCCAATGAGTCATCTCTTCCCATCAAGGTGGCCAAAGTATTGGAGTTTCAGCTTTAGCATCAGTCCTTCCAATCAATATTCGGGACTGATTTCCTTTAGGATGGACTGGTTGGATCTCCTTGCAGTCCAAGGAACTCGCAAGTATCTTCTCCAACACCACAGTTCAAAAGCATCAGTTCTTCGGCTCTCAGCCTTCTTCACAGTCCAACTCTCACATCCATACATGACCAAAGGAAAAACCATAGCCTTGACTAGACTGACCTTAGTCGGCAAAGTAATGTCTCTGCTTTTGAATATGCTATCTAGGTTGGTCTTAGCCGACTCATTTGAAAAGACCCTGATGCTGGGAAAGACTGAAGGCGGGAGGAAAAGGGGACGATAGAGGATGAGATGGTTGGATGGCATCACCTACTCAATGGACTGAGCCTGAGCAAGCTCTGGGAGCTGGTGATGGACAAGGGAGCCTGAAGGGCTGCAGTCCATGGGGTCGCAGAGTAGGACACGACTGACCGACTGGACTGGACTGAACTGAGCTGAGTTCCACCCCAGGGAACTGAACCCGCGCCCTCGGCAGAGATCGCGAGGCGTTCTCCGCGTGACCCTTGGCCGCGGGGCATTCGCTTCGGGAGGTCCCGGCCTGGAAGGCTGAGCGCGGGCTGGGGGCGCGCGCGGGGCGGGCCGGGGCCACCGGGCTACCTTCTTTCCGGGGAGTGTGCCCCCGACTGTCCCGGGATGCGGGCCGCAGTGCCTGCGGGAGCCTCCCTAAGACAGGAGCTCAGCGGGGGCGCGGCGAGAACCCCCGATCACCCCCAGCACCCCCAGCGCCCTGGACTCGGGCGCCGCCCCCTAGTCCGGGCCCTGCGCGGGGCGCGGCCGGAGGAGGGCGCAGCGCGGGCGGGGAGGGTGCCCGGGGGTGGGGCGGGGCGGGGCTGGACGGGGCGGGGCAGGCGGACCCGAGGCCCCAGGCCGCCGAGCGGGCAGCAGAGGCCGTAGAGCGGGCCGCCGTCCCCCGCCCTCCGCGCCATGGCCCTGCGCGCCCGGCGGCGCCTCCCGCTGCCCGCGCCGCTGGCGCTGCTGGCGCTGCTCGGCCGGCTGCAGGTAAGGAGGCCGCCCGCCGCCCGCGCCCCGCGCCCCGGCTCCCTGCGCGCCCTGCCGCGCGCGGTGCCTCCGCGGGGCCGAGCGCTCCGAGACCCGCACGGAGCCGGAGGGCTGAGGATTTGCGGGGAGAGCGACGGGGGGTGCGGTCGGACGGTGGGAGGAGGGAACTGGGAGCCTCAGGGATGCGGGGTGCAGAACAGAGAGCTGCGGGACCGCGGCACCCGAACGCGGAGGCCTCCAAAAGCCCCACGCAGGGGCAGGCGTCGGTGATGGGGCGTCTCGAGGGGCCCCTGCACGACCGCTGCCGCGGAGACAGCGGCTTAGACACGGCCCCTTCCCCTGCGGACGGAGAGAGAACTTCAGAACCGCAGGCAGTGCCCAAATTAAGCGGCCGTCCTACTTAAGGATTCTCCTTTCGGGCCATTCTGAGCCCCGGTCCTTAACTCTACCTGCGCCTCTCACCGTCTCCCCACCTCCGCTTGGCAGCTGTGGGAAGGTGGGCTGGCTGACGCTCGCCCCGCGGGGGGGGGACCATCCAGAGCGCGCGCTGAGACAGGGTTTGGTGGTTTAGTGGCTCAGATGGTGAAGAATCCGTCGGCAGTGCAGAAGACCCTGGGTTCCCCTTCCAGAGTTCCATCCCCGGGTCGGGAAGATCTCCTGGAGAAGGGCATGGCAACCCACTCCAGCATTCTTGCCTGGAGAATCCCACGGACAGAGGAGATTTTTTTCTGAAAAAGGGAATCAGAAAGAAAGAAAATCAGATTATTTTCTTGCGTTCCTCTCTTTCCGTAAGTCTCCCTTCTCCCCTCCAGTTCCACCGCACCCCCCCCCCGCCCCACTCCCACGAACCTGCAAACAGTTTAAGAACCACCGGCTCAGGTTCCGGACCAGAATGACATAGAATCATTTCTCAGAACCCCTGTGATGATATTGGGACAAAATAGTATTCACAGTTGGAAAAACCAACGCACCTGGGGCGCTTGACGTCAGTCGGGGAGCTGGTCTGTAGGGAGCTGCTCTCCGGGTGCTGAGCGGGCGGGCAGGCGGGGCAGTGGGCGCCTCACCGCGGCCAGGCCCTGCTGGGGCTCCAGCCCAGGAGCAGCCCGGGACTCCCCTCTGCGGCCTTTCCCCTCGAGTCCCGGGGGCTGTTCAAGACTCACGGGGGGCGGGGGCCGGGAAACCAGCGTCTCCCCGGTCCGGGTTCCTTCCCCATCCCAAGCCCTCTGGAAAGAAATTTCTCCATCGGATCACTTGGTCCAGTTGCCAGGTGAATAAAAGCAGTTATGGTTTTCTGTCCCCTGGAGGAGAGCTATAGTGCGGGAAAGCCAGCCCCACAGTCCTCTGAAAGCCTGCCCCTTGGAAGTCCCTCAGAGGGAAGGGCAAATGCTGGTGGTTTTCGGCTTTCAGCAGCTTCAGATTCCCCTGTTCTGTTAAGACTGGCTTAAGCTCTTGCTGACAGCTTCCAGAGCGAACAGCACTTCTAGGGCTCTGTTTGGAGTGAGGAGAGATGGCAAACCAGCCTGGGACTAGAGCCTGGACCGAAGTACAGGCTGTGGGCTGGAGCAGGTGGTTCTCTGGAAGAGGGGGCCTGTTCCCTTTCTGCCTCCGGGAGCCTCTGGGAATGGCTGAGGGCAGGGTTGCTGGGAAAGCCTGAAGGCATTTTCTCAGTGTGAGCACTTCGGGTGTTGCCCAATGGAGTGTTCAGCAGGCTGGACAGGTGTGCTGCCGTATTTGAAGCACAGGACGAGGGCTCCAGGGAACAGCTAGCCACCTGAGAAAACCCTGCTCACTACACGGCTTAAAAGTAAAAGCACCTCACAGTGTTAATTGCAAAAACTTCATACGTGCATATGTGCTGTAGGGTCTGTCATTGACAGCAGTTGCTATCAAAACGTTTCTTTCTCGGGACTGCTCTGGCAGTTCAGTGGTTAAGACTCCATGCTTTCAGTGTGGGCGACACAGGTTGGATCCCGGGTAGAGGAACTAAGATCCCACACGCCTCACGGTCCAAAAAAAGCCAAAATACCCATTTACTTCTCAGAGCTATCTTTCAGCAAGTACTATCTACTCTGCCCCACCACCCCCGCCCTTTCCCTTTGAGCTGCATGAATTATGTGCATTTTTAAATCATACCTAAACAGGAAACGGGGCTTCCCAGGTGGCTCAGTGGTAAAGAATCTGCCTGCCTTTGAAGGAGACTTCAGGTTCAATCCCTGGGTCGGGAAGATCCCCTGGAGAAGGAAATGGCAACCCACTCCAATATTCCTGTCTGGAGAATTCCATGGAGAGAGGAACTGGCAGGCTATAGTCCATGGGGTCGCAAAGAGTTGGACACAGCTCAGCGACTAAACAACGCCAACAAACAGGAAACAGTGGAATGATGCTGGAGTAACTCTAATCAAGTGCTCTAAGTGTGCGCCCAGTCTCCCCAGTGGAGACGCCTTGATTCTGAGCCGGTGTGGCGGTGACCCCCCTGCAGAAACTGTGGTTCCAGGCGCCATCCTGCAGTTACGGCTGCTTTTGGCCCACCGGTTCTGTTCAAAGAAAGGAATTGCCTTGGTGGTTAGTTCTCACCCACTAGGCAAGGCCTAAAGAACTGTTAGTGTGGGGAGTGGCGGAGGCATCGCTTTTGTAAAATAGTTGGCAAAAACAGCTTTCAGAAAGTGCCTTATCTGCAAGCATTGTATTTCGTTCCATGAACATTATATTAAATCGATTTAAACGTACCTGGAAGGCTATAAGGTTGGCCTTTTAAAACATCTCTGCGATCGTATCTCTGTGCCTGTGTCAGTGAGGGCATTTGAGTTCAGACAGAAGAGTGTTTGTCTACAGAAAAAAAAACACTGAAAACTTTTATGTTGATTGTTCTGCTGTTGGAGTTGAGAAATTATAGGAGCAGACTGTGTTCATTGAGGTCATTGATCACACAGCCATGTTTATCCCGAGTAATCCAAGACCTAAGGGCAGAGTCGCTCAAACCCAGGCCAGCAAGTGTGTTTGGTATTTGCGATGTAAAACCTCGTGTTGGGGAGGTGCACGGCCAAGACACAGCTGGGTCTTCGCCGTCCAGTCCAGAGGACAAGGCGGGTGAAGAGTAACACCGTCTGTACACGAGGCGGTGCAGGGAAGGAGGCAGGGATACAGCTGGAGGAACCAGGAAGGGCTTTGGAGGAGGACCCTCCCGAGGCTATCTTTGAAGGACGGCTGGGAAATCAGGGGTCTGAGGCAGTTGCGGAAGAAAGCTCTCTGTTGGAGAAGTTGGCTCGAATGGTTTAGGCCTAAAGCAATCTTGCCAAGAAAAGAAAACCCACATGCTTTTATGACTTTATGGATACCAAATAGCACTCTGTAAAGCGGGCTGAACTCAAGGAAGCCCGCGACAGACAGGGCAGTAAACAGTGTTTGAGATAACACTTGTGTGGCCCTCGTTGAGGTGGCAGGTAGACTAATCAGGAACAGAGAGGTCGCAGGCCCTGGAAGGCCCGTGGGGAGACCCCAAAGAGGAAATCCCCTGGGCGGGGCTGCAGGGCTCGTGGGTGCCCGCCCTGGCCCAACAGTCTCCCCACGCCACCAGCCCATCCTAGCGGGAAGACCTGGCCGTGTGTTCCTACTTTGTTTAGAGAGTCACAGACTCCGGGATCAGCGTCCTTTTCACTGGTTTTGTTGATCACAGATATTTCCAATGTCCCCCCACCCCCGCCCCGTTATTTCCTTCCCACCACTTCCCCCGAAAATGGCACATCTGTAATCTGAACGTATTCTCTGTGTTGATAAGGAAATACGACTTTGCTTTTGCAGTTATCTACCAGAAATTCTTATGCCAGGAAAACTGAAACAATAAAGGTGTATCTTTGAAGGTCAGTAAATCAGTGTTTTATGAGGCCATGAAAAGGGGAGTTCCAAGTCAGGGCCTCCTTTGCAGAGAGTGCTGTTTGAAGAAGGAGCCACGTGAACTTTCTCTGCCAGCTCAGTATTAAAATTCCCCCCATGCTGTTTTCCTATTTTTGAAGTGCATGGGAAAAGAAAGTGGTGTGTTTTCTGCATGTGTGTCCAGAGGCGGCTGGCGGGCCCGTCTTGCTGTGGATGTGGGTCTGCATCCCGCCTGGACGGTCCTCAGCTCTCCAAGTGACTCACAGCCCAGGGCACCCGCCCTTGGGCCAGGGAGGCTGGCGGATAGCCATGGCCTGTCTGCTGTCTGCCTGCAGAGTCCGGACCCTAGCCCGAAGGAGAAACGACACCCGACCCCACCTCGGTCAGCCCCCGCCGCGGTGGGTGGGATCCCCCTCCCCCCCGACAGCTGATTTTCCTTCCCACCACGCATTCCTTCCCAACCTTATGTGTCCCCCGGCTGCCATCTGGGAGCTTAGACGTTCAGTCGTGTCAGTCTTTGTGACCCCGTGGACTGTAGCCCGCCAGGCTCCTCTGTCGACGGGATTCTCCAGGCAAGCACACTGGAGTGGGGTGCCACTTCCCGGCCCAGGAGTGGAACCCGCGTCTCCTGTCTCCTGCGCTGGAGTGGGCTGCCGTGCCCTCCTCCCGGGGCTCTCCCCCACCCGGGACTGAAACCACGACTCCCGTGTCCTGCATTTGGCAGGTGGGTTCTTTACCACTAGCGCCACCTGGGAAGCTCCAAGCACCGAGCTGCCTCGTGGGACCCACTGCTAGAAACAGATTAAACTCAGCTCCTTCCGCCCCCAACCCAACCTCTGAGCCTGAAAAAACCCAGAGTGAGACGGTGGACTTAGGCAGAACAGAAGAGCTGGTGGGTCTGATTTCTCAGCGAGCTCGTGCGGTTTGGCGCTGAGCGGGCGGCGTGGCCCGCCGGTATCTCTGCCCTCCATCCGCGGGCGCTGTCGGTCTGTTTCCTGGCAGGGTCCCGGCCTGCCGGCTCCCCAGCCCTCCCCCTCCCTGGCCTGCTGAGCCAAGGCAGCCCCGTCAGCATTTAGGCGCTCGCCTGCGTGGATGTGTGCTCACGACCCATGTGTCCTCGTCCTGTGGGCCAGCGGTGACCTCCAGCCTCAGGTTTCCGTGGGCTGCCATGTTCAGGGTAAGAAAGAAGACTGTGTTTGTGTTGAACGTGTTCATTTTGCTCAACAAAAGGAGCGCCTCCTCCCGGTGGGACGCCAGGGAGAGCAGGCCCAGCCCTGGTCTCCCGGCACCCCTCAGTTGAGCAGATGGGACCCTTGCGTCTCCGGAGCGCGCTCAGAGTGCGGTGCGCGCCCAGGGCAAGAGGGCCTTCACCGGCTTGGAAGCGTCGGGGGAATGGCCTCGCTTTCTTGCCGTGCGCCTGTGCACGTCTAAGGCGCAGAAAGAGGGCAAGGGGGCGGCCTGGGCGGGGGTTCGAGGTTGGTGGGCTCCCTGCCTGGCGGTGGGAGGGGCTGGGGGGATAGCAGGGGTGGACGGAGTCCGGTGTTTGGGATGACTACAGAGGGCCATGTTCCCGGGCTGCGAGGGCAGGTGGCGAAAGGGAGGCCGAGAAGGGCTTTATGTGCAAATAGTCTAGGTTTTACCACCAGTGTTGTGTGCTGGGGAGGGACCCGAGGTCAGATCTGCAGGTTGTGGGGAGCAGCGCCATGGGGAAGGGGGGTGGGTCCCCAGGGGGCGGGAAGGAGGCCACGGCCCCTGCTCTGGGGAGGAACTTGGAGAAGCTTGAATGGGGTCAGAAAGGTGGGGGGAGAAAGGAGGCAAGTGCAGGGTGCCCCGAGCTGTGCCAGCTGCCAAAGACACAGGGGCAGAGGATGTGGTTGGACCCATTATTAAAAAAAAAAAAAAAGATAGATGTCAGGACAACACAGCTGCCCATTTTCGTGATACTTTTGCACAGTTTATTAAGGAAACTGCTTAGTCCAAATCCAAATCAAATCAGTTTCAGTTTCAAGTAAAGGATTTTTTCCCCCTAAACAATAAAGAAGAATGCAGTGTAGGATATGGAATCCCATTTGCTTCGGATTGTCTTACTGGGAAGCAAAATTCCTTAGAGCCCCTAGAGGTAAAAACAAGCTGAGAGCCCCAAGGCACTGCAGGAAATTTGTGTGCCTTGGAATTCAGAGCCATTTCCTGGCCTAAAGGTGTCTTTGAATCAGAGGGTCAGGATGTAGGCAGAGTTTGAACACTCAGGACTCGAGAGATAAGCAGCCGTTGGTTCCCCGAGTCCATCGTCAGGGCTGGCGTGACCTACCCCGTGGTCTTCCCACAGTGCCCTCAGCGCCCCCGCCCCCAGCCCGAGACGTGTTTACCTTGGACAGCAGCTGGGCAGAGCTCTTTCTCCTGCAGGAGGCCCCTTTTCCTGATGGATGTCAGTGCCTCAGCTGAGTGTTTCCCTTCCGCTCTGCCTGCCCCCTCTGCACCTCTACCCCCCAAAGCCCTGGCCTCACAGGTGACACCGAGGCCCTCCTGGCACAGGCGAAGGCAGAGAGCTGACAGGTCCCCACGTGGCAGGAAGAACCATCGGCAAAAAAACGACCCTTTGGGTTCATTGAAATAATAATAACTCATGACATTTCCTGTTCAGTGTTCAGAGTACAAGAGCCACTTCCTCCAGCCACCAGAAATTTGAAGACTTTCCATGAAAAATGAGGAAGAAAAACTTTTTAACATGTTGTGAACGTGATGGTTAAACCAGGGAGGCGGGAAGAGAACACGGGTTCTGTCACACAAGTCCTGTCTGCGCCGCGGCCTCTGCCAGCTCCATTCTCCTTACTTCCCCCAAATAGGAAGTGAACCTTTTTTCTGAGGTTCTGACTCTAAAAGCATTTGCTCCTCTCTGCAGCGTGCATACGTGCACGCTAAGTCCTTTAGTCGTGTCCTATGCTTTGCGCCCGCGTGGACTGTAGCCCGCCGGGCTCCTCTTCCCGTGGGATTCTCCGGGCAGGAACACTGGAGTGGGTTGCCATGCCCTCCCCCAGGGGATCTTCCTGGTCCCGGGAATGAACCCGAGTCTGTTACGTCTCCCGCGCTGGCAGGCAGGTTCTCGACCACTGGCACCACCTCACTGAAAACTGTCTGAAACGTTCGTGTTAACGGAGACCCTGGTCCCTGTTTCAAGCCTAGTGGGGACTGATCACATCGGCCCTGGCTCGGCTGCGCAGCCTTCAACCGTTCTCAGTGGCCGGGAGGCCCCTGGGGCCCTGAGTCCGGTGCTGCCTCACAGCTCCACCCGGCTCCTCGCACTTGCTCTGTCTGGGGGTGAAGCGCCGCTGGTCACTGTCTCTATGTTCCTGTCTCTCTCTTTGAAGACCGTCGGCCACTACTTCCTCTTCCTCAAGTTATTCATGCGACTTCCTTTAACCTCTCTGTCAGCCTCTTTCCTTTCAATTCTCGGGATCCTGGCTTTGCAGTTCCAGGAGGTGCTCTGGTAAACAGACCTCCCCTCCGCACCTGAGCCCCAGGACGCCCCTGCCTCGTGGGGAGGCTGAGACCGCCCGTCTGCGTCCTTCGCAGTTAAGTGGGTCAACAGCTGCCTGGAGGGTCGAGCCAGGAGCCTCGGATGTGCAGGGCGCGACAGGGGCCAAGGAAGCCTCTGGGCCTGGACGGATGTGAGGCCGAAGGCAGAGCCAAGCGGGAGAAAACCAAGGCCTGGCTGGTGTCTGAGCCTGGAGCTGGCCAGGTGGGGGCGGGCGGGCCTCAGCCCCGGGGAGGGGGCGGCGTGGGCCCCGGGAGCTGAGGAACGCACGTCCTCAGGCCCCGACTTCAGACACCCTGTGGGTGGGATCCTCCCTCGGTGTCACCCCCTCCGCAGGGGATTCTGAGGCACGCTGGAGTTCCAGACCTGCTGCTCTAGGCGTCGGATTCCACGGAACGATTTTGAGCTCAGAGCTAAACGAGTATTGCCTGATGACTGTGTTAAACACACCTGCCACCCGTTGAAGCCCTCCTGCGTGCCCGGCACGAGCTAGGAGCTGCAGACGTCTAATCCCCACTCCAGCTCGCCGGGAAGACAGGACTCACGCCCGGGGCCCCGTGAGCGGCCCGGGGCACGGCCCTCGCCCTGCAGGGAAGCCGCTTCTGCGGCCGCTGCGTGACAGGCAGGGCGCAGACAGGGAGCGCTCCAGGCCTGGGGCACGCAGGGAGAGCAGCACGCTCCTTAGGGCTTGGGGAAGCAGCACAGCCAGTCTGCATCTGTGGGACCCGTTCAAGGAGGTTCATCTGCGGAGGGCACTCTGTTGTCGACCGTCACCAAGCAGAAGGGGAGAGGCTGTGACTTTAAGGCTGGGTTTAGGCGGGCACCCTGGGCAGCCTCAGCTCAGGGCCCACGTGCGGGTCGCTCCCTGACTCAGGAGGAAAAGAAGTGTGACAGGCTGAGTCACCGCTGCCACTTCCCGACGTGAGGGCATCTCTGACTGTGGGCAGCCCTCGGGCGCCGGGAAGAAGCTGTCCTGTCCCCCCTGGGCCGGGCGCTCCAGCTCTGCCCTGCGTTTGTCAGGATGTCCCGGGAGTGTTCATCCCCTTCTGCTGCCCCCCCAGGCTCTGTCCTCCGTGGGGGGGGGGTGTGCTGGGGGGGCCCCTTCTGAGGAGCTTAGGTTTTCCTTGTTCCAGTTGGGGTCCCTGTGCCCAGGTCACTGAGGTCCTATTTATGTGTCTGGTTATAAATGACCAAGGCACCAGATGGTCGGATGCCATCACCGACTCCAGGGACATGAACTTAGGCAAACTCCGGGAGCTCGTGAGGGACAGGGATGCCTGGCGCGCTGCAGGCCACGGGGTCGCAAAGAGTCGGACACAGCTGAGCGACTGAACGACAGCCAAGACCCCAGAATGGGCAGCTCGTCGTCCTAACTGCGTGGGGCGGCCCTCGGGACGCGGGATGCGGGAGTGATGGGCGCCCGCTGCTCTGCGCCCGCACGGTGAGCCCAGGGCGTCCCGGGGGGCCTCCGTGTGAGAGCCCCTCTCCCGCCGGCAGCGGGAGCGGCCGCGTGTGGGCCAGGCGGGCCTGCCTTCCGTCCACGTTCGAGAGCGAATCCGAGTCCAGGAAAGGACTTCCGATCTTGGTCTGGCCTCCCGTTCCCCCCCGGGTGTCTCTAACGCTGCCCCCGGTTGGCGGAGCCCTTCCGAGCCCGTGCTGGGGAGCGTGAATCTGATTCAGAACTCGTAGGAAACCATGACAGTTTTCTGTAAGGGGAAGCTGTAAGATCACAATCAACCCTTCAGGAAATATTATTCATGATTTACCGAGAATTTGAGCATTTGCTGCGTGCCTGGCACTGTGCCACTCTGCTTACCACGCATGGTCTGAGTGGGCCACCTTGTCTCTTGGTGAGGAAGAAGGGAGATAGGGAAGATAAGGAAAGGAGAGCCTCGAGCGCGGTGCCCGGCAAGCGGGCAAGCGGGAGACGTTCCGTAAGGACCAGCTCTGCCCTCTGGCCCCCTCTCGCCCCCTTGCCCCGCGCTGCGTGTGCACGGCGGTGGGCGGGGCGGGGCTCGGCTCGGGGTCCCTCCTGCGGATGGAGATGACGGTGCAGAGCCTGGACGTGCTCTTGGCCTTGATGCCGTCTCTGGCCTTGATGCCGTCTCTGGCCTTGATGCCGTCTCTGGCCTTGATGCCATCTCTGGCCTTGATGGCCGTCTGTTGCTCCTCCAAGACCAGCAGTGTCAGCATCACTTGGGACCCGCATCTGTAGGAGAGGTCCAGGTGGCTCGCTTGCGCAGTGAGGGCTGAGAAGCGCTGGTCTCTGAACAGTGTAGGCGAGTCAGATTCCCGTACCTGGCACCGTGCAGTGCTCAGAGGTATTGAGTAATCCTGGGTGGTTGAGTTCTTTTTTTTTTTTTTAAGTGTAGCTCATTTGTGGCTGAGACAAGAGAAGGTGGAGCTCAACTGTGTTCAGGAAAGAAAGAGGGACGAGTTCAGCCAAGTCCAGGAATGGCCCTGGACATGGGCTTTAAGTCTTGAAAAGCGAGGCAGATGAAGGCTGTCGAGCGTGGCAGTGACTATCAGAGGGGGGTGTGGTGCTCCCCTCCCAGCCGCCAAGACGGGGAGGGTCTCCCCTCGGCGGCTCCCCAGGGCCCGGGGTCCGTCACTGGCTCAGCACCCGGCGCAGGCTTCGTCCTTCCTTGAACTTGAAATCAAGCCGAAGTCCTAGGATGTGAGCTCACAAGGCCGCCGGAGGCTGTGAGATGAGTCGGGGGGTTAGGGCCTCGTGGCTCAGCGGCCCTGGACAGGCTCTCCAGGAGAGGCGGGCTGTGCGATGGACAGTCGGCTGGGGCAGGGAGGGCGCAGCAAAGCTGGGGGTCAGGGTTGACCCAGGGGCGGGCGGGCTCGCCAGAGTGGTATGGGGGGTCCGCGGCCCCGGGGGTTGCAAAGACAAGCAGTGCGCTCACTGAAGGTCCTGAGCAGGGCGTGACCCCGAAAGTGACGTGGGGGGCAGGCAAGTGCAGGAGGTGGGGAGCGTGCGGTCGACTGGGAAGAGGAGGAACACAGAAGCCCACCTTAGACCTGGGGGAGAACGGGGGCGCGGGAGGCTTGTGCATGTCTGGCTGAGTTCACTGTTCACCCCAGACTCTCACACCATTGTTTGGTCATCAGCTGTGCCCCACTACAAAAGAGAAAGTTAAAAAAAGCAAAACTGCCGGTGATCCTCAGCGGGATTGTGGGAGGAGACAGTCCAGGTGGCTGAGAGCTTCCAGCACCGGGGCTGAGGAGTCCAGGTGTGAGACCTTCGTTTAAAGGACAGTGGCCTGAGTGGGCAGTTCACTGATCAGCCTCGCTGACCCGGGCCAAGGGTGGAGCAGGATCGCAAGGCTGGAAGGGCCCGGGCGAGGGGCCGCGGTGCACTTCTGGCCTCGGTCCTGGGCAGGGCCGCTGGGGAGATGGCAGGAGTGGATGGGGGCGGGCCGGGGCAGGTGTGGGGGCCTGGGGAGCCCTGAGGGGCCTTCATCTGGGTCCGACCCATCTCTGACCTTGCCGCTCGACACCCAGCAGTGTTGGCATCACCCAAGAGCCTGTTAGAAGTGCAGACCCCACGGCAGACCCACCTGCTGAGCGGCGCCTTCGAATTCATTCTCCAGTTGATGCTGGCACATTTAAGCAGCAGGCCGGGGAGCTTCCCTGGCAGTCCAGTGGGGACCTCACCTCCCCGTGCAGGGGGTGCAGGCTGACCCCTGGTCAGGGGGCTAAGATCCCGCACCCTGTGGCGGAAAACCCAAAACGGAAGGCAGAGACCACATTGGAACAAGCTCAAAAAACGCTCTAAAATCTGTCCACATCAAAAAAATAAAAAGGTAAAACAGGATTTGTTTTTTAAAAAGGAAGCAGGCCAGGGCAGTCTAGCCCCTTCCCTGGCCCCTTTGGGAGCTAAAGGCCTTATTAGCCAGGTGCACTCCCCCATGGGCTTCCCTGGAGGCTCAGCTGGTAAAGAATCCGCCTGCAATGTGGGAGACCCAGGTTCGACCCCTGGTTCGGGAAGATCCCCTGGAGAAGGGAATGGCTACCATTCCAGTGCTCCTTCCGGGAGAATCCCATGGACAGAGGCTGCAGTCCACGCGGTCACAAAGAGTCAGACGTGACTGAGGACCGACACGTCACTTCCCTCGAAGAGCAGGGTGGAGCCGCGCCCAGCCCTGGGCGCCCAGCAGAGCAGAGCAGCGCTGAGCAGAGCCCTGGGCGCCCAGCAGAGCAGAGCAGGGCTGAGCAGCACAGGGGTCAGTAACAGCTACTCCAGGGAAGAGGGGAAAGGAGCTCTCAAATGAATAAAAGTTAAAACAAAAAATTCAAGAATGGCAAAGAAAAAAAAAAAAACCCCTCCAACTGGGAGGATAAAGGGGGCATTCACAGGAACCCCGGGCGTGAGGACAAGTCACCGTCCTAGTCACGCTGTTTAGGAAACAGCCCTTCCCGCTGTTTCAGGTAGCGCACAGCTGCAGACTTGCTTCACCCCTCATCGCCCAGAAGACAAAGACACTTGCAATTAAAGTTTTGAAACTCCAGGTTATTTCTTCATTTTCCCTTGGGCCATATGTTTTCTAGGAGCAGAGATAATACATGCATTGTGAGCAGAGTAAGAGAGATGAGCAGAAATCAATAGACCTTTGATATGCTCTTGTCTGAATAAGACTTTTTTTTTAAATGAGCTTATCTGGAATCAAGGTGATGGAGGGGGAAAAATGCTGATGGGGCCATAAAAACCAACTTTCAAGACAGCTCATGAAGTTGCCTGTGTTGTCTGCTAGATCGAAATGGTGACTATGCCAAGACTTCTAAAAGGCCACAGTTACTCTACATTTTTACGGGTTTTTTTTTCCCCCCAATTAAATCTGACCTGAGTCAGATTTTTGTTTCTGTGTGCAGTATCTATTTTTAAAAAATCTCATAGCAAAATGGTTAAGATAGTAAATTTTGTTATGAGTACTTTATCTCGTTTAAACTTTAAAATTAAAAAAATCTTATGACAAATTATTTCCTCCCTGATGATAAAAATAGCATGAAGCGCTTATTATTTAAAGTGTTATGTCCACTGTGAACCTACAGTCAGCGTCACACAGCCCTGAAGCTGCAGGTACATATTAACTCATGATGTGGGTAAATTATGTCACCAGTTGTGTGAATTTAGACTTCCCGTTAACCTGACTTGTTCCCTCACTTCATGCAGGTCTCCACTCAAAAGTCACCTTATCAGTGAGGCTCCCCTCATAATTCCATCACCTTATCCTGTTTTATTTTTTCATCGTGATCATTCCAGCCAGATTCCATTACATGTTTGTTTCCTGTCATTCTCCCAAGGACTGTCAGCAAGGACTCTCTCTGGCTAATATCTACCCTGTCCACAAAACTTAAAATTGTCTCTGGCACATAGGATGTGTTCAGTTAACATTTGGGGCGTAAATGAATGCAATTTTAATTTGTTCCACCTTTAGGTTGGCCAAGCACGTCTCACTTAAATGCTGAACCTCCTTGATTATTTTCTGGAGAACCATGCAATAATGCTGTTTAGATTGGGAAAGTTTTTCTACAACAGGAAGATCAAGGATTTCTTTCAAGATGGAAAAAATGAATCCAAGGGTCCTACAGCCCTCTGGTAACCATCCTGGTCCTATATAAAAAGTCAGTGCTGTTGACAGCTAAGTCTAGTCCTGTGCACAAGTCTGGGCAAAATGAAATCACCCCATAAGAATGGATAAAGGACTTGGGCAGACATTTCTCTAAAAGTGGCCAATAGGCGCATAAAGTAGATATCCAGCGTCATCAGTCATTAGCGGAATACATGTCCCAGGCACGCTGAGTGGCCGGGTGGCTAAGGTTCGGTGTTCCCGATGCAGGGGGCCCAGGTTCGGTCCCTGGTCGGGGAACTAGATCCCACATGCCGCAACTGACAGCTAGTGCTGCAAATACCCAAGTTAATTATAAAAACCCACACTCATTAGGATCACTATTACCGAAAGAAATGAAAAATAACAAGTGTTGGCAAAGACAGGGAGAAATTGGAAGCCTCTGGTGAAAGTGCTGGTCGCTCAGCCGTGTCCATTTCTTTTTTGACTCCATGGACTGTAGCCCCCCAGGCTCCTCAGTCCAAGGAGTTCTCCAGGCAAGAGTACTGGAGTGGGTTGCCACTCCCTTCTCCAGGGATCTCCCCAACCCAGGGACTGAACCTGTGTCTCCCGCACTGCAGGCAGACTCCTTACCAGCTGAGCCACCAGGGAGGCGCTGGTGTGTTTCTGGTGGGAGTGGACTAAGGTAGTGCAGCAACCACGGGGGCAACGTCTGGCGGCTCCTCGAAGAGCTGAACACAGAGTGCCTGTGACTCAGGTGTGGACTCTGGAGAGCTGCAGACAGGAGCCTCAGCAGCGCCTTGTGCGCCCGTATTCACTGCCGCTCACAGCAGCCCCGTTCACAACAGGGCAACGGTGGAAGCAACCCGCACATCCACCCACAGACGGACGGCTAAGCAAACCGACGCATGCATACAACGGGGCGTCAGTCTGCCGTCGGAAGGAACGAAGTTCCCACGTACACAGCAACATGGGCGAGCCTTAAGACCACGCCAAGTGAGATACGCCAGACACAGAGCAAGCCCTGTATGACCCCACTCTCTCGGGGCGCCTAGAATAGTCAGGGTCACAGAGACAGGAGGCAGAAAGAGGCTGCCAGGTGCTGGAGGAAGTACGGCACTGCTCGGTGACTCCAGGGTTCCCAGACAGCGCCGAGAAGGAGGAGCTACTGTGTAGTGCTTAAGAGCGTTTCTGTTTGGGGTGATAAGAATGTTCTGGTGAGACCGTAGTGATGGGTGTACAGCATCATGAGTCTAATTAACGCCACTAACCGTATACACTAAGAAATGGTTCCAACGGCAAATTATGTTACGTGTATATACACATGCGTTTTCAAACATATACATAAAATTCTTACTTTTCAAAGGGCTGACGTGAAAGAGCCAAATCCACTGTTTCCAGATGGAGACAGCCCTTTCTCCCCTCCCTAAAAAGAGCCTCTTTCTTCGCCGCCCTCCCTGCCTCATGCGCTCCCACCTGCTCTTGGCCTGGCCGTTCCGTCCCCGAGACGCTGGTCATCCCCCATCAGACACTTTCCTTCGTCAGAAGGAGCCTGTGCCCTCTTCTCGGCCTTTCTTGCGCCACCACTCTCTGCAGTGTGCTCCGAGTGTGGGAAAGTGTGAGTTGCTCAGTCGTGGCTGACTCTTTGTGCCCGCATGGATGGCAGCCCACCAGGCTCCTCTGTCCATGAGACTCTCCAGGCCAGAATACTGGAGTGGGTTGCCTCTTCCTCCTCCAGGGGATCTTCCCGACCCAGGGATCAAACCCTTGTCTCTTGCACTGCAGGCAGATTCTTTACCGTCTGAGCCACCAGGGAAGCCCCAAGGTGCTGCTAAAAAGGCCCCCTTTCTTCCACAGCTGCTACGTCCTCCCGGTCCACTCCCTGGCCCCTCAGCCCCGGGGCCCGCACCCCTCAGGGCCTCCCTCCTCCTCTCCTCCTCCTGCCGAAACACCCCTGGCCCCTCTGCCTCTCGCCCCTGCCCCCCAGCCTTGGGGTCCTCCTGCTGAGATCCCTTTTCCTGTATCCCAGGCCGGGTGCCCTCCCCTTCCTGTTCGTGTGACCAGTGAGGGCTGCATCCAGGCACTTCCTGGAACTTGATCTTCAGCAGACCAGGCCCTGTGCCGTTGCAGGGCCCCCACCCGCCAGTTCTCTCTCCTTGATGCCTGTGGGGTCTGGCGCTACATGCTTTGAGACGGTGGGATGGGCCCATGGCCTTGTCCTACACAAGCCTGTCCCTTGCTCAGGCACGTGAGAGCTCAGGAAAGGTGTCCTTGAAGGTGTGACGATAGCAGAGCTTTTTAAGAGATGGGTGTTTTCTGTCGTTAAACCCTAGACCAAGCTGAAATTCGCCTTCTGGTCATATCACATGAAAAGTCACTTTACAAGGTAAGGCAGATGACTCAGGCAGAGAAGTGACTGGCCTTGCTCTGCTGTCTGCAAGTGAAGAGGTCAGCTCCCAACCCCTTTATGGGGAGTGGTCTGTATGGGGAGGGGGTGGATTCCTATTAGTGGTTTTCAGTGAGCCTAGTAGTTGACCAGCCCTGATGAATGCTTTCAAGCTAGAGTTTTGAATACTCTTTACCGCTGGAAACACATTCATAAAATGCATTTTAGAATGCCCTAAATCCCTCAGGAGCAGCTCAGTTATTAATACATCATCGATCGTAGTCACGATGTCCTCCTTTTCTTCACATTCTTTTCAAACTAGACACATCTTTTCATGTTGTACCAATCAGAGAATAGTTGAGCCTCAGTTTGAGCAGCAGAATTTTTTTTTCATGAGTCGTGTGTAAAATATGTTTCTGTAAATGCACCCGTGGCTTCCCTGGTAACCCTTCGGTAAAGAATCCACCTGCCAGTGCAGGAGACGTGGGTTCAGTCCCCAAGCTGGGAATATCCCCTGGAGAAAGGAGTGACTCAAGTCTTCTTGCCTGGGACATCCCCTGGACAGAGGAGCCTGGAGGGCACAGGGTCTCAAAGAGTCGGACACCACTTAGCCACTAAACGACAACAACAAAGGGAACTGGAGTATTCTAGACGTCAGGGAGCTTTCTGCGTAAAGCCTCTGATTCTCTGTATTGCATCGTGACTTGGACCATGCACCTGGCTTGTACAATGCGGAGTCTTCACACAGTTCAGTGGTCTTCCAGGGAGTGCTTAGGGTGATCTGTTGGGGTGCATGGTTCAGTTCAGTCGCTCAGTCGTGTCCAACTCTGCGACCCCATGAACCACAGCACACCAGGCCTCCTGTCCATCACCAACTCCCTGAGCTTACTCAAACTCACATCCATCGAGTCAGTGATGCCACCCAACCACCTCATCCTCTGCCGTCCCCTTCTCCTCCCGCCTTCAGTCTTTCCCAGCATCAGGGGCTTTTCAAATGAGTCAGCTCTTCACATCAGGTGGCCAAAGCACTGGGGTGCACAGGAGATCCCCAAAGGCTGCCTGTTTATTTTCTTCGTCTCTTTCATTGGTAACATACCATCTTCATAGGTGCCTGTGTAATGTTCTGAAGTATGAAATGTGAAGCTTGGGTTTGCGCAAAGAAAAACTGTGAGTTTTCCACTGTAAACCGTGAGCTTGAAGTGCTGTCTGTTGAATTTTTTAAAGTGGAAACGTCTAGCAGGGCGTTTGGACATCCCTCGATTCTGTCCTGGTTGACAGCAATCCCTGCAGGATCTCGCAGCCCCTTTCTCAGCAGAAGCTTGGAGTCAGCTCACCCCGCACCCAGCTTCCACCGCCATCACCGACTGAAGCCCCAGACAGAAACCACCGCAGTGACTCTAGCCTCCTGCCACGATCTCAGGCCCACGAGAAAGCACTGCTTTATGTGAAGTCAAACAGGCTTTTAAAAAATGAACCTTTTCAATTAAAAACATTTTTTCCTGGGAATTCCGTGGCTGTCCAGTGGTTAGGGCTCTGCACCTCCCACTGCAGGGGGCGCAAGTTCGAGTCCTAGTGAGGGAACTAAGGTCCTGCATATCTTGCAAAGAGGCCAAAAAAACCCCCATGTTTCCCAATCACCAGAAACACTCTGATGTCAGCTTTTGTGATCACAGGCAGGTTAAAACTAAACAGGGAAGGTGCGTCCAGAAGCTGGCAGGGCTTCTGGATGTTCCTGCAAATCCCTACTTTTCTGCACCCTCTTTCCTTTTTCTGCCAACACTCCTTCCCCTCCATTCCCCCATCGGGATGACCTGATAGAAGGAACCCGGGCTTCCCCGATTCTGCCCAGTGGCGCAGTTAACCCTCCCTCCAGCGGCCACCAGCCAGGGTGCGCAGTCACTGACAGTAACTGCCCCACCTCAGTCCTCCAGCGACTGGCTGGAAAGGTCCTTGGCCTCAGCGGGAGGAAGCACAGGCTTCATTTTCACTTGCCATTGCTGCCTTGCCAGGCTTCCCCGATGGCTCAGTTGGTAAAGAATCTGCCTGCAACATAGGAGACCTGAGTTCAATCCCTGGGTCTGGAAGACCCCCCTGAGAAGGAAATGGTCACCCACTCCAGCATTCTGGCCTGGGGAAGTCCCAGGGACAGAGGAGCCTGGCGGGCTACAGTCCGCGGGGTTGCAAAGAGCCAGACACGAGTGAGCAGCACAAGGCTACCTCATTTGCACAAGCCGCCCCATCGCGCCCTCACTGCAATTCGCCCCGTTTTACAGGCAAGGAGACAGCGACTCAGAAGTGGCCTAGCCCCGCTTGTCCTCAGGTTGTAGAAAAGCAGACAGCCTTATTAAAGAAATGTAGACCCTCCTGGACATTCGGTTCTGAGAGCTGCCCTGGAGGGAAGAGCCGGAAGGGGAAGCCTGCCGTGCCCTTCCTGGCCGGTGCAGCCACCTGGCCATGCGGCGCCTCTGTCCTCACCGGCGCCTTGGTACCACTGCCCTTCCTTCTCAGGGGATCTCCCCGCCTGAGCCTCTGCTCTGCTAAATCCTTACATTCTGGCTTCTCAGACGCGACTTCAGCTAGTGTTTCATTTTTCTCTGGGAACCTGCCTTATCTGATTTGCAAGCTTCAGATGACTTCTCTATGACATCCACTCCCAGGTCTGAACTGTTAACCAAGAAGTCTGACGGTGGATGCTTTCTTTCTGGTAACAGACATATAACTGTGCCATATTCTAGAATATAAAGCTGGATAAAAGAGAGAAGGGGCTGGAAGCTTCTAGAGAAAAGGAGATAAGAAAGGGACAAACTGAATAGGTCCCCCCAAACATCTCAATTTCAAGGGTCTGTGTTTGGACTCACCAATTGAAATGTTTAGAGAGGAAAACTGAGGCCTTGTCTCTGGCCTGACTTCCCAGCCAGCTGAGAAAAGAAATGGACAAGAAGGAGACTTTGTCTGCAGGTCTGTGACTCAGTCCTCTTCTGTGTTTGCTGTTTATTGGTTTCTAAAAACGAAAAGCTTCTCTCTGAAAGGCTTCAGAGAAAAAAAACTTCCTGGCATGAAATCCTCGTAGTAAAGCTATTTCTTGATGTTCTGGGGAACAGGGCTCTCTAGTAGTTGATTTCTGGGTGAGAGCACTTTCAATTGTGACTTTCTTTAAGGATATTTTTCTCAGGGGCTGTAAGACTATTATTGAGTGTCGCTTTCACATTCAGGAGTTCCTCTCAAGAAAAACCACCTCTTTCAGTTCGACTGTAACAATCAGAAATGTGATACAATCTTTACTTAATTTACAGCCAGATTCTCGAATATAGTCATGGATGATATTTTATAAAATAAAATCTGTGGAAAATCCCTCATTTGTTCTTCTAGGTTGAGTTCTTTTCTTCTTGACTTGACAGAAGGAGCCAAGCTTCTTTCTGTTTTGTTACATGTCAGCATGAATTTTCAGTAGAGCAGAAAAGTAATTTTAGGATTCATAATGCCTTTTGGTACAATTGGGTTGATTTAACTGCACGAAAAATAAATATTTAAGTCAATCTTCCCGGCAGGATTCCAAATACAGATCTTCCAATCTCTGCCACTCTGCTCAGAGAAATGTTTTGTTTCTTCAGCTTGGAGTTTTTCAGGATTAGACCCAACATGGCATTGCATTGGGAAACAAATCCAATAACTCCACGGAGCTTTATAAAGACAATTTTGATTTATAATTTATTATCTCCCAAAGCCTTACATAGACTGTAGACATGCTTATTCCAGAAGAGTCTGTCAGCCATTAAAATTAAATACCAGCTTGTATGCCCTGAAACAAATATCGACATGACACAAAACACAAAGAAAGTGAGGCAGCAGATGGCCAATACGTTAGATGTTTGTCTTAACTTCTTTTTTAATTTTAATTTTAACTTCTTTTTTTTTAAGACTGTCCAAGGAATTTATATGGGCAGGGGAGAAGAAAGGGGGAAACAGAAAAGATATTTGCTGTAAACAGACTCTAGGGTTCCTTCTCGGAGAAGGCAATGGCACCCCACTCCAGTACCCTTGTCTGGAAAATCCCATGGACGGAGGAGCCTGGTAGGCTACAGTCCATGGGGTCGCTAGGAGTCAGACTCGACTGAGTGACTTCCCTTTCACTTTTCACTTTCGTGCATTGGAGAAGGAAATGGCCACCCAATCCAGTGTTCATGCCTGGAGAATCCCAGGGACAGGTGAGCCTGATGGGCTGCCGTCTCTGGGGTTGCACAGAGTCCGACACGACTGACGCGACTTAGCAGCAACAGCAGCAGCAGCGTTCCTTCTACGCTCAGGAGCTGTCTGTTAGAAAGCAGAAGTTAGTCGACGTAAACTCTGCGGGCCAGATGTTACTTTTGTAGTTTATTTATTAAGACCTGTAGTAGGGCCCTGTCCGCACACGAGTGGTTTTTACAAGACTTCTAAGTACCCTGAATCAAAGCGTAGTCCCCAAAACACACCCTTTATTCCATAAATAGTTTAGAAGTCGCTCTGCTTTATTTGTTTAATGAAAACAAGGAGGGGTCAAAAGCCCTGTTGTTTTAGGGGGAAACAAGTCGATTCTGAAGGCAAACGAGATAAAAATGTAGATAACTAGACGTCTGTGCCGCCCGAGTTACCAAAGGCCTTCTGTCACTGCGTTTTGGGCAAAGAGATGAGACTGGAGGTGGTTGAGAAAATCACCCCATTGACTGAAAATCTGCAGCCTTATGCTGAATCCCGGCTCCCACTGCTGCCCCACCCCCACCCCGTTCCCTGGCAGACTGCTTCTGAAATACTTAAGCAGGAGCGTGTTTTCATCTAATTCCTGCCTTCCGAGGACTGCTACCAATGATGAGAGCTGCCATCTTCGGTTCCAGGGGAAGACTGTTTTCCAGTCGCTGTGTCTGATTCTCTGTGACCCCGTGGACTGCAGCACGCCAGGCTCCCCTGTCTTTCCCTGTCTCCCCGAGCTTGCTCAAACTCATGTCCGTTGAGTTGGTGATGCTATCTAACCATGTCATCCCTTGCTGCTTCCTTCTCCTTCTGCCTTCATTCTTTCCCAGCATCAGGGTCTTTTCCACTGAGTCCACTCCAATCAGGTGGCCAAAGTACTGGAGCTTCAGCATCAGGCCCACATTCTGAGCAGCGGGAGGAAAGGGCCAAAAGACCAGAAGGAGCTCGAGAGGCCTGAGGGCTCTCCCAGCGCTGGTGAAATGAGGGATGTCAGAACTAGAACCCAAAGGAAAAAGGAGGGGGTGGCCTGGGAGGGGCTGAGGGCATCCACTCATTCACACCAGAAATGCCCTTCTGTGGATGTGGGCCATTGGACAGAGGCTGGTATCCAAAAGATCCGGCTGTGGCTCACCGGAAACCAAGCCTAAGAAGGTGGGGTTTGGGGACGTGGGAGCAGGGAGGCCAGAGGCAGAGCTGGCCTGGCCTGCAGCATCAAGGGACAGGTCCCCAGGGGGTCAGCCAGAGCGACAGGCCAGGGCGTCCAAGGTCTAGATTTCCCACTAGTTACAAACGCGGGGACTGCAGGGCAGAGGGAGAGCCATGGGATCCTGGACACGGAGCGTGGGATCAGAGTGAGACCAGCACAAAATGAAGCGAGTTTTACGTACTGTGTGAGCCCCAGGGAGCCACAAATCCTCTGCTAAGAAGGCCCATCCTAAGCTGCAAGTGGGGAGAAAGAAGCAGAGCTTCCTGGACGCAAAGAGCAAAGAGCAAGGGTCAAGGCAGTTCAGTGGCTCAGGCGCGTCCGACTCAGTGCGTCCCGTGGACGGCAGCACCCCAGGCCTCCCTGTCCATCTCCAAATCCTGGAGCTTACCCAAACCCATGTCCATCGAGGCAGTGATGTCATCCAACCATCTCATCCTCTGTTGACCCCTTCTCCAGCCCTCGATCTTTCCCAGCATCAGGGTCTTTTCCAATGAGTCCGTTCTTCCATCAGGTGGCCCAAGTATTGGAGTTTCAGTTTCAGCATCAGTCCTTCCAATGAATATTCAGGACTGATCTCCTTCAGAATGGACTGGTTGGATCTCCTTGCAGTCCAAGGGACTCTCAAGAGTCTTCTCCAACACCAAAATTCAAAAGCATCAATTCTTTGGCGCTCAGCTTTCTTTATAGCCCAACTCTCACATCCATACATGACTACTGGAAAAACCATAGCTTTGACTAGACAGACCTTTGTTGGCAAAGTAATGTCTCTGCTTTGTAATATGCTGTCTAGGTTGGTCATAGCTTTCCTTTCAAGGAGTAAGTGTCTTTTAATTTCATGGCTGCAGTCACCATCTGCAGTGATTTTGGAGCCCCCCAAAATAAAGTCTGACACTGTTTCCATTGTTTCCCCATCTATTTCCCATGCAGTGATGGGACCAGGTGCCATGATCTTAGTTTTCTGAATGTTGAGCTTTAAGGCAACTTTTTCACTCTCCTCTTTTACTTTCATCAAGAGGCTCTTTAGTTCTTCACTTTTCTGCCATAAGGGTGGTGTCATCTGCATATCTGAGGTTATTGATATTTCTCCTGGCAATCTTGATTCCAGCTTGTTCTTCATCCAGCCCAGCATTTCTCATGAGGTACTCTGCATATAAGTTAAATAAGCAGCATTGATGTGCTCCTTTCCTGATTTGGAACCAGTCTGTTGTTCCATGTCCAGTTCTAACTGGACCTGCTACAGATTTCTCAGGAGACAGGTCAGGTGGTCTGGTATTCCCATGTCTTGAAGAATTTTCCACAGTTTGTTGTGATCCACACAGTCAAAGGCTTTGGCGTAGTCAATAAAACAGAAGTAGATGTTTTTCTGGAACTCTCTTGCTTTTTTGATGATCCAACGGATGTTGGCAATTTGATCTCTGGTTCCTCTGCCTTTTCTAAATCCAGCTTGGACATCTGGAAGTTCACAGTTCATGTCCTGTTGAAGCCTGGCTTGGAGAATTTTGAGCCTTACTTTGCTAGTGATATGAGTGCAATTGTGCGGTAGTTTGAGTATTCTTTGGCATTGCCTTTCTGTGGGATCAGAATGAAAACCGACCTTTTCCAGTCCTGTGGCCACTGCTGAGTTTTCCAAGTTTGCTGGCATATTGAGTGCAGCACTTTCACAGCATCATCTTTTAGGATATGAAATAGCTCAGCTGGAATTCCATCACCTCCACTAGCAAGGGAGGAAAAAAAGAACAAGGGAGGGAAAAACAACAATGACAAAGTATATCTAGTCTTCTCCGGAAGGTGCGGGCCTCCTCAAGAGAGCTTTCTAGATTCTTTTTATTTACCCTCAAAGCACGTTTCCTTGGTGCTTCCCTGGTGGCTCAGAGGGTAAAGAATCTGCCTGCAATGCGGGAGACTGGGTTCGATCCCTCGATCAGGAAGATCCCCTGGAGAAAGGATAGGCTACCCATCCAGTATTCTTGCCTGGAGAACCTCATGGACAGAAGAGCCTGGTGGGCTACAGTCCTTGGGGTCGTAAAGACTCAGACATGACAGAGAGACTCACACACACACGTTTCATTAACCATGTCTATGTACGTACGTTGCCTTATAAGTTGTATGTTTATTGTCATTTTGAAAGTTTGAAGGTGTACTGCAAAGTATCTAATGTAACTCAGGAATGAAGTAGGGATCAGTCTAAGTTCTACCTTAAATTAGATTAATACCAAAATTGTCTGCCTCACCACAGTCAATTTTCCCAGTAGCAGAATTACTGATGTAACTTGAAAGATCGGTAATCCTATAGCGGTGTGAAACAAACATGTCAGTTCTGCAGTGATGAAGATGTTCTGGAATTAGACAGCAGTGCTGGTTGCATAGCTTTTTGAATATACAAAAAAAAAGAAAAAGCCCATTGAATCATAACCTTTGAAAGGGGAAATTTCATGGTATGTGAATTATCTCTCAGTACTTTAAAAAGAAGACATGTCCAGATGTAAAGTCACAATTAGCTTAGGAGACAGAGATAAATATTAAGGAATAATCTGTGAAAATCTGTTTAAGAGTTAGGACAGCTGGTCACCTCTGGAATCACAGCTTCCCTGTTTTTGCCAGGGTTACACTCTTGGGCTAGAGGGCGGATGGATGGAGTGAATCACAGCCGTGCGCCTAAACGTGTAAACAAACTGTCCACATATTCGGGCGGCTGATGCTTACCAGAGGCCAGGGTTTGGAGCCCAGCGCCCAGCTCACAGTGGCACGTGACAGAGCTTCCGGCCGCTGCTTCAGGAGGAGCCCTTTTAGCAAATTCCCCTAAAAAGAACCTGTGTACATGCCCCAGACAAAGCCCGCGCCTGTCTTACAGAGGCGTGCAGTTTTCTTACCGGTCAGAAGCAATCGGCCTTGATCATCTGAAATACAGTCCAACCGCAGCTTTCTTTGGTTTGCTTTGTCATCACCATCGCAGGGGCGCTCACATACCATCAGGCTTAAACAGACCCTTTCTGTGAAACAGAATTTGCATTGACCGCGTCCAGCTTCACCGTTTGCCTCTGCGCATCTCTCCTCTCTGTGTACACGTTGCTGTGCAGACGCAGAGACAAGGGCTCCTATAAAAACAGGGAAAGACCCCAGAGAGCAGAGGCGGGGCAGTTTCTGTTAGGTCATATTTCCCAGTGTCCACGGGTCTCACTGCCCGGATCCTGCGAGCCTGTGGATGCTTGGGGAACGGCGGTCCCGTTACCCAGATCCACGGAGATGTCAGACGGCGTAGGAACCAAGTCCAGATACAGCCTTCCCGGCAGCCTGCCTCCAGAAACACGTTTGACGCTCTCATTGACCTCAGAGGAACTGTCCCTGGCCTCAGCCACCCGGAAGCTCTTTGCCTGGCCCGGGGGAGGTCGGGGAGGCCCTTACTGGCTGCGTCCTGCACGCCCTACTTACTCTTTTCTTAATTTTTACTTTTTGGCGTGTGGGATCTTTGTTTCCTGACCGGGGATCGAACCCGGGCCCCCTGCTTTGGACGCACAGTTTTCACCACCGGACCACCAGGGAGGTCCCTCTTTTCCGGTTGTAAATTTATTTTTGGCTGTGCTGGGTCTTCGTTGCGGCACGGGTTTTCTCTACTCGCAGCCCGCGGAGGCTGCCCCAATTGCGGGGTTCACGGGCTTCTCTCGCGGAGCGCAGGCTCTGCGCGCGGCTTCGGGGGAGTCGCGGTTTCCGGCTCTAAAGCGCAGGCTCAGTCGCTCTGGTTCACGGACTCAGCTGCTCCGCGGCATGTGGATCTTCCCAGGCCGGGGATCGAACCTGTGTCACCGGCGTTGGGAGGAGGTTCTTCACCGCTGAGCCGCCGGGGAGCCCCGGCTGATCTCTGCCCTGTGACCTGGTGCTCACTCACAGCCCTGAGGACACCCCCAGCCCCCCGTGCACGCAGGGAGGGCCCGCTGCCCCCTTGCAGCCCACCCTGGAGAGCGGAAGCCCCTTGAGGGCAAGGTGGTGACTGCGGACCCCCAGCCCAGCAAGGAAGGCCCTGCCCCTCGGTGTGTGCACGCGCGTCTGTGCCGCTGACCCTGGGCTTCCGCGTCTCCCTTGGGTCTGTAACTCGACTGCCTGCCTGTCAACAGGGGTGTGTGTTGTTTTCTCTAACAGAGACAGCTGATAAGGGAAAGAGCTTTACTGTGGCAAACTGATAAGAATCTGAGTGAATGCAGGGTACTTGGCTTTTGTTTTGCTTTGCTTAGATGCGCAAATGTGGAAATTATTATTGGTGTTAGAATCATGTTAGAATCGGAGGTCAAGAAGCTGCAGCGAGCGGCACATGGACATCCCCTGAGCCGGCGGGCCCGCGGTGCTCCGGGCTCCAGGTCACAGGCTCCCTATAACCCCTTGCTGTCCCACTTTTTAAAAGTCTCTGCATGTTTAAAAATTTTTAAAGGCAAGCAGTATTAGGCATCGTTCTAAGATCAGTAATCGCTTGTCAGATCACATCTCCCCTGGTATATATAACAGGCAGGCTTCCCAGGTGGTTCAGAGGTAAAGAGTGTGCCTGTAAAAGTCAGCGGACAAAGAGACGCAGGTTTGATCCCTGGGTCAGGAAGATCCCCTGGAGCAGGGCATGCTAACCCACTGGAGTGTTCTTGCCTGGAGAATCCCATGGACAGGGAAGCCTGGCGGGATGCAGCCCAGAGGGTTGCAAAGAGTCTAATGCACGTATGAAGGGACCCCACTCTGTGCTGCTCCAGTTTTTATGGCCAAAGTGCACTGACCATACTGTCCACCACTGACCACACTGTGGATGACACAGAAGTGGGGCCACTTTTGTACGTGGTTGGTCGAAAGCAGTTTTCAACCTTCTGGGTACCATTTATAAATTTCCCTTCAATCCATCCTGTTAACATGAGCATAACCAAAATATTTTTAAATACTTGACGCCAGTATCATTGGTCTTGTACATTCTTAGGGGGAAGCAATGGGCTAGAACAGGATAGTGATCCCTTTGGGGCGGGGTGGGGGGAGGGGGTATCATGCCGAGCGGCGGCGGGACGGTTTCTGGAGGCTTCCTCTGGGAAGAACTTGTGTTTAATCTCTACTTGATGCACATTTTCTTCTTAGGTGACTTTGCAGATCACCCCTCCGTGTACCAGCGAGAGGTATTACGAGCATCTTGGACAATGCTGTAAGAAATGTGAGCCAGGTTCGTGCCGCTGAACCTCCTTTTGTGGTCCTCCCAAAGTGGGTGTGGCTCTTTTTTGTTTTAACGTTGGTAAATACCTGATGCCATCTTGCCAGATGAGAAACGAAATCGGATGGGCTTCTTATGGCAGTGAAGGTAGTGATGTCTGTCACTCTGAAGACAAAAGTCTTATTCTCAATAGATGAAATAACTTAAAAATCAAGAGCAGTTTCAGGAACTGGAATTAAGCACCAGTTTTCTAAAACACTATTTCTGGAGAAGGCAAGAGTTTTTCTTTTTTAAACTGTTTTAGAAGTTTATGATTCAAACTCTCAAAATATGCAGTACAACTCTTATTTAAAAGTATTATTTGCAGTGGTTCCCTGGTTGTTCAGTGGTTTGGGCTTAGCTCTTTCACTGCTGTAGCCCAGGGTCAACCCCTGATGAGGAATTAAGATCCCACAAGCCGTGAGGTAAGGCCAAAAAAAAGTATTAATTTCACAGAAATTTGAGATGGGGATGACTTCTTTGAATCACTGCTAAAATTTGCCTAAATCCTGTTATAACTTCTCATACAACATCTACTGAGGAGTAGGAGGTAGACCGGTCACCACTTCCCCAAAGTTGTTTTGACAAGGAGGTGGCCAGCCTCTTCTGTGGCCTCGGTGAGGCCCCACGTCTAGAGGGTTCTCACTCACTCCCTGTTCTGGGGAAGGAAGAGCAGCTTTGAGGAAAAGGAGCTTACCTGATTACAAATCCTTTCGATATTTCAGCCACAAATATCCTTTGGGTGCACAAAGTGAAGATCCTTTGATTTTCATGCATATGTGTGTGTGTGTGTGTTTCTGAGCGTGTGTATTACTCTCTGATCAAACGAAGTTAACTGTGACCCCACAGTGTGCGTAGGACAAAAGAAAGGAACTCTGTGGGTCGACGGTAAAGGGGTTTTGAAGATGGAGAGGTGAGGCAGGAGATGAAGTTTCTCTCGCTTAGTCCCCGGGGAACCCCTCGAGTTCTGCAGGTACCTGTTTGAAAACCACAGTTCTTTTCCTGTCAGCAGAGGTTGGGAGTGGAAAGGGCTAGGGTTTTACTTAGAAGGTCTAAAAGACTGTGGTGACCACAGGCACAGCAAAGCCCAGCGAGGTTGTCTGGGCCAGCCGGGAGGCCTGAGGAGCCCCTGCTGTGGGGCGTGACCTCTGTCTTTGGGGGGTGTCCTGGGACCATGTTCATGTAAAGGGGCTGGTAGACTGGTGCTTCTGTTTTTTTCCGTGGCTACACTATAAGGCCTGCAGGATCTCAGTTCCCCGCTGCTGCTGCTGCTAAGTCGCTTCAGTGGAGTCCGACTCTGTGCGACCCGGTAGACGGCAGCCCACCAGGCTCCCCCGTCCCTGGGATTCTCCAGGCAAGAACACTGGGGTGGGCTGCCATTTCCTTCTCCAGTGCATGAGAGTGAAAAGTGAAAGTGAAGTCGCTCAGTGGTGTCCGACCCTCAGCGGCCCCACGGACGGCAGCCTCCAGGCTCCCCCGTCCCTGGGATTCTCCAGGCAAGAACACTGGGGTGGGCTGCCATTTCCTTCCCCGACCAAGTATCGAACCTGGGTGCTCGGCACTAAAAATGCAGAGTCCTAACCCCTGGACTGCCAGGGAATTCCCAGATTGACTCGTTTTTGTTGATTTATTGGGAGGGAGTATTTTTGATTGGCGCATGTTCCCCCGTCTAATTTAAGGAACGTACATGTCTTCCAAATGCACCACGACCTCTGAGAGCGTCTGTCTGCCCTGCGGCTTGGACGAATACCTGGACACCTGGAATGAAGAAGACAAATGCTTGCTGCACAAAGTCTGCGATCCAGGTGAGTCAGCCCGGCAGGGGCAGTGTGGGTAAACGACATTATCGGATACAGTGATGCTCTGCCTTTGGGGGCAAGGGAGGACGATGCCCACAGACCCCCGAGGGTGTGCCTTAGATCCCCTGAGCACTGTGTTACGGCTTTTCGTATAGAACTTCTGTTCTGGAATATATCTGTTCTGTTCTGTTTTTATTGAAGTGCAGTTGATTTACAGTGCTGCGCTTGTTTCAGGTGTGTGTGTGTGTTCTTTTTCCGATTCTTTTCCCTTATAGGTTATTACAAAGCATTGAGTGTAGCTTCCGGTGCTGTACAGGAGTGAGCCTTGATCCTTGATGCCTATCTGTCTTACATACAGCAGTGTGTATGTTATCCCCGACTCCTGATTTATCTCCCCTCCTACATTTCCTCTTTGCTCATCAGGTTTGTTTCCTATGTCTGTGGTTCTAATTCTGCTTTGTAAATAAGTTCATTTGTATCATTTTTTTAGATGCCACATGTAAGTGATAATATATGCCATTTGTGAGTTTAGTCCTGGAAGGTGTCTTACACGTGACAAAAGGTTTCCATGGCGCTTCCACATACGTTGTGTTACTTAATTCTCACAAAAACCCTGTGAGAAAGCTACGATTATCCCACTGTACAAATGAAGAAGCTAAGAGGGCGTGAGTGATTTCTCCAAGGTTACAAGTGAGAAGCAGGACTCAAAACCAGACCTTCTAACTCCCAGGTCTTTTTCCTAAACTATCCACGTCTTCCTACCTCCATAGTCTGATCTCCTTATCATACTGCTATAGGGCTTGTGCCTCAGAGCTTTTAAAAATTAAAGCTTATTTATAAGAATAGGATCAGAATATGTCTCCTGAGTCCCAACCCAGAAGCTCCTTTCCTCCCCTTCTTTCCATCTTTCATGCAGTTCGTCTGTTAAGGAGGCCACGCCGTTAGTCCTGTGGGGTTTCCACTGTCGGGGCTTTGCTAGCTGCATTATCTCGGTCTCGTGAAACAATGTCTTCTGTCCCCTGTATTTCCTGTAAAGGGGTTATTAGATCTAGAAGGCTGATCAGAATCTGGTTTGGGTTTTTCTGCTTTGTTTTTGGCAAAACTCCTTCAAAAGGTGATGTCAAGGGTCACAGTGTAGCTGCTTCTCTTTTCTGGGTGATATGAGCAGCTGTTGACCATCATGACCTCGGTCCATTTTCCTTTAGGGGCTGCAGAAAGGTGATGTTCTAACTCCATCATCCTTTCTTCATTTATTGGCTGGAATGCTTTCTAACCAGAAACTTCTCTCATCAACTGGTCGTTACCCTGAAGTGCAGTCTATACAGGAAAGGCAGAATGAATGCTTATAACTTTATTTTTTCCACTTTTCAAAGTAACGACCCCACCACCAAGTTGTCCCCAGAGGATCTGTATGAACATAACGAGCTAGCTTCCTTTCTGCTTCCTTTCTCGCTCCCTGTCATCTTGGCAGCTGCACTTGGTTGGAGGCATCCCACACCTAAGGCCGCAAAGAAGATGAAAAAGTTGCTGGATTGATCAACTCTAGGCTCCAGCTCATTATGAAAAGTGGACAGTGTGTGCTGGGGTACAAGCAGACCCTGAAAATGATCAGACAAGGCAAAGTGACCCTGGTCGTCCTCGCTAAACTCTGCCCAGCCTTGAGGGAATCTGAAATCGAGTATTATGCTACAACGGCCAAAAGTGGTGCCCATCACCGGCACTCAGTCACTCAGTTGTATCCAGCTCTTTGCGACCCCATGGACTGTCACCCACCAGGCTCCTCTGTCTTTGGAATTTTCCAGGCAATATTTTGGGAGCGGGTTGCCATTTCTTCCTCCAGGAGATCTTCCTGACTCAGGGATCAGACCTGCATCTCTTATGCCTCCTGCACTGGCAGGCAGATTCTTTACCACTGGTGCCTTTCACTGTGGTGGCAAAAATAACACTGAATTGGGCAAAGCGTGTGGAAAATACTACAGAGCCAGATATGCTGGCTTCCTGAGCCAGGCGACTCTGGTATCATTAGAAGCATGCCAGGACAGACTGGTGAAAAGCAGATCACGCACAACTTTTCTTTAATAAAACTGCTGCTGCTGCTAAGTCGCTTCAGTCGTGTCCGACTCTGTGCGACCCCATGGACCGCAGCCTACCAGGCTCCTCCGTCCATGGGATTTTCCGGGCAAGAGTACTGGAGTGGGTTGCCAAAACTAGCCAGAGCTTATTTTTTAGAAAAAAGAATACTATGAACTCACGCATGTACATATTGGTGGTGTTTGAATCTACTGCAGTTACCAGTTTTACTGGGGCTGAGATTATCTCTCCTCTCCCAAGTGACCCTCTTTGGATACAGCCTTGGGTATCTTCAAGAGCTCTTTCTCCCAGGCTTATCTTGGACATTTCCTTCCCTGAAGCTGGAATCAGCCACTTTTCCAAAGCTTTCTCATTCCTTCATTAGAACATCTGATTTGGTGACTTCAATCTGGGTGCTCAGAAGGCTCATTGCTACAAGGATCAATCCTTCTATTGATACATAGGTTGTTTTTTTTTTTCAATAGACAGAACAAAAATACTAGGAAATAAGTTTTTTAAGCCCTGTAATATTTCTAAAATTAGAGATAGCGGGCAGGTTTTGTCTGGAGAAGATAATATGGAAACTCCACTGAGCAGAAGCATCTGATCAAGTCTTTTTTCTTTCCCATTGCTTAGTAATGAGTTTGACTCATCACTGTCTCTTGGAAAGAAAGATTCACTCTGTCTACTGCCAAAATTGATTAAAGCCCCAAACCTGGTGCATTAAGATATTTAAAAATATGTCAAATCATCCACCACCACACAGGGTTATATGCACTTACTTTTGGGGGGGGGTTCCCTTCCCCGGTGGTTCAGCAGTAAAGAATCTGCCTTCCAAGCAGGAGTCAGGGGTCCGATCCCTGAGTCAGAAATCCCTGGAGAAGGAAGTGGCGACCCACTCCACTATTCTTGCTTAGGAAATCCCATGGATGGGGGAGCCTGGCGGGCTACAGTCTGTGGGGTCGCAGAAGATTTGGATACTCCTTAACAATAAATAAAAACCACACATTTTGAGTGGGAGACTGGAATTCAAGTTTTCCAAGGAAAATGACTCTTGTCCATGTGTGTTCCAGACAGTATATCCATGCTTATGCAAGTTGGTCTTGGTGCTTGGAGAATGGACCCAGAAGGGAGAGGGACCTCCCGGCCCCCAAGCTCTGGTCTGGAAGTGGGGTAGGAGCCATTGCTTCCCTGCGGTTACAGCTGGAGACAGCCAACTGGGACGGGTTTCTGGCTGGTTTCTTTCCTCTTGCAGCTCTGTCCTGGGCAGTCCAGGCTGCTATCGCAGAATGCCACAGACTCATGGCTTAAACAGCAGATATGTACTCCTCACAGCGCTAAAGGCTGCAAGTCCGAGATCAGGGTGCCAGCATGCTCAGGCCCTTGGTGAGGGCCCTCTCCTCGGCTCCAGGACAGCCACTTCCTTGTGTCCTCATGTGGTGGGGAGCAGAGGGAGAGTGAAAGCACATTTTCTGCTGTCTCTCATTATAAAGGCACTAATCCCATTCAGGGGGGCTCCACCCTCATGACCTAATCACCTCCCAAGGCCCCACCTCCTAACGCCATCACATTGAAGGGGATTAGGATTTCAACAGAAGAATTTTCAGGGGACACAAACATCAATCCATAACTAACACTGATAAATATTAAGGAATATACAGCACAAGGGCTGTTGGACAATCCAGATTAGGTGAGCTTGCACAGTGGTAGGAGGTCTGTTTTAAATAATGTTCTTGTGCTGTTCTGTGTGTGTGTGTGTGTGCAGTTGATTCCCGTTATTCATGGTGCATGCGTGCGTGCGTGCTAAGTCGCTCATCTGGTTCCAGCTCTCGGCAACCCCGTGGACTGTAGCCCACCAGTTCCTCTGTCCATGGAATTCTCCAGGCAAGACTACTGGAGTGGGTTGCTATTCCCTTCTCTAAGGGAGCTTCCAACCCAGGGACTGAACCCAGGTCTCCCCTGTCGAAGGCAGATTCTTTTACCACCTGAGCCACAAGGGAAGTCTGTTATCATGATAGTTCAGTTAAGTTCTATAAAGTCATCATAAACGCTGAGTTAGTAAATACTGCCCCTGGGTGCGTAAATATGACCTAGATTTGTGCCTGTTTTTTGTGTAAAAACACCTTATTTAACAAATATTTTGATTCATTAACAATGTCACAATAAACAACACTGAACAAAGTTTCTCTAACATATGGATTTTCTCTGGAAGATATATCACTGCCTTCTCCGAAACACTCGGCAACAGTTCAGCCCTAGGCTAGGGGGCCACTTTGCAGAAGGAGCTCACCAACAGAAAACACAAAAATTAGGCTCTAAACAGACCACAGGAAGGACTCTGATTTGCAGCGTGAGCTGAAACTGGAAGGCCGCACTACCTCCCCTGCCCTCGGCCGGGGACGCACCTGTCCAGCTGGTGGCTCAAAGTTTTCACTCTTCTGCGTGTTTCTGAAAATAACTGCAAAAGCGCCAGGAGTATTGATTTGGAGGATAGGATTAGATTTTAAGGAGAAGGTGAAATCGCAAGTATGAACCAGCAAATAGCGAGGATGAACTGAGCATGTGAGCATTTACTTCTGTTGCACAAACCCTGGAAAGGGCCAGGAGGTTTGAGATAAGCAGAGAACACTCTGCTCTGTGTTGTAAGAAAAGAGAGGACAAAAGCCTTATTCTGAATTTGAGGGAGAGATTAATTTGCAAGTGTGTCGCCAGGCCCAAGCCTCTGTGCTTCTCCCACTTATCTGCTCGCACAGGGAGGTAGGTGTGTTCAGGGCGGCCCTACGGGACCCCAGATGAACCCCCATCTCCAGAAACCATATGGGTTTAGAGCCCATTAGTCCTGGTGTTAGGAATGCATCTCACATTCAGTTCAGTTCAGTCGCTCAGTTGTGTCCAACTCTTTGCGACCCCATGAATCACAGCACACCAGGCCTCCCTGTCCATCACCAACTCCCAGAGTTCACTCACACTTACATCCATCGAGTCCGTGATGCCCTCCAGCCATCTCATCCTCTGTCGTCTCCTTCTCCTCCTGCCCCCAATCCCTCCCAGCATCAGAGTCTTTTCCAGTGAGTCAACTCTTCGCATGAGGTGGCCAAAGTACTGGAGCTTCAGCTTCAGCATCATTCCTTCCAAAGAAATCCCAGGGCTGATCTCCTTCAGAATGGACTGATTGGATCTCCTTGCAGTCCAAGGGACTCTCAAGAGTCTTCTCCAACACCACAGTTCAAAGGCATCAATTCTTCGGCACTCAGCCTTCTTCACAGTCCAACTCTCACATCCATACATGACTACTGGAAAAACCATAGCCTTGACTAGATGGACCTTAGTCGGCAAAGTAATGTCTCTGCTTTTGAATATACTATCTAGGTTGGTCATAACTTTTCTTCCAAGGAGTAAGCATCTTTTAATTTCATGGCTGCAATCACCATCTGCAGTGATTTTGGAGCCCCCAAAAATAAAGTCTGACACTGTTTCCACTGTTTCCCCATCTATTTCCCATGAAGTGATGGGACTGGATGCCATGATCTTCATTTTCTGAATGTTGAGCTTTACGCCAATTTTTTCACTCTCCTCTTTTACTTTCATCAAGAGACTTTTTAGCTCCTCTTCACTTTCTGCCATAAGGGTGGTGTCATCTGCATATCTGAGGTTATTGATATTGCTCCCGGCAATCTTGATTCCAGCTTGTGTTTCTTCCAGTCCAGCATTTCTCATGATGTACTCTGCATAGAAGTTAAATAAGCAGGGTGACAATATACAGCCTTGATGTGTTCCTTTTCCTATTTGGAACCAGTCTATTGTTCCATATCCAGTTCTAACTGCTGCTTCCTGGCCTGCATACAGATTTTTCAAGAGGCAGGTCAGGTGGTCTGGTATTCCCATCTCTTTCAAAATTTTCCGCAGTTTATTGTGATCCACACAGTCAAAGGCTTTGGCATAGTCAATAAAGCAGAAATAGATATTTTTCTGGAACTCTTGCTTTTTCCATGATCCAGTGGATGTTGGCAATTTGATCTCTGGTTCCTCTGCCTTTTCTAAAACCAGCTTGAACATCAGGAAGTTCACGGTTCACGTATTGCTGAAGCCTGGCTTGGAGAATTTTGAGCATTACTTTACTAGTGTGTGAGATGAGTGCAATTGTGCGGTAGTTTGAGCATTTTTTTGCATTGTCTTTCTTTGGGATTGGAATGAAAACTGACCTTTTCCAGTCCTGTGGCCACTGCTGAGTTTAAGGAGCTGTGAAGTTCAGTTTTGCATGAGTCAAAATCGTCGGTGCTTAGCAACTCCCCGGGCCTTAATCTTCCTACAGCCATGAAAATTGACTTCTCAAAACGCACAGGTCTCCTAATTATTGAGAGGGAGATAAACCAAAAACGAGCGGGATGTTTTGGTCCCAGCACTGCAGGTGCGCGGATGAACCTGAGGGTTCCCGAATCCCGGCCTCCGCGACTCACCGCGCGCGCCCCGGGCGGGCGGGCGCGAGGGGTCCGAGGGGCCCGGGGCCCGGGGTCCGGGGCGGGGGCGGCGGGCGCGAATAGCACGAGGCGGACGGTGTGTCTTTCTCTCCCGCAGGCAAGGCCCTGAGGGCCGTGGAGCCCGGCAACCGGACGGCGCCGCGCCGCTGCGCCTGCACCGCGGGCTACCACTGGAGCGAGGACTGCCGCTGCTGCACCCGGAACGCCGAGTGCGCGCGCGGCTTCGGCGCCCGGCGCCCCGGTACGCGCGGCCGGGCGGGGCCTCCCGGGGCGCTCCCCTGCGCCGTCACGCTCGGCCGGCGCGGGGGCGCGGGAGGAGAAGAGGGTCCCCGGAGGCCGAGCGCGGGGTGCGCGCCTGCAGGACGCGTGAGAGCTCGGCGCCCATCCCCAGGCTCCTCCTCCTGCGAAACCTTCCCACCCCCATTTAGGGGAAAACCGGCTCAGGCAGGGGTCCCCAAACGTTTTGCAGGGGCAGGGGTTCCCAAACTTGTGTGCCCTCTTAGAATTTTGCAAAGCCGTTGCCTCCAGCCAAAATTTTAAATCGACATCTAAGCATTTTTGTTACAAATTTCAAGAGTTGCTAAGGATTTAGTTTCCAGGGAATTAGTCCGTAACACTTTATAAAATTTTCAGTGGGTTCTGAACTCCGTAGCAATTGGGTACCCATCATCATCCATGTAAAAAGGTAGCTATCAGAGGCTTTCCTGGAGGTGCAGTGGGTAAGAGTCCGCGCTCCAGAGCAGGGGACGCGGGCTTCGGGGAATTAAGGTCCCGCGTGTCCCAAGGTGTGGCTCTTTCTTTCCTGTCCTTTGATCTGTATCCATTTCACCTTCCCCACAGAGTTTCATCGTAATATATTTTTAGGCTCAGAGGGTTTTTACTAAATGCACCCATTTGAAATTTTAATTTTCTTTTCTTTTTGGTCGCACCAGGCACCTTGCAGGATCTTGGTTCCCCCACCAGGAACGAACCCCCCCATCCTTCACCCTCTCCACCCCCACCCCGAGTTCCAACCAATCACTAGACCGCCAGGGAATGCCGTGAAATTTTAATTTTTAAAAACTTCTTGTGACTCAAGCTTTTAAGGTTAAAAACATTTCTTCTGAACTGATTTGTTCTACAGTGATTATTACACAGTTGGTCCAAAAGATGAATGACTATATTTTGCTATACTATAGTTATAAAAGTAAGGCCTGAGGTTGGGAGAATTAAAATATTCATTTCATTTCATATTGAGGAAAATCTGCATCACAGAGTCTGACTAAGTCAGCCCTTATTATCAGATTATCAGTGAAACCAGACAGGCTTTCTCTTGGGAAAAGTCGGACTTGATTTTCTGTTTACTAAAGCAAATCTCATGACAGCCTACTCCCTTCTGAATCCTGGTTCTAAGATATAGGCAAGCCCCAGGGCCTTTCATATAGTTTGTTAAACTGCATGAAAGGAGGTGCTGGTCGCTTTCTGCTTTGTTTTCTTTTCATTTCTGGCCCATGTCTTCTCTGCTTTGCCCCTTTGGGAATGCACTGGCTGAAGGGTCAAGAGGGTGACATGGATGCATGAAAATCTCACCCCTGCAGTACAATGTATTTGAACTCGGAACAGGTCAGCCTGATGCCAGTCACCCCTTTTATGTTGTTACACCCTTGCCCTTAACGGGTATCAGTCACTCAGTCGTGTCCGACTCTCTGTGACCCCGTGCACTGTAGCCCGCCAGGCTCCTCTGTCCATGGAATTCTCTAGGCAAGAACACTGGAGTGAATAGCCATTCCCTTCTCCAGGGAATCTTCCTGACCCAGGGATCGAACCGGGATCTCCTGCATTGCCTGTGATTTATGTTTGAGCCGTGGGAGGAAGCCCTCATAGATGGACAGGGAGAGACAGAAGCTATTCTGAGGTGCTCTGAACAAAGGAGCTTTCTGTCACCGATCCTTTGGCTTGTTGCTTTGTTTGGCACCTCAGAAGTCTGGCTCTACGGTAGGACTTGGAGTAGGTATGAAGTGTGCCTTCTTTCGTAAGTGGGAGTAGTGTGATCGTGAAGGAGGAAAAAAAGGAGAAAGTGCCGATGCCCAGCAGGCCGGAGCAGGCGTGAGAGTCCAGTGTATGGAAGGCAGCACCTCTCAAGCTCCCTGTGCCTTGCAGCCCCTGAGGAAGTCATTTTGTTTTTAAGGGTTACTCTTCTAGAGTGTGACTATCATTTTAAAAGCTGTTTGAATTCATCTGAGTGACTAGATGCTTACTGTACCTTTGCTGATATTGTTTCAAGACAAATCTTATTTCTAGAGTAAGGAATGAGTCCACTACTTACTGGGGCTTCCCTGGGGGCTCACACGGTGAAGAATCTGCCTGCATCGCAGGAGATCCAGGTTTGATCCCTGGGTCGGGAAGATCCCCTGGAGGAGGGCTTGGCAACCCACTCCACTACTCTCGCCTAGAGAATCCCACGGACAGAGGAGCCTGGCGGGCTACAGTCCATGGGGTCTCAAAGAGTCAGAGACGACTGAAATAGCTTGGCACACACGCACACCCGCTTGTGCAATTGGGTTCAATACACCCAATTGTATTGAACAATTGCAAAAACCAAGAGTGTACTTCCCACTTGACTTTGGACAGAGAAAATGTGATTCCTTAGTTTTGCATTTTATTCATGAAGATAAACCACAGAAGTGCTACTAATTCCAAGACTAACCTGTGGTTTTGGCACAAGACAGTTGTTTATTATGACAGCACATGGTAGCCAATGTCCTTCGTTCTTGGAATTTCCAAAGGGTCATCGTGTGCCAGTTGTAGTGAAAGGGATAGACAGAGGAGATCTGAGACATTTCCTAGTTTGATAATATAGTTTATGAGGAATATGAGAGAGGCGAAGACAGCTTACTAACCAGGATTAATTCCTGCTTTGAGAGCTGTGGCTTAAGGCAGGGGTCCAGAATCCATCCCACCACGTGTGCTTTTGTAAATAGGGTTCTATTGGAACGCAGCCAATGTGTTTTTATACGTTGTCTATGACAGCTTTCATGCTGCAAGTAATTTGCAGAGACCAGAGGGCCTCAGAAGCTGAAGATATTCATCATATGGCCCTTCATAGAAACAACTGTTCCCGCCACCCCTTGGTTTAAGAGAAGGAGACCCATAGTGTAGCGTGGGTTTTGTTTTTGAACTTTGTCAATACTCTGATACTTAGACTGGTAAGATTATTGATCAGAAGGTGTCAGGGCAAGAAGTTTCCTTTCCAAGTGGTTAATGGGCTACCATTCTCTATACGGAAGCCTGGCGAGGGAGACAGGAGAGAACGGAGTTGGTTGAAAGGAGACAGACAGCAGCTCCCTGACCCCAAACGAAGAGCCGGCGCCTGGCCATGGAGCGGGAGCCGGGCCGGCTTCAGGCCTGGCCTCCGCGTCCTGACCCTGCGCCTGGGAGCCCCTGGACCTGCTGCAGCCTCGAGCCGCGGGATCTCAGGCCCCCTGAAGCCTGGGGGGGTTGCCGCCAGCAGCCGCAGGGGGCCAGGGCCAGGGCGGGCGGAGGCTGGGGCCCCTCCTGGCCGATCTCTAAGTGTCCGTCTGTCCCGTGTTCTCTTGTCTGTCGGTCTTTCTGACAGTGCAGCTCAACAAGGACACAGTGTGTGAGCCCTGCCCCGCAGGCTACTTCTCCAACACCGTTTCCGCCACAGAGACGTGCAGACCCTGGACCAAGTAAGTGACGATGAAGGAATCGAGAGCGGCTTGATTTGGAAGAACTCCACCTCCGCTGTCTGTGTCTGTTGTGAAAACAGAGTGATGCAATTTGGGGAGGCTTCCTCTGGAAGCCAGTTTCACAACAGACACAGTCTGTCAGCTGGTGTGAGGGAGAGAAACGCCTGCAGCCAGGCCCCCCGGGCAGGTGGCAGGAGCCGGGTGTCACTGCAGATCCCGTCTGAAGTTTGGTTTACAGCTGCAGCTGCCTTCCCCCTTCTGTAACTTTCTCTAGTTGCTTATGATGCTTATTATCGCTCACCAGTCTCTGTTTTCCCAGCTTCCCGGCATCGCTGGCTTATTTGTGCAAAGACGTGTGTATGTGTGTGTGCGTGTACATTGTATAGGTGCATATAGAAGCCTCCTGCTTAAATAAATGTTTACACATTTGGGTTTTTTCCCACATAATATATCCTGAAGGAAACTCACTCCACGCTAACTGACGTATCCGTGTGGCTTTTTCTAACCGCCTGCTGTGCCGTCATGGATGCGCCATAAGCCATTTAACAAGTGCCCTTGTTTTTCAGTTGCACATTCATGTCAGACTTTGCGACCCAATGGACTGCAACACATCAGGCTTCACTGCCTCCTGGAGCTTGCTCAGATTTATATCCATTGAGTCGGTGATGCCATCCAACCACCTCGTCCTCTGTTGTGCCCTTCTGCTCCTCCCTTCAGTCTTTCCCAGCATCAGGGTCTTTTCCAATGAGTCAGTTCTTTGCATCAGGTGGCCAAAGTACTGGAGCCTCAGCTTCAGCATTAGTCCTTCCAATGAATATTCAGGGTTGATTTCCTTTAGAATTGACTGATACGATCTCCTTGCAGTCCAAGGGACTCTGGAGTCTTTTCCAGCACCACAGTGTGAAAGCATCAGTTCTTCAGCCCTCAGCCTTCTCTATGGTCCAACTCTCACAAGCTCCCTGCTGCTGCTGCTGCTGCTGCTGCTAAGTCACTTCAGTCGTGTCCGACTCTGTGCAACCCCATGGACTGCAGCCCACCAGGCTCCTCCATCCATGGGATTTTTCCAGGCAAGAGTCCTGGAGTGGGGTGCCATTGCCTTCTCCACACAAGTGCCCTATTGATAGTCATTTAAGTGATTTCCAGTTTTTTCCAGTGATAAATAAATCTGTAATGTATCATCTCTCCTGTATACTATCTCACACTTATGTGAGCAAAGTCGTAGTGAAATTCCTGGATCCTTTCACTGCATGCCTATTGTTGAATACTCATAATCAATGTCATGATTCTTTCACTTCCCAATAAATTAATTCTCATTAAATATTCATTGTCTGATCCACCTATCCAGGTTTTATTTTCAAAAAGATTTTCTGTATTTTCAACTTCAAAGGGTATTCATCTGTAGTTTATCACTTAGCCATGGTAATTGGATTCGGAATCTTCTTTACTAAGCGCACCGGTCTGCTCTCTCGGACCACACTCTGAGAGCAAATGTTAGCCGTGGAAGGAGTCACTTCCGCTTGTCCCTCTGTCCACCTTAGTGTCTGTGGACAGGCACTAGGGGTGCAGACGTCCAGGAAGACCATGGTTCCCCTCCTGAAGGAGCTTGCAGTCTAATGGGGTAGAATCTTTTATAGCTTTTTTTTTTTTAAATAAGGATATGAAACCAAAGGACTTACGTGCCTTCCCCTTCACAGCTGTACCATTCTTGGACGGACAGAAGTGCATCACGGAACCGATAAATCAGATGTGGTTTGTAGTCGTCCCCTACCTGCAAATTCACCAAATGGTATGTTTAATAGAAAAGATTGGTTGGGTGGGTGTGCCCCAGTCTAGTCAGCTCTTGTAGGTTTCTCTCAAATTACATGCTGTATCCAAGGCAACCGTCTCTCCCTTTCCATCTCATCCTGTCCATGGTCCCTGGAGGAGGGCATAGCAACCCATTCCAGTATCCTTGCCCGGAAATTCCCATGGACAGAGGAGCCTGGCGGGCTACGGTCCATGGGGTTGCAGAGAGTCAGACACGACTGAGTGGCCAGCTATCCGTGGTCAGCTCAGAATTTCATTTTATCAGTGTTGTAATTCCAGATAGCTTGTTTAGTTGATGATTTTCTACTGTGGAATGGATAACCAATACTTTATTCATATATACTCCCCAAAAACGAAAGAAAATTGAGGTGCAAATATGAATTAAAATGCCCAAATATGGTAAGGTAGTGGTTATCGCAGCAGGATACCTACGGGAGATTTTGGTCACCAACCAGAGTCAGCAACTTGCTAGAACACAATTACCATTATTTCTGGAACATCTGGAGGATCCAGGCAACCTCAAGGACAGTTTCAGTGACTGACAGAAAGCGGGCAGTTAGTGTGGAAGCTGCTTGCCCAGGTGAGTGAGATGCTGTGGAGGTGGGTCCAGGCATCTCAGCGCAGGAGGAGCTTCCTAATGAGGCAGGAGCACCTTGGCTGCAGAGCTATGTCGGCGAACCCGGACTAAGAAAAGCAAGGCTGTAGCTTGGACATTTTGGCGAACAGGAGGGCATCAAAGGTTCTGGATAAGAAATTACATAGAGCAGCATTTTAAAGAGACCGTTCTGAAGAGAACATTAAAGATAGACAAGGGAATTAAAAACTGTCTTAAAAAAGACAGAAGGAAAAGCAAGGCCAGAGTCCCAGAAACCAGGCTGTGTAAACCAAGAGTTTATAGTGAAACGGCAGGAGCATCTCCGTCGTCGGGCAGGATGAGCAGAACAGCTGGGTCCACGCTGTGTTGCAGGTGAAGGACCTGAGGCCCTTGGCAGGATGACTCTGGTTCTGTTCTCAGGACCAGCAAAGCCCTGGCACCATCTGGTTATTTGGAAGCAGCTATGATAGGGGGCTTCCTCTTTGCTCCGGAGCCCGTCCACCTGGAGAGAGTGAAGTGTTCTGTAGCTGAGCTAAGATGGAGCCGGATGGTGCGGTGAAGCCGATTAGGGTTGTTCTCAAGTGCAAGCATTTAAAGCGGGTCCTGGGCTGGCCTCTCTCTGAGCAAAGGTGGTCAGCAGGCTTGGGCTACGTTGTTGATTTCACCCTTTCAAATGGAGCTCTCCTCGACAAACCTACAGTCTGCGTTGGGTCCCTTCCTGCTGCTTTTATTCCATTCCAACAGCCTTGATTCCAGGATTTAATTGAAAGGGTTATGCTTTTGAGAAAGAGTAAAAATGGACAATAGTTAATGCCGTTTTTCTCATTTTCTTCCAACACAGAAGCGCAGATTTACTTGCCCGGGCTAATTCTTCTGCTCCTCTTCATGTCTGCAGCTTTAGCAGCTGCCGTCATCTTTGGTGTTTACTATAGGAAAAAAGGGAAAGCACTAACAGGTATCGTGTCCATGGTGGGTTTTGAATATGAGTCTTAAAGCAAACTGATGCATTTCTAGGTGTATGCTTTGAAGATACATATATTGCCCTCTGACTGCCTCTTTTGATCTGTTTAAACTAAGGTGAAACACACTTTATATCTAATTCATTGTTCTCTAGCAAAACAAACAAAAATCCATTGTTCTTGTTTACGAATAAGAAATATATTTATTTATCCTAGGTGCAGGAAACTGATAAATATTGTAAAGATTATGCATATCAGATATACAGGGGTTGCATGTAACCTAGAATACATTTTAAATTACATAATTAAGTAAAACAAAAACAATATGTTCAGGTAAATGGCAGATGGAAAGTTTTGACTGGGGGGTTACCTTGATAGGTGAATTTAAAATTCTGCAAATAAACTGTCATATCCAATAAGATGCAGTTGCTCATTCTTAGATGAATAATCAAATGGCATCTTGTTTATTGGGAATAGTTTTCCACCAAAAAATTGTTTGATAGTATCTTTTAACATCACATCCTGTTTGACTTTTGTACTCCAAAGCTAAAACAGTATCATTTTTAAGAAAGGGTTCAAGACATCACTAGGAGTGCCCCTGATTTGTTTAACTTTTGGTTTTATCCTGGAGAACAGCTGATTAACAATGTTGTGATAATTACCGGTGGGCAGCAAAGGGGCTCAGCCATACCTGTACATGTAACATGCTGTCTTTTGAAGCACCTGCGGTCTCACCGTCCTTCCCCGTTTTCAGCTGCTTGCTTGTTTATCGCATTCGCCTTTGCTGTGGTTCCATCTCTTCCCCCACAGTCATATCCGTGGACTTCACAAAACCCTGCATATCTATTTCCATTAACATTCCAATGCCTAATGTAACCCTGGGCAATCAAAAGACTAACAGAAGAGGGAAGATGGTGATGGAAGATGCCAAGCGTTGAGCAGAAAGCGGAAGGGAAAAGTTGGACTTCCCTGTTTTAAAAGTCTCCTCGCTGTTGACTACTGTTACTCAACGCAGCTTCACCTCCCCAGCATTGGGAGTGGAGATTTGAATACTGCATGTTCAGAGATGCTGGCGGGCTGCTGGCTCATCCAGTCATGTTGTCATGAGATAAACAGGCTCCTGATGTTTTATTCTTTAGCTTTTGTCTCTGTCATAATCTCTTCTGGCCATATCTTACGAATGCCAAGGGCAGTGGGCTGCCAATCAGTGAGTCGGGATGTATGACTGTCTGCCTCCTCTTCATCCCTTCATTCAATATGCGTTTATTGGTCACCAGAGGCTGGACAGGCACTGGGGTGTCAATACCAAGCAACACAAACAGAGCCCGTGTCCTTATGGAGGAGGCTCCTCAGTGGGCAAGGCAGGCGTTTTGCCCAGAGTGAGGCTGAGTGTGGAAGGGGAGGCACAGAGCCTCAGGTGGCAGAGCTGTTTGTCCAGCTTTGTGGTCAGCCAGGGCCTCCCAGGGGAGCTAAGTTCTGAAAGACAGGTTGGATTGCACTAGCCCAAGGGGAGACGAGAATTGCATCTTCGGAGGGAGCAGGGCGAGCTGGGGGATTGGAAAGTTAGTGCAGCCGGAGCAGAGAGTGAGAACCAGGGTGAAACGAACCTGGAAAGGGAGGCACGTCCTGGTGGTGCAGCCTTGCAGGTGCGAAGGAGCATGCTCCCATCCTGAGCAGAGGGAAGGAAACCAGTGCTGTGGGGTTAGTACTTGGCTATTTGACTAATTAAAACAAATTTAGGGGTACAGTAGGCGTGGATGCAGACACACCAGTAAGGAGGGCTTTTGCAATCCTCCAAGAGAGAGATTATCATAGGAGTTATCAGTAATCACTGGAGATGGTGATTGCAGTCATGAAATTAAAAGATGCTTACTCCTTGGAAAGAAAGTTATGACCAACCTAGATAGCATATTGAAAAGCAGAGACATTACTTTGCCAACAAAGGTCCATCTAGTCAAGGCTATGGTTTTTCCAGTGGTCATGTATGGATGTGAGAGTTGGACTATAAAGAAAGCTGAGCGCCAAAGAACTGATGCTTTTGAACTGTGGTGTTGGAGAAGACTCTTGAGAGTCCCTTGGACTGCAAGGAGATCCAACCAGTCCATTCTGAAGGAGAACAGTCCTGGGTGTTCATTGGAAGGACTGATGTTGAAGCTGAAACTCCAGTACTTCGGCCACCTGATGCGAAGAGCTGACTCATTGGAAAAGACCGTGATGATGGGAAAGATCGAAGGCAGGAGGAGAAGGGGACGACAGAGGATGAGATGGTTGGATGGCATCACCGACTCAATGGACATGAGTTTGAGTAAACTGTGGGAGTTGGTGATGGGCAGGGAGGCCTGGCGTGCTGCAGTCCATGGGGTTGCAAAGAGATGGACACGACTGAGTAACTGAACTGAAAACTGAATGAACTTTTTGGCCAACCCAATGTTCGGCTTTACATAGATCAAAAAGTTCCTTTTTGATAAGAGGAGGAAGATGCCTTCATAGTCTTTAAATTGATTCAATGTTTTCACTCTCGGGATCTTTTACTTACAGATTTGCAGATGACTGTGTTTAAAGATAGTATTGAACTGACATAGAGGTCAATAATACTGAATTAGAAACAGGAAATAATAATATGAAGCCCTTATCTTTACTTTGTTTTTCTAGCTAATTTGTGGCACTGGGTCAATGAGGCTTGCGGCCGCCTAAATGGAAATAAGGTAAATTTAGAAGTCTAAAGTGCCTCCTTTAAGTACTGTTAACAATTTGGGGAAATTCTCTGGTGGTCCAGTGGTTGGGACTCTGTGTTTCCACTGCGGGAAGCTTGGGTTCGATCCCTGGTTGGGGAATTAAGAGCCTACCCATGCAGTGCGTAGGTTGCTATAGCTATTATTAGTCAAATATTGAGCCAAATTGTGAATGAGTAAGGGGGTGGGATCTCACATCCCAGGACCGATCCCAATCCTAAATGCTGTTTCCTTTGCATTTCGTTCTGTTTTGGTCATCTCTGTGCCCTTGTATTATTTACATTATTATTTTAGTACCAACCTCTGTGCCGACTGCCCGGGACAGACCCCTAGGAGAGAAGAGCGGTCACATTCCTTTCCTTTGTAGTTATTTCGGTGGCTTTTAATTGGGGTATGACTTCAGCATCGTAGGACAGCAGTGAGAGTAGGGTAAAAAACTTCCGCGTGCCCTCCACTCAGATCCAGCAGCTGCTTGTGTTTTCACAACGCTTTATTATTTGCTCTCCATATGTGTGTCTGGGCTGCCCAGGCACTGCTAGTGGTAAAGACCCCGCCTGCCAGTGCAGGAGGCTTAGGAGATGCGGGTTAGATCCCTGGGTCAGGAAGATCCCCTGGAGGAGGGCATGGCAAGCCCCTGCAGTACTCTTGCCTGGAGAACCCCATGGACAGAGGAGCCTGGTGGGCCACAGTCCATGGGGTCGCAAAGAGTTGGACACGACTGAGCGACTAAGCACAGCAGCATGTGTGTCTATGCGCATGTATATTTTTTCTCTGGAATCTTTTCCGAGGCAAACACCATGCTCCTCCATCCTTAAGTACTCCCATGAGAGTTTCATCAGAACAAGGACATTCTCTTATGTAATCATAGTACATTTATCACAATCAAAAAACTTTGTAGTGGTACAATACTATTATATAATTTACATTTGATCTTAAGATTTCAGTAATTACCCCATTATATCCTTTTTAGATCTAGTTTCTTAGGTATCTGTTGTGTTAGTCGCTCAGTCATGTTTGACTCTTTTCCACGCCATGGACTAACCAGCCAGGTTCCTCTGTCCATGGGTTCTCCAGGCAAGAGTACTGGAGCGGGTTGCCTTTCCCTTCTCCAGGGGATCCTCCCAAACTGGGGTCTCCGGCATTGCTGGTAGATTTTTTACTACCTGAGCCACCACCTGGAGTTCATACCGGTTTCTCTAATTCTGGTCCCAGCACTACAGGAATCATTGTAGTTTTTCCTTATCTGTGCTTGAATCTTCCCTTCTTCCGGAGCAGGAAGCCCCGTTATTCTCTATATATTTACTCATTTACTCAATTCCAGAATACACAGACAGTAGTTTCAGAATTACTAAGCCATACCACAGCAAAAAGTAAAGCTACTAACTAGAATTCAGTATTTGTTTATGGGTTTTTTTTTAACAATTGAGATTGAGAGCATGGGCGAGATCAGTGTTCTGAAATTACTTGGGTTAGCTCCCTCCCTTGCTTGGATGTAAACACGCTGCCCCCTTGGAAATGCAGTTCGATTCATCTGTTTCTGGTTGGGCTCTATTTGAGGGTTCCCCCCACCTCCTAATCTTCAATAACCCAAATAAAGCGCAGCAGTGAGCATTCCATCTGTACTTGTTATGCTGGAAATGATTACCATAAACACCGTTTTCAGCCGCGTTTAGCAGAACCACGTTCTAAGGCTGGTATTAACGCTCTGCCTTCTGAATTTAAATCAGCAGGAGTCCGCAGGCAACAGTTTCAGCTGCACTCACGTGGAGGCCGCCAGCGCCCGCGAAGTCTGTGAGGGTGTCTTCCTGCTGACCCTGGAACAGAAGGTGTTTTCTGAAGACACGTGCCGTCCGGAGGCGGGGGGTGCGTGCGCAGTGGCCTGTCTCGCCCGGGGAGACGCCGAGATGCTCTCCTTGGTCAGCGAGATCGAGGGGGACCCCTGCAGGCCGGTGCCCACGGAGGACGAATACACGGACAGGCCCCCCCGGACCACAGACTCCGTGGTGGTCCTCACCCCGCCCGGAGGCCGGTCGCCCTTCCCCGAGCCCCTGGAGGTGGGCGAGAACGACAGCTTCAGCCAGTGCTTCACGGGGACGGACAGCCTGGGGGGCTCCGAGAGCCCCCGCCTCCCCGCGCCCCCCTGCAGGACTGCGTGGAGGCCCGCGTCCCCCAAGAAGTCCTTGCACGGAGAAGCGGGGGGCGGCCGGTGCCCGCACTGGGCAGCCGGTGCCCGCTCTGCAGACGGTTGTGCAGGCTGCGGGGACCTGACCGCGGGGGGCGCGGCGCCCGGCCTGGAGAGCCCCCCGAGTGGACCCTTGCCCCAGTGCGCCTACGGCATGGGCCTCCCGCCCGCAGCAGACCGGGCCGAGGCGGGGGGCCAGCCCCCGGACGGGGCCGCCACCGAGCTTCCCGGCCCCGCAAGGGGGGGCCCCGGGGACCAGCCGCCTGCCTCAGGTAAGTGACCGACCGCGGGCTCTCCCTCCGGCACAAAGGCCTGGGCTCGGTCCAGGGCCTGCGCGCGAGTCACCCGCCTCCCGGTGAGCAGGGATGCGCAGAGGGAAACAGCCGCTCCTGTTTTCTCCTGAGAAGCCTCTTTGCTGGGTGGGTTTCCGTTCAGTCCGCACGCCGGGTTTGCGCGCTGTACCCTCTCTCTCTGCGGACTCTCCCTCTTGGTTTACGCGTGTCTCGTGCCCTTTTGCCTTCAGGCTCCTCGCGACGGGGTTAGGCCTCAGATCCCAGCATTGAGCCCTGAAGACTGTCAGCATTGACCTCAGAATTGGCTGAAGTCAAGGCATTCCCTCAGATTCCTGGATTTGGGTGTTTGGTTTTTTTTTCCTAAAGCAACCTAGGCTTCAAATCCCACCCCACAAAACTCATACATTTCAGGACAACAAACAAAATCGTCTAGTTAATCCTTGAGGAATCAGTCTTTATTGAGGGTCGTTCGTTGATTCGGGACCAGTTTCACGAGGCAGTCGCTTGCCTGGAGAATCCCAGGGACGGGGAGCCTGGTGGGCTGCCGGCTCCGGGGTCGCACAGTCAGACACGACTGAAGCAACAGCGGCGGCAGCAGCGGCTGTCCTTTGACACTTTTTACGAGAAGCCTCTTTCATAGTCGCTGCATAGGACGCATTTATGGAACCAGGAGGATGGTTTCACAATTTGAAATCACGATCGGGATTTATTCCTGCACCACTGCTTGAGCACGAATGACCCACCGGTTGTGATATTATAGCTTCTTTCTGCGAAGGTGACACACCCTCTGTTTTATTGTGTAGTTACAAGGGACTTTGTCACTGATGCTGAGGGCTGCTTCTGGCTCTGGAGATTATTTGCTGTATTATGGGAAACAGGGAGGTCAGAGATCTCTTCCAGAAAGTTCTGAAAGCTCTAGACACTCTTGCCAGAAAAATAAATATATGAAAAGTGAAGTGAAAGTGTTATTTGCTCAGTCCTGTCTGACCCTTTGCGACCCCATGGACTGTAGTCCTCCAGGCTCCCCTGTGTGGGATTCTCCAGGCCAGAATACTGGAGTGGGTTGCTATTCCCTTCTCCAGGGGATCTTCCCGACCCAGGGATCAAACCCAGGTCTCTCACATTGCAGGCAGATTCCTTATCATCTGCACCACCAGAGAAGCCCTATGAATATGTGAAAGAGTTAGTTGCTCGGTCCTGTCCAACTCTGCAACCCCGTTTTCCAGTGCTGTGCTATGCTCAGTCTCTCCGTCGTGTCCAACTCTTTGTGACCCCATGGACTGTAGCCTCCCAGGCTCCTCTGTCCATGGGACTCTCCAGGCAAGGATGCTGGCGTGGGTTGCCATGCCCTCCTCCAGGGGACCTTCCCAGAACATCGCAGGCAGACTGCTCACCGTCTGAGCCATGTGTACACGTTCTGTTTAAAGGGCCTCACAGCCTCCTCCCCTCTGCAAAACCACAAAGCCTAGTCAGGGACACCTTTATTCTGGAATGCTTTTGCTTTCCTGCCTCTTGGTTTAGACCGCCAGCAGCTCTAGCAGCCGATCTCGGAATTGCTTTACAACCATGAGGCAGCTCCATCGGGCCCTGAGTGGGGACCGCTCTGTCTCATGCTGGTGATGACTCCTAGCTTACTGAGTAGAAGGGTGAATTTGAATCTGTTTTCCAAGCTTTGCTGTTTGGCTGTGCCTACACAGATGCACTGTTGTGTCCGTGCTCGACCAGCTCTCAGTCAAACTGAAAGAGGGAGGTGAGCTGGGGTCTATTTTTCAAAGAATCCTGATATCTTTTTCCTTCCAAAGACCTCAGCTTTCTTTTTTCAAATATTTTAAGTGATTTCCATATCTAAAAGTTTGGCTCTGTGGTTCGTTTGTGTGGTTCTCTTTCTTTTCTGGAGGTGACTTTTCTTTCCACTGGTTGGACACACACACAGAGCACGAGGCCTTGGGGCTGCCGGGAGGGCGGAGCCTCCGCGGGGCAGGGGCCGAGTCCCTGCCGCTGCCGGGGCAGAGCGCTTTCTCAGTTGCTGACGGCACGAAGGTGACGTTGCTGCCGTGTGAAAAACGGACGCAGTTCTAGGAAGAGCAATGTTGGCCAAAGAGAAATAGATCGTTTTTTTCTTCCTTAGTGTCATGACACCAAGATGGCAGATTTGAACTGTCCTATGAAGAGTTAAAACAGTGCCCATCTCTGCTTTTATCCTTTATTTCTCTCCAGCACTAAACATCTAAGCATGGAAAAAAGTGTACCATCCACTAAGTGGTGTTAATTTGCAAGAAGTTTACACTGCTTTTTCTGTCTAAGTCTGGTGCTCAGCCACATGAAACATCCGTAGAGTGTTGCCAGCAAGCGGGCCAGATTCCCGTTCGCCTGAGGAGGAGCCAGACTGAGTTTTGAGGCTCTGCTGTTGCCACTGTAATTACTTCTACATGAATGGCCTCCCGGTTCCTGGTCCAAATGGCACTTTCTCATTATTGCTTTTTTTCTCCTGGCTGTGCCAGGCCTTAGCTGTGGAAAGTGGAATCATTCGCTGTGTCATTAGTTGGGCCCCCTCCGTCGAGATCATGGAGTCTTAGCTGCTAATCCACCAGGAAGGTCCTCATCAGTGCTGTGCCGTGCTTAGTCATCAGTCAGTCGTGTCCAACTCTTTGTGGCCCCAAGGACTGTAGCCCACCAGGCTCCTCTATCCATGGGGATTCTCCAGGCAAAAACACTGGCATGGGTTGCCATGCCCTCCTCCTGGGGATCTTCCCGACCCAGGGACCAAACCCAGGTCTCCCACATTGCAGGCGGGTTCTTTACTGTCTGAGCCACCAGAGAAGCCCATTATTACTTAAAAAAAAAAAAGAAAGAAAGAAAATTCACTTGCCTGTTCCAGGTCTTAGTTGTGGCTTGTGGGATCTAGCTCCCTAACCATGGATCAAACCTGGGCCCCCCACATTGGGAGCAAGGCATCTTAGCCATTGGACCACCAGGGAAGTGCTTCTTTACTGCTTTTTAAAAAATTGTCATGATTTATGTTCTATAAAAATGTGTGAAAGAGATGATGCTTGGGTAAAAGTTATGAGTGGGCTTAATCCTAAAAGGCACCATCTTCCCAGGACTTGAGGGAGGTGACCTTTTTATTGGCTTTTGGATTTATATGTGTGAGTATTTAAAATGAAAACAAAACAAAACTTGCAACCAAATCAAGTGGTTTGTGCAGAAATGACAGGCCTGGACACTTCCTCAGTAGGAAAAGTACCTTCTTGGCACCCAACTTTTGCAGACGATGATAGCTCTTCAAATAGCTCCATAAGCATACCTTTCAAAAACAACACCCGATGGTAATCTATTATAGTCATGTTACAACTCTTAAAGAGCAGGGAGGATTATCAGCCAAAACCAATGGAGGGGGAAAAGACACTGGGGTCACAGTTTATGTAACCATGCCCTGATTTACGCCTTAAAGTCTCCTGATGACGTGATGCTGGTTACCTTGCTGACAAGCTCTTTCACCTGAGTTTGGAGGATTCTGTCTAGAAAATCATTCCATGTGCAAGAAAGAACGGCTTCTGGTGATTCGAGTGTCACCAGTTGGCCAGTGACTTGATTCTGGCGCCTGAGGTGACATAATTGGTTCAGACGCTTCTGAGCTGGAGAGAGGTGTTTCTTCACGGGGCTCATGATTCTTCATGAGCACACGTAACGATTCTTCACGAGCACCAGCTACACGATTCTCTAGCGAGTCTTCACTGAGGTTCTGCTGAGACATGGAGACTTGGAAAAGCTTGGAAGGAGGGATGGGCGCCAGGGAGTGGAGAACACGAAAAGAATCAGTAATCTGAGAAAGCGCGGGCCCCTCTCTAGCGGGCACCCCGCGGGCCCCTCTGCCGGCTCGCCCCCCTCCGCCTGGCCCCTTTGGCAGGAACCTCTCCCCTTCCTGCTCGTGCCCACACGCTTCCCGTCGTGTGGCCGCCTCATCCCTGCCCTGTCCCCTTTCCAGAGCACCCAGTGCCTCCTGACCTTCAAGTCCCTGCTCAGATTGTGTCCGACTCTTTGTGACCCCGTGGACTGTAGCCCCCCTGGCTCCTCTGTCCACGGTTTTCCCGGCAAGAAGAGCAGACTGGGTTGCCATTTCCTCCTCCAGGGGATCTTCCAGACCCAAGGACTGAACTCAGGTCTCTCACACCTCCTGCACTGCAGGCAGATTCTTTAGCGCTGAGCCACCGGGGAAGCTCAAATGCTGCTTCCTAAACGAGGGAAACTCCCCGTCTGTGCCCCCAGCAGCCGCTGGTGACAACCCCTGGCATCCTTCTCACCGAGCCCAGGATACCCACATCTCTAACAACGGCCATCTCGAGGCAGCCCCGGCCAGTTAGTTGGCAGGAGTTGCCGTGACCGTCACCACGCCTGGCCTTCCTGGTCTCTCCCAAGGCAGCTTACTCACTGTATAAATGAATACCTGTCCATAAGCTCACTCACTCACTTGTCCAGTCGAGGAATGAGAACCGTACCTCCAGCTTGTCCCCTGACTTCCTCTCAGCCCCCACGTCTCCCGTCTGTCCTGGGGCTTGGGGGCTAGGCAGGGGATGGCGGGACTGCCACTAGCTGTCCTGGGCAGGCTCGGGTGTCCTGGCGGAGGAGGCAGACGTGGCAGAAGTAAGGATGCTGGTCCATCCGAGCGGCACAGACACCCCCAGGCCTGGAAGCCCGGGACACAGGAGGATGAGGGCCCTGCCCGACTCCTGGGTCCCCCCTTCCAGGCCTCCCATCCCTGGGCCCACCCTGTCCTGAAACGACTGTTTTTGACCATCCACTTCCATCCTGTGAGACAGATAAGGTTTTTTTACCCCAATTTTCTTCCCATTTCTCCCCTCCCCTCAAGCAAAGAACAGTCCTCTGTTTCTGGCGTGCTTCTCTTTCCTGCTGAAATGCCATCCACTAACTTGTATTGATGTTGGAAAGTGAAAAGTGTTAGTCACTCAGTCGTGTCCAACTTTTTTGCGACCATATGGACTGCAGCCCACCAGGCTCCTCTGTCCATGGAATTGTCCAGGCAAGAATGCTGGAGTGGGTTGCCACTCCCTTCTCCAGGGGATCTTCCCCGCCTGGGGATTGAACCTGGGTCTCCTGCACTGCAGGCAGAGTCTTTGCTGTCTGAGCATCAGGGAAGCTTTGTCTACCTAAGCCACATGCGTGACAGTTAGCTAAGTATTATAGGAGCAGGCATTAGCTCAAGGACTCTATAAGTTAAAAATACTTTATAGTTCAGTTATTTGGTAATAAAATTCAGCATTCATTGGTGCTAAAAGTCAATGCATTATTTCAAAATATATGAAAATTTTGTTCACTATATACTTTCATTTAGCCCTGCTTGCCTTCTTTCTGTTCTAATGGGGCTCATTTTGGAAAAGGTTTCATTTATAAGCCATTCTAAATAATTTTCAAGCATGATTCAGAATGGAACTATTAAATCCTGCTTCCCTTCCCGTATCATCATAGACCCAGTTTCTTCCAAATGCCCGAAACAGATCTTGTATTTCCATAAAAAGGAAAATCACATGAGAAGCATATGGGTTAAATATAAAATATGTTTTTAAAAAATTCCAGAAGAACCCAATATAGCTTGGGTAATTTGAGTGTATTTGTGCATATTTTTAGTTCTTTTCCTTGGAAGAAAATCTACATGACAATTAGGTGATAATATTTGCTATAGTTCTTGTGATTTAATATTCATACATCATGCATTTTAAACAACATAATAAGCCTTTGAGGAGACAAGTGTGCATTACCTTGCTTTAAAATGTAAATTCTGTCCGCGATTGGGTTCTTACAAGGAAGCTTATTCTCTCTGCCTGAGAAATAGTGATTCCATGGAGCTTGCTATGCAGAACAGGGCGTTCACAAAGTATAAACATCTTTCTGGTCGTGATAAGATGCTTCATTTGTTCATTGTTTCTGTTGACTTAAAATGCTATTTTTAACTTTCTCAAGTGACCTGAAATTTTTTCTAGCTAAGTCATATTAAATATTAACGTTAAGCCAACCAACCCATTTTAAATGTTAGAAACTTCCAATTTTCTAATTTAATGAAAGCCCTCAAGACTTCCCTGGGTAGTCCAGTGGTTAAGACTCCATGCTTCCAATGCAGGGGGCTGGGCTCGATCCCTGGTCAGAGAACTGCACACCACATGTGGCAACAAAGACCAGGTGCAGCCAAATAAATAAAAATCCAGAAAATTAAAAAGTCAGAACTCTCACGTCATGCTAGTTCTCAAAGCATCCTTTTAGATAGCCTTCACATAGAGGTCTAACAATCGCCTTGTGTTAAGAGACATGTTAAGACTGTTCTGACATCCTGAAGGTTGTATTTTTATCAGTGATATCAGAGGTATGAGAGTTGGACCATAAAGAAGGCTGAGCACCAAAGAATTGATGCTTTTAAATTGTGATGCTGGAAAAGACTCTGGAGAGTCCCTTGGACAGCAAGGAGATCAAACCAGTCAATCCTAAAGGAAATCCAACCCTGGCTAGTCATTGGAAAGACTGATGCTGAAAGCGAAGCACCAATACTTTGGTCGCCTGATGTGAAGAGCCACCTCATTGGAAAAGACCCTGATGCTGGGAGAGATTGAGAGCAAGAAGAGAAGGGGACGACAGAGGAGGAGATGCTGGATGACATCATTGGCTCAATGGAGAGGACTTTGAGCAAACTGGGAAACAACGGAGAACAGAGGAGCCTGGCGTGCTGCAGTCCATGGGGTTGCAAAGAATTGGAAGTGACTTAGTGACTGAACGACAAAATCAGAGGTATGTGTTACCAGATGCTGGCTAAGTTTGGCTTCCCTGGGGGCTCAGACAGTAAAGAATCTGTCTGTAATGTGGGAGCCCCCGGTTCGATCCCTGGGTTGGGAAGATCCCCTGGGGAAGGGCATGGCAACCCACTCCAGTATTCTTGCCTGGAGAATCCCATGGACAGTGGAACCTGGAGGGTTACAGTCCACGGGGTCGCTGAGAGTTGGAACCGGATGAGCAACTAATGCTTACCTTCTGACTTCCTCACAGAAATCCTATGGGCACATTCCTCACCCAGGACCACACAGCGAGTCAGCAATGAAACCACAACTCACACAGCAGACTCTGAAGCCTGTGCCTTGAGCCACGGCACCGTCTCCTATAAATCAGCGCCAGTGATCCTGTTCCCATGTGTACCGTGCCCTGGCGAAGCCTCAGAGAGCCGCAGGACACACGCACACTTGGGCCGGGATCGCCGCTACTCAGGCTGAGCGAGGGGCAGTGCCAGGCCAGGCCAGGCCCAGAAGTGTCCGTGGGGAGAAGAGGTGATGGCTCCCCTGGCCTGAGTCCCCTCTGTTGCAGTTACCGCTTCTTTGGTGAGGAAAGCTCTTTCTTCCACACGCCTCCAACCTCATCCTGTTTTGCAAGTAAAATAAATGCCAGGGGCAGCTTTGATTGGGGAAAAGCTGGCAGAAAGGCAGCTTCAGACAGTGAGGAAGAGGGAAGTGACTGGCCTGGTTTAGCCTGTATTCCCAGAGGTCTGTGGCTTGTCCGTGTGTGCTCAGCCGCTCCAGTCGAGTTCTGCTCTTTGTGGCCCCTGGGACTGTAGCCTACCAGGCTCCTTTGTCCGTGGGATTTCCCGGGCCCCTCCTCCAGGGGATCTTCCTGACCCACATCAAGCCCACATCTCCTGCAACTCTTGATTCTTTACCTGCTGGGCCACCGAGGAAGCTCCTGTGGACAGCTGGGGCCTATAAAGACCTTGAGTCTCCTAAGGCCTCTTGGACAAGCCTCAGGCACCCCCTTCCTTCTTCACAGTCCCCCCTTACCAGCCAGAACATCCTGCCGCGCCCTTGGTTCTCAGTGGAGAGAGCTACCCCTTCCAGGGCCTGCGCCAACTGCAGAAACCATGGCAACCATGGGGCACCCACCGTGTGGAGGTGCAGCCCTATTGCCTCGCCACCCCATGCCTCGCCCTGTCGGATCCGTTCGCACGACCACGTAAAACGCACTGAATGGTAGAAAGCAGATCTTGGGGAACGATTAGTTGTAGGCAAGGACAATTCTGGACTGAGGCATAACACAAGATAAGGATATCACCAACTCACTCCAAACCTTGACCTACTCTCGGACTTCCTTGGTGGTCCAATGGTTAAGACTCTGAGTTTCCAATGCAGGCGCCGCAGGTTCAATCCCTGGTCTGAGAACTAAGATCCCATATGTTGCATGGTCCAGCCAAAACAAGAAAGAAAGAAAGAAACTTGACCTACTCTAGTGCTAACCCCAGCTCACAGCTGACCTGCATGATGGAAAACGAGACAGTGGGGAAATCCGTGTAGAATTACTCAGATGAGTGTTCAAACCAGAGATGGTGAGAACGATGGACCACTTCAGCAAAGAAAACAGTTGGTTAGGTATCTAGAGGTAAGTGCCCTTTCAGCCTTCAAGATCAGTTGAAATCCTTCAACAAGACGGCAGTGGAAAAATAGCATGACTGCTCGAGACCTTTCCCAGTTTGAAAGTGTCACGAGCACAGCTGTTAGATTCTGGGAGTAGTGATGCCAGCCTTGCACCTGTGAAAAGTTCTTTGTTGTTTCCCAAGCATTTTCCAAGCCACCACCTCATTTGACCCTATGCCGTCCTGCCAGGTATCCACGCGTTCCTGTGTTCATTCATTTCACATTCACCATATGCCTGCTCCAGCGGCTGCACCTGCCGGGCTAGATGGGCTTGAGTGCCAACGCTCGTTTCATAAAGGAGCAGACCACACTATAGGTGGTTTGCCCCAGATTCCACAGCGAGTCAAGGCCAAGCCGGGGGAGGAGCAGGGCTTTCAGAGCCTGTCTGCTCCTCCGTCCCAGCCCCGTTTCTGGCCCTCCTGGACTCGGGCAGCCACTGAAACCAGCGCCCCGCTAGTCACCGTCATGCACTTTCTGCTCTTCAGGGAGTGAGACACCACTCTAAGCGGCCAAAATCTTTTTGCTATTGAAGCTGAACGGCGGAGACTAGCACACCATTGAAGTTAGTAGAGTACTTGCAGGTGAGTCTGCATGTGACACGGCTGGGAAAGAAGGGTGTTAGTTTCATTGCTGAAGCCACGTCAGTCAGTCCAGGGCGGGGAGAGACAAGCCTGGGGCGCTCAGGAGCGGAGGAACGGCAAGCTGGTGTGATAATGCCGCCCGTCTAGCATAGCGGGGACACGCAGTGAGCCCTGGACACGGGGTGTTGTACCACTGTGACTGCTTCCGTAGTGGCACTGGTGGTAAAGAACCTTCAGGAGACATGAGGCGAGGGTTCGATCCCTGCATCGGGAAGATCCCCTGCGGGGAGAGCGAGGCAACCGACTCCAGGATTCTTGCCTGGAGAATCCCATGGACAGAGGAGCCTGGCGAAGAGTCGGACATGACTGAGCACACAGGTCACATCAGGTAATCACTGTTATTACTGTAATAGTGACCTAGCTTAATCTCAATGAAGCTGCTCTTAAGCACAGATGAACCTGCATTCTCCTAGCCTCTGTAGAGGGAGCTGATGGAAGCCGACAGCACACTGACGGATGACTCACAGCTCGCGGGTCACTCTAGGCTGGAACGCCTAGGACCTGCTGCTCCTACCCAATGAATGGCCAAGCTTACTAAAATCCATGGGTCATCCCAGTCCCATGAGTGTGAGCTGATCCTGTTGTCATTTAAAACTTTAACTGTACATTAACTGGTTAAAAAAAATGAATTTGATAAGCATGAGAATTATCTCTATGAAAATGATGAGGTGGTTCAGGACAATTCAGAGAATGAGCTGCTAAAATCCTTTTGCTATTGAAGGTGGGATTGGTGAGACTATGCAAGATTGGGGGGATAAAACTCTAGAAGGATTCTGCACTTAGGCCACTTGGCCGCTGGCTGAGTGCTCATTGTACTTTTTAAAATATAATCTAATTTTTTTTACTTATTTATTTGGCTGCTCTGGGTCTTGTTTGTGGCACGTGGGATCTTTAGTTGGGGCCTGCGAACTCTCAGTTGTGCAGCACGTGGGATCTAGTTCTCTAGCCTGGGATAAAACCTGAGCTCCCCGCATTGGGAGTGCGAAGTCTTAGCTGCTGGACCGCCAGGGAAGTCCGCTCCTTTCACTTTAAATGAACCAAAACAAGATCAGAGGCAAAACCTTCCGGGAATCATAAGTGAGCAGACCTTTTCTCAAAGGGACAAGTCTCAGTTGTTCTCTATCAGAAAGTGGGTGTTGAAAGTTTTACAGCAAGTGACGTGTGACTTGAACACCAAGGAAACATATCGTATAATCCGTATTTTAGGAGCACTGGTGGATAGCCTCTGCAACTCAAGTTTTTAAACACTTAAGTTCTTTCTCAATAGAGAAAATTAGATCGGCAGACAGGTCTGCAATATTGAAACGTCCAATTTCTAAAATGTTACCTCCCCAAAGAGTGACACTAAGTTAGAGCATCAGTGACGGGGAGAACACAGAGCAGGACTTCTGAGGGCTGCCTGTCACCAGCTGTGACGTTTCCAGAGCCCAGGGAAATGAAACTATGAAGCCCCTTGTGCAAATCTTAGTAAGAGCTTCAGGATGATGGCAGCAACATTAAACAAGCCTGGGGCCCTTCTGAGCACAGGGTCCTGGGTGGCTGCACAGGTCACGTGCCCCTGAATATGTCTCCATTGCCACTGACTGCTACTGGCAAATAAGTAGAACTTCATAAAGAAGTCTCGTTTGTACCAGTTGATTGCTCACATAAAAAGTTAGTGTGAATGGAAGAGACTTGGACTTGATCAAAGATGGTCTTTATCATTAATTGTACTTCTGATAAGGAAATACATGAAGAATAAAATTGAGAATCTCATACTCTTTCTAGGTAACTGGTCTTTACATCCCAATTGTCAGGAATTTAAAGGTTTTTGTTTTTAACTGGTGGGAGCAGAAAAACATCTCTACTTTACCTCCCCCTCCCAAGAATAATATTCTTGATCCAATCTATGGATCAAAGAATTCTGAAATGTTTAAATATATCTCTTATGCAAAAGGGTTTGAATTCTATTTTGGAAAAAATTAGAAAATAAAAATATAGACCCTATAGAGTAAATCAAAGATATGTTGGCCATGAAGCAAAGGCATGGAATGAAATTCTTAAGAAGAAAAGTTTAACACAAAATCTTGACGTGTAAGAGGATGGTTTAAAAAACTGTTTTTCAGTCTGAGTTCAGACAAACTGAAGATTCTGACAAGGAATAAGGTTAACAACAATGGAGTCATGATGATGATTTGTTGGAAAACAAAACTTTAAAGGATGGAGAAATTATATATATCATGACAAAAACAGATAAATCAATACGAAGAGGATGAAGAGGATATTTAATTCAAGACCATAAATCAGTCATACTTTGGTGAGCATTGCGCTGTGTGTAGGTGTATATAATTTTGAAAAATGACAGAATCCGCAGTCAATGTTGAAATAATAAAAAGCTAGAAGAAATACACCCAGAAAAAAAAACACAATTTAAAGCCACTTACAATTGCTGCTCTTATTAAATAAACATAGTATCTTTTATTTTTTATTGTTAAAAATGGTATATTTTAAATTGGAATGGAATGTTTATGGTATACACATCACTTTGGATTTCTCACTTTGACTTTTGTGTTAAACTAACTAGTGATCCCTCAACTAGGAAGGCTCCTCTTACTTATTATGGTCATTCATTCTGTGCTGCTGTGGTAGGAGCCCTTGGGTCGGGCTTGGTTGGTTACTGAGTTACTTGAAAAAGTCATTTACAAGTTCACATCTTAAACATCTCTAACTTGAAACATATAACTTACATTCACACCTTGACTTTTTTTAGTACAGGGACATATGTGTTGGTTGGTTATAGTTTCCTGAGCCTTTTTCACATTAACCACACCATCATAATTCCCAATTTCTGTTTCTTTAGTGGGAAATGAGAAATTACAGATCTTTGCAGAACAAATTTGAGTGTAAACTCCTTATGCATTTTTAAAGACTCTTTTCTTTTTTCTTTTCACAGAGGCCTTGGCCAGTTCAGAGCTTGTTGATGTCTTTTGCGTTTAGTGGCTCACGTTTATTTGGGTCATTGCAAAGCGTTCACTTTAGTTTTCTTAGAAACATTTGCCTTTTTTCACACTTACATTTCACAACTTTACACAAAGCAGGTTCAGTTCCAGACCACCACAATAAAGCGCACATCACAGTAAAGTGAGCCACGTGAACCTGTTGGTTTCCCAGTGTGCATGAAGTTGTGTTGACACCATACACTGCCTATTAAGGGCGACAGCATGTCTAAAAAGCAGTGTAGACGTGCCTTAAAAATACTTTAATGCCAGGAACTGCTGACATTGCCTGACACTGCAGGGCTGCCACAAACCTTCAATTCACACAAAACCCAGTGTGTTCCAAGCACAGTAAATGCAAGCAAGAAAACAAGGCATGCTATGCTTGTATTTAATTGAATTTCACGAGTTCAACTAATTAAAAACAGACCTGAGAACTTGGTAACTGGTGGGAGCAGAAAGACATCGGCATACTGCAGAGTAGACCCCTAGCTTAGGGTGTGCTGGATTATAAGAACATCTGTTTATTTTTTAATTTTTATTTCATATTGGAGTTTAATTTACAGTTTTAGTTTCCGATGGACAGCAAAGTGACTCAGTTATATGCATACCTATTCTTTTTCAAATTCTTTTCCCTTTTAGGTTATTACAGAATATTGAGTAGAGTTCCTAACAAAGACAGTAGGTCTTTGTAGGTTATCTGTTTTAAATATAGCAGTATTATATATCAATTCAAAGTTCCCAAGTTATGCCCTCTTTCACTTTTCCCCTTTGGTAACTATAAGTTGTTTTCTGTGAGTCTGCTTCTATCTATAAATAAGTTCATTTTTTTTTAAGATTCCTCCTATAAGTGGTAGGATATATTTGTCTTTCTCTGTCTGACTTGCTTACTATGATCAGCTCTAGGTCCGTCCATGTTGCTGCAGACAACATAATTTCATCTTTCTGAATGGCTGAGTAATATGCCATTGTATATATGTACCACTTTTCTTTATTCATTTCTCTGTGGGTGGACATTTAGGTTGCTCCCATGTTTTGGTTATTGTAAACAGCACTGCAATGAACACTGGGCTGTATTATCCTTTCAAACTATAGTTTTCTCTGGATATATGCCCAGGAGTGGGGTTGCTGGATCATGTCTGTATTTTTTAGAGGCAATGGAGAACGTGTTGGTGAATGGAATCATAGCTGGCCTTGCCTAAGTTGCTTGGGGAATTAATAAGTAAATCCCCGCCAACACCCATCTACCTGTGGGAAAAACAGCATGAGTTATAAGTCCTCAATTACGACTTCCAATTTGTGGCTCATATTTGAAATCTGTTTTCGTTGAAATCCCTGTAGTGGGCCACGGGGCCTGTCTCAGCATCTCTGCAGGTGCCCTTTGGGTGGACGGAAGGCCCCTGGGATTCCCTGGATGCTGTTGGTTCTTCAGTCAGACCATCCAGAATATGCCCTCCATATTGGAAGAAACCTCTTCGTGGAGAGTAATGACAGAAACAGTTTTCCTTGTGTGAATTTTTATTAAGCTTTGTCATAACAGAGAAGGAACAAAAAAGACGAAGTTAATAGTGAGGCACTGTTTTGCTGCTCACCTTCGCTGGTCAGACTGAGCTTCTGCTTGCGCTGCTGATGGTTGGGGCTTTTCTGCTTCTGCTTGGTATCTGGCACTGATTTTCGCCCAGGGTCATTTCTAGAGCAATCAGTCTTTAAAATAGGAGAATAAGAGGCAGTAGTTGTCCTAACATTCATGAACTTTCTATTTGGTTTTCAAAAGGCCCACTAATTAAAGACTGGCTAAATCCAGTCACCCACAAAAGGTCTTGATAGAACACCCTGGGGACAAAACAACCCCCCACCTCAGGGTTCAGAAGGGAACAGTGATTTGTAAGATTGTTTTTGACTTTTTCTTCTTCTTCTTCTTTTCATGTTAGTCTTATGAATCTCGTTTTCTAGGAGTTTTAAAAAAATGTTAATTTCTGCTAGATACTGGGCCCACGTGGCCCCAGGGCCATCCAGGGCTGAGCTCAGGGACCTCTCCAGGGAGGGTAAAAAGATGGGGAGTCCGCTGAGCGAGGAGGCTGGGCTGAGGCGGGCCCCAGGGTCGGGTCAGGCGGCAGCCTTCCCTCCGCCTCTGCGCCTTTCCTGGCACGCGGACCACCGCGGCGCCCGTCGGCAACCCCTGGACCCACCTGCGGGTCTGCGATCCTGCCCGCGTGTCGCCCACGCGGCCAGCGACGCCGCCTGCGGGGTCTCCTTCGCGCCCCCCTCCTCTCTGGGTCAGGCCGGGTGAGGCAACGGGGCACGCGTCCGGAGCCGGGGGTGGGCCCGCCGGCCTCCGGCCCAGATCCCTGACTCACTCTGCGCTTCCCTCTTCCTCTCCCCCGCAGGCAGTGTGACTGGAAACAGTAACTCCACGTTTATTTCCAGCGGGCAGGTGATGAACTTCAAGGGCGACATCATCGTGGTCTACGTCAGTCAGAACTCGCAGGAGGGCCCGGCGGGGCCGGGCGGCGGCGCGGGGGAGCCGGCGGGACGCCCGGTGCAGGAGGAGAGCCCGCCGAGCCGCGACTCCTTCGCCGGCCTCGGGCCGCGCTTCCCGGACGCGTGCCCCGGCCTCGACGTGGGCGCAGGACTGCAGGAGCGCGGCGCCCCGGCGCCCGACAAGGCCTCGCGGCCGGTGCAGGAGCAGGGGGCGGCCGAGACGCGGCGCTGAGCTGGGAGCACCGTCCGCAGGTCTCGGGGCCGCGGGGCCTGCACACGCCGGCCGCGCACCTCGGAAGCCGCGTGGCCGCCTGGCGGCGGGGCGGGGCGGGGCGGGGCGGGGCGGGGCGCGACGGGGCGCGGCCTCGGGGGCGTGGCCTCTGGTGGGCGGGGCCGTTGTCCAGCACCCGCGCCTTCACGCCCCTGCTTGCACGGCTGCGTGAGGTGACCCGGCGTCCTGCGTCCACCTTGCTTAAATGCAGTCGCGGACTTGGGGTTGGGGGAGACATGTACGTTTGTTATTTCTACTCCGCCGTCCACAGTCAGGTGTCACCGCACTGCGCACGTACACGGTGCTGTCTTCAGTCGCTCCACTTTTTACCTCCTTTTCTAGGTTTTCTTCTCCTTTAACCTCCCATTATCAGCTCATCAGTACTTTGCCTCTTCATGGCATCTGTTTCTAGGGCTGTCCCGTTCCATTTGGGTCTGTACCCCCCCCTTCTCCATATTTGATACTTGTATTTCACTGTCTTTCATAAGGTTTTTCTTGATACTGTCTCCTCACCCCACCCCGTTTCTTTCTTTTTACTATTTAACGATTTTCTTGAAAATTCTCCTGCGGGTGACGGTCTTCTTTATATTTCTTTCACCCCTTCTCACAAGCAGGTGCGTGTGTAGTGATGGGGGGAGGGGCGAAGGGTCTGTATTAAGCACTTTTGGGAAAAGGCTAGAAATGTGAAACCTGGCGGGAAGCTTGGGAAACAAGAGGAGAGACTTTGAGCTTTTGAAAACTTTTCTGAGTTCTCAGTTTTCTAAAGGAAGGGAGAATCCCCCTAAATATTTTTAGGTGTGTGTCAACTTCTAGGCAGCCCAAAGCTGCAGTTTGTGTCTTTATCCTTTAATCCATCTCGAAATGGTTAATCCCCATCCATGCCGAGATGAATGTGCTTACCCATCCGGGCAAAGACAGCAGAACTTGGGCATCTAAATCTCTCAAAATCTCCACGTTGCTGCACTTGGCATTCTCATTCTCAAGAATGGGGAAAATGTGGAATGAGTAGGATATGGGATGATGGCCTGCACACTCAGTGGAAAAAAAAAGGTGCTGGGAAAGTTCAAGAAAGGAAGAATAAAGATGTTAATATGCCTTGTTTCTTTCTAAAGAAGAATAGCATGAATGTGTTTAAGCAATAGGCCCCATTTTCTTCCTAATGTGTGTCTGTAGTTTAGCCTTGTAGAAGTGGAAAACATTCCTGTTACTTTCCATGCATCTGAATTAAAAACCAAATCCTTATATTGTGAACTTAAGAAACTTTATCATAGAGATGCTTTCTCTTAGCATCAGTGCCCTTGTGAGGAACATACAGTGTGAGCAGGTTGAAAGGAGTTACCCGGTGGGTTTCATCTATTGCGGCCAGGTAACATTTGTTTTCCTCAGGTACTGAAGTTACAATGCCTGGGCACATTAAAACTGATTTTGTGGATCTGGTAGGTTTTGAAAGTGCTAATAGTAGTCACTGTCCAGACTTGAATCACCTCAAACAGGGGTTTCTCCCTGTTGGTTGCAGGTCTGTTGGAAATGCTAGAATAGTAGCTGTCAATTATTATTTTTAACGGAGAAGCAGAGGTGGCTCTATAATTTCTGTGGCTCCTTAGCAGACATGAAAAATGGCAGGAAATAAGCTTATCGCCAGAATGATCCGTTGGTGAGAATTTACTGTCTGCACTGCCCTTTTAGATAACATCCATCCAAAGAGAGATGTTATAAAAATGGAAGTAACTATTATGCCTTTTGTTATATTACAGTTCACTGAGGAGAAGGTAGAGCCAAAGACCCAAGTTTCTACTGTGACTGTCACATCTCACTGATACTTTACCTTTCTCTGCTTTCTTTTTTTAAAGTTTTCCTACAAAAAGGCACTAATGGTAATTTTTGACATTTTCCCTACTTGGAAATAACAAAAGAATGCTACAGTCAATGTTAAAGTATCTTGAGCTCCTTAAATAAAAGGTGCTAAATAAACACATAAGAATCTACTTTCAGAAGAAGCTGATATTCTTTCCCATGCTGATCCCTGCTAATACTATATTGATCCAAAGCCAGTTAAATGATAAGAAATGGATAGCAAATATAACTCTGTGTCTGGGTATTATAGAGTTGTGTATGACAAATGTAAACAGGATGAAATGAAGACAGTCATGAAAACCTGGGGTATGTGATAAAGAGATTATTAAACTTATATTTGACATTGCACTTTTTTTCATGGCTTGTTTAAACCAATCTTTCTGTGAAATAATGACCTGACTTCTTTCTGATCTCTGGGGTGTGCTGTGGTGTATCACATGTTAGTTGTATTGTGTCATTGGTGGAAACCTTGACAAAAGCTGGGACGTGAAGTGCCTTGTTTTAATAATATAGCCACCGTAGATCTCACCAGTCAAACTCTTTAAAGTGCGGGTTGCTGTGCGGTGGAGGGGTTGAAGGGAAATGGAATCTGGTGTTTTCTACACCCACCTAGTTCAATTTTCAGAAATAGAAAGAATTAATGTCTTCGCTCTCCTTGTAAGGAAAAGAGCAGTTTGAGTGTCAGATATTGGGACCTTCATAGGGCAGGAGGAGAGAGGGCTCTGCCTGTGTAACAAGGTACGCCACAACTCAGTGGTTTAAAACAACCGCCATTGACTTAGCTCCCACCTCTGTGGGCTGGCTCAGCGGGGTTGGGTCACTAGGCCTGGGTGAGCCTGGCCAGACCTGCTCAGCCGTGTGAAGATTGCTGGCTGGTTGGCTGGGGGTTGGCCGGCTGGAGGCCGGACTGAACCCTCTCCCTGCGGTCCCCTCATTCTCCCAGCAGGCTGCCCTGGCTTGCTAGTCCTGGGGATGGCTGAGTTCCCAGAGAGCAAGCAAAACAGTCCCATGCTTTTGAGACCTACGTTTGAACCGGCAGGCTGACACTACTGCCTCATTCTTTGAGCAGAGCAAGACACAGGACCGCTCAGATTGAAGGGGAGGGCACGCAGAGCTGCAGGGAACCCTGGGGGATTGGTAGACAGCCAAGGGGGCATGGGGCCCTTTTGCCATCTCTCTACCACAGGCACGTTGTTGGTTATCAGATGATGTGGGGAGGGTGCATCGGGAGCAGGGGAGGAGCATTTCCCAGCCCTGATCAGGGCTTCCTTCTCCGGTGAGCAGGAGCAGGTTCCCTTGCTGCAGACGACAGTGAATTCCTGCAAGTGAGAGACTTGCATTCATATTTCAGTATGAAATTCCTTCCAAAGCCAGATGTCCATGATGACCGCACTGGGTCTACAGTACTGTTGCCTGGCGTTGGCACAGATCGTGGAAAAGTGATAATTTATAGAATCAAGGAAATTGGTGAGATCCTTTGGGTAGAGGAACCTGTTCATAAACAGATGAACGATGTTGTGTTCACCGTTTAGGCTGATGTAATGAACAGACTCTTGATGGCGAGGTACTGGGCAGAAGGGTGACCTGAGCTGAAGTGCTGCTTGGGTGGAAGAGGTATAATTTTGAAGTTTTTTCTCTTTGACAGTCTCTGATGGCGCGTGACTCCCTTTGGCCATCTGCTTTGGGGGGCTCTGGGTATGAGCTGCATAACGTCCTTTTGTGAGAAAGGACAAATCATTCAAAGGCCCACACGTTTGGTTGGTGAGTCGGAATCATTTTTATTCAGTGTGCTTTTGATGCTTGGGCCACGAGCATCCCTGGAAAAGAGGATGAGGATAACCAGAGAGTCCCAGGGAGTCCAGGGGTGTTCTAGATTGCTGGGGTGGACTGTAAATATTGCTCTGCTGCAGTGCTGGGAAGGGCTTGTCTGTGCAGTTTCTGACTCCCCAGGGCTATGCTGGTGAACGGACTACCTTGCACCTACTATAGCTTGCCGAAAATAGGTGGGGCCCTGAAACTGGGCCATGGTGGAGCCAGCAGGGGGCACAAGCATGGCAGGTGGTATCACAGGAAGGAATCAGCAAAGGTGCAGGGGGGCACGGAGGCTGGAAACCCTGGACCAGCACTTGCTGGTGGCCCCTGCTGAGGAACTGCCTCCCTTGGTGGAACAGCCCCTTGTGGCCCGAGGGTTGAAGTGCATGGAGGGACCCCTAAGGGATTCCGACGCGGCCTCTGCGACTCACTGCGCCATGGTCTCCCATGGCTCCTGGGAGTCTGACTTTATGTCCGTCTGTCTGTCCACCTCTCCATTCCAGTTATCTTGACCCCAGGGTGAGGTTGACACTCATGCTTAGCTAGTATCTCTTCTCCCCATTCCCTTAGTATTAATAAAACTAGCATGTACGAACACTTTCCCAAAAAATCGTCATTGAAGAATAAGATGTGTAATAGCATAAAAGTTAAAATGCCAAATTCCGGGTCTGATCTGGTAACTTCATTCTACCCCGAGGGGCTGATGCAGTTACCCTCCTGCCGTATCTGATGGAACAAGAAGCTTTGCAATCAGACCTGGGGTCCAAACTCAGCCCCACCACTAGCTGACCTACCTTGCGCAGTGACTTCATTTCTGAGCCTCATCTCCTCCTGGGTGAGCGGAAGGAACCGTTCGTTTCTCGGGCTGCTGTGAGGGTGGAAAGGGGTGAGGAGCTTCGGGCCCCCGCGGCGCTCCTGAAGGGCCCCGGCCATCTCTGGACACACAAGTGGTCTCAGACATCATGCTTTCTTCCTGTCACGCAGACCACGGAGCACGAAAAGCAGCTCTGCCGCTGCGCTCAGACGCCTTCCTGCTCGCGGAAGCTAGCTCAGGGCCGCGCCTTCTCCACAGGCAGCTGACCAGACTAGTCGAGCCAAAGGTGCCATCGCCTGACGCCACGCAGAGAGGGAAGTGGGCCTGTGCCCCTCGTCCCGGACACCCTCCCTGCCTCGCGGGGCCGCGCGGCTCGAACGGGCCCGGGGGGTCCCTTGGGCAGAGTGGAGGACACTGCAGTGTGTGGTTGGAATGCCGCGCTTGTCTTCCTCCTGGAGTCCTGGCTTTCTCTTCCAGCGTGGGGAGGACAATAAATTGGCTGCCAGCACAGAAGAGGTGGCGATATAGGCCCAAACCCCTCTGGGCAGGAACCGGAGTCCAGCGGAGTCTTTCGCTGTGACCAGGGCGCTTGATTGCTCACGAGAAGGTGTAGCCCTGGAAACAAGGCTACTCAGACTGTAGACTCACAAGAAAAACTGCATTCTTCAGGTGAGACTCCTATGAGGCGCCTTAGTCTAGGCAGAGGCAGTGAATCATCCGTGAGATGGAAAAGCAGGTTCATTTTTACTGGCTTTTATGGCCTCTCTATTCCAATGGCAAACCTGAAAAAAGATGCATATTTAAAGCTCTTAGAAGAACTTTTCACAAATCCTTACTATTTTATATGGGGGGAAAGCGAGCTTTCTTCACATCAGGGTTTTGCAGTTTGTAACTTACATCCGCTGCCATTCACTCTCTTCAGGTGTCTAGCTTTATGAGTTTTGACTCATGTGTGACAAATACGTGGTTGTGTTGCGCTGCTGCAGTCAGGATGTAGGCCATATTTAGTCCCCCCTACAGTTCCCATTTCTCTTTGTGGTCAGTTTCCTCCTTAATTCCCTTCAGATTCCTGGTAATCACCATCTATTCTCTGTCTCTGTGCTGTTACAGAAAGTCATCCAAATGGAATCGTACAGTAGGAGCCATTTGAGTTTATCTTCTTTCAGCGTAATACCCTTGAGAACCATCTAAGTTGTTGGGTACATCAGTGATTAGCTCATTCTTCCTTGCTGAGTAGTATTCCATTGTATGGATGTACCACCATTTACTCACCTATACTTGTATCTTTTCCAGCTTGGGGCAATTACAGATAAAGTTGCTGTAATAATTTGAGTGGACATATGCTTTCATTTCTCCTGGGTGAATACCCAGGCGTGGAATTGTGGGATCATCATGAAAGTGAAAGTCGCTCAGTTGTGTCCAGCTCTTTGTGACCCCATGGACTATACAGTCCATGGAATTCTCCAGGCCAGAATCCTGGAACGGGGAGCCTTTCCATTATCCACGGGATCTTCCCAACCCAGGGATCGAACTCAAGTCCCCTGCATTGCAGGGGGATTCTTCACCAGCTGAGCCACAAGGGAAGCCCAAGAATGCTGGAGTGGGGAGCCCATCCCTTCTGCAGGGGGTCTTCCTGACCCAGGAATTGAACTGGGGTCTCCTGCATCACAGGCAGATTGTGTACCAACTGAGCTTTCAGGGAAGCCTGTGGGATCCTATGGTAAATATATATATTTAACACTGTAAGAAACTGTGAAATTGTTTTCTAAAGTGCCTGTACCATTTTGCATTCCCAGTTGCTCCATATCCTCACCAGCACTCATTGGTGTCAGTTGTTTGTTTAATTTTAGCCATTCTAAAAGATGTCGTTGTGGCTTTAATTTAATCGACATCTGCAGCCCATGACTGAGCATCATTTCATATGTTTATTTGGCCATCTTAATCTCTTATTTGGTGAAGTGTGTGTTCATATTTTTTGCCTATTTTTTAATCGGTTTATTTTCTCATGGTGTTTTGCAAATTCTTTATATATTCTGGTTATGAAAATATACAGGATTTTAAGGCCTTTTATTTCACTGACAAAGAAACCATGGAAAAACATATTTAAAGCTTTTAGAGCATTCTTTATTTACTATTAGTGAAAAAAATAGACAATTTTTCATTTTATAATAAAATTAAGTTTCAGGATATATAAACCAGCAGCATTTATTCAGAGTAAATGTGTCTACAACAGGACCTCTTTTCACAGTGGGACTCCCAGTGGCAGGGCCCTGAGCTGTCACTTGCTCCATGGGCTGCTCTGGCCTCTGAGATGTTGTGGAATGCTGCAGTCTGGCTTCTAGAGAGCACGTTCACCCGTGAAAACTGTGTTTTGTGTTTTACTTGTTGGCATAAATGTCTTTATTTGGTTAGAAACATGGAATGTTTTCTATCGATGTTTTCTGTTTTCATTATTTTATGTATTAATAATACCATTGGGCTTCTCAGGTGGCTCAGTGGTAGAGAAGCCACCTGCAATGCAGAAGACCTCCCCTGGAGAAGGAAATGGCAACCCACTCCAGTATTCTTGCCTGGAAAATCCCATGGACAGAGGAGCCTGGTAGGCTCCCGTCTGTGGGTTTGCAAAAGAGTCATACACGACTTGGCAACTAAAGCACAAAACAACAACAAAAATAATGTTTATTATTAAAGAGGTGCTGGGAGAGGGAAACCATGAACATAAACTCCAAATGCCATGATCACCAGTGTCTGAAAACAAGGGGAGCTGGTAGCCTTGAGGTAGATTTTGTTATCACAGGAAAGGTTGTTCAGTCACACGAAGGTAAGGCCAGCTGGTGTCTGTTGGCTGGAGATTCATTATAACAGGATCCTTCGTGCCCTGACAAAATCGCTCCATGGTTGCCCTTGGTCTGCAGAGCCGGTGTTGGGGGACAGGGCATGCTGGGCTGCATGGAGGCACAACACCCTCGGGAGCTTTGGGAAGGATTGAGGGCATCCATGAGAGGCCCAGTAGGAGAAAGGCGCCGAGGAGTCCCAGTTGGGCTGGCGCTGAAGAGCTGCCCTGACAGGTGGATGCGCCCAAGGCCGGCCGCTTCCACCTCGGCTCTGGGGACAGTGGCTGAGAGTGAGCCAGGGAAGTAAGTGCAGCGTTATTCCTGAAGGCTCCCCTCCCCGCAGCAGCACCCAAGTGTCTGCTGTAAATAAAGGGAGGAGCGACAGCAGTCACCACTGCCAGTCCTGTTACAGGAAGACAAGAGTGTGGGCTGGACCCAAGGGGAGGAGAAAGCCTCACCTCCCATGGGCTGTAAACAATACTTGGGCAAACAGCTACTATTTGTTGAAAGCGAAAGTGTTAGTTGCTCAGTCGGGTCCAGTTCTTTGTGACCCCAGGGACAGTGGCCCGCCAGGCAAGAATACTGCACTGGGTTGCCCCACTCCAGTGGGGTTATCTTCCCCACCCAGGGACTGAACCTGGACCTCCTGTATTGCAGGCAGATTCTTTACCATCTGAGGCACCTGGGAACCGTTTGTTGAAGCAGCCTGCAAAGTTCTTCACATATATGTTATCCCATTTAATCATCACAGAAAATACATCAAGGGACATTTGTTATCTTTACAGAAGAGAGAAGAGGGTCAGTGGGGTTAATGAACTTCACAAGCTCACAAAGCTGCTATGTGGGTTTTGCACCTAAGTCCTAAGGTTTGCATGCCTACCCACTGTTACAGTGACTTTGCGGATGGTGGTCATGATTGTATCCACCGTGTTTTGCTTCCACTAAAGTATCATGAAATATTCTATTTTGGGGCTATAGCAAAGTAGTGTACACTAGAGTTGAACTGATGTGGGTGGAATAAATCAATGATGGAAATATTTTTTAAAGCCCCAAACCTTCTTAAAATCAGACTTAGAATCTCCCAGATTCAGTAGTGAGCCCTAAAACTTCGCATTAGACACTTTATATCCTAAGCATACAATCTGTTGGCCCTCTGTCCCCAAAGAGATTCCGTTCTCTGAGTTAAGATGATGCTGGTTATCATCATCTTAATTAGCATCTGGTTATTAGAACAAAAGTAGATTCACATTCAATGACAGAAGGATGAGTGCCTCCACTCGCGGCTGCTCCTGGACACGTGTCTGCACCTGTATTGGCTGGGTGAAGGCTGCAGGGCTCTAGATTCCTTTCCATGACTGTGTATTCATTAGAGCATTTATGATAAATAATGAAACAGCCTCCACAGCCTCCACATCCATTTACCAGCTGAGTGACATTTGGGGTATTTCTAGTTTGGGGTAATTATAAATAAAGCTGCTGTAAATCTTTACATACAGGTTTTTGCGGGGACACAGTTTTCATTTCTCTTGAGTGAATACCTAGGAGTAGGGTCGCTGGACTGTCTGGTAAGTGAGTGTTTGCAATGTTTGCAAAGTACTAGGGCCAGTTGCCCCCGTCCTCCTCACCAGCACTTGATATTGTCCACAAACTGGCTCCAAACACAGTTTAAAATAGTTACTGATGATGAGCAGAGTTTGTTTTGTTTCCTAAAAGCAAGGCTTCTGTGGGCTTTAGATCTACCCAAAGAAGTTAATAATGAGATAAATTCTTCTGGGTAATTGCACTCTTAAATTATGGCTTTTCCTCCTCTTATTATGTAATTAAAACTTTACAGCCAACATCTTCAATACTGAAGCAGTAAGTAGGCTAGCAATTGATCCTGTGCTCAAGGGGTATTTTTAAACATTGAAATGAGGTTATAATTTCATTAAAAGGAAACTTCCAACTTCCTTAATGTTGTTTTGAAAAGAATGTGCAGATTCCTGTGCTCTGGGGAAAACCGAAACCAAAATTAGAACAACGGTAACCTTGGAGTGCTCTCGGTGTAGGAGACGGTGGATTTTTAAAGTTAGCTCTATAGGGGGCATGTGGATTATCTGCTTCCAGTTTAGAATACCTCCTGAGTTTCCCATTGTCCCCTGCAAGTCCACACTGCTGGCTCTGGCACCCTGTACCCTCAGGGGCACTTCTCCCTTCGCCCTCAGCCTGGCTCCATGCTGCGTGGCCTGTTACTCCCACCCACTCCCTCACATCCACTTCTCCCACCTCTACCCCAAGCAAAAGAAGGCACTTGGAGCCATCTTGGCTCTACTTAGAATCCGGGCTCCTCCACTTCCCCCAGAAACAATCTGCAGGTTGGCAAAGACAGATTTTTCCACTATCACAGAAATCCTTTCATCTTGAGCTGCTCTTTTCAGGGGCTTCCCAAGTGGCGCTCGTGGTCAAGAGCCCACCTGCCAATGCAGGAGACAAGAGACACGGGTTCCATCCCCGGGTCAGGAAGATCCCCGGGAGGAGAGCATGGCAACCCACTCCAGTATTCTTGTCTGGAGAGTCCTATGGACAGAAGAGCCTGGCGGGCATAGGGTCACAGAGTCGGACACAACTGAGGTGACTTAGCACGCGTGCACCCTTTTCCAGTACGGGATGTTTGTTTTACTTTGTACAAACGGGCAATCAATGTATTTTTCCCAAAGCAGAAGAATCATCTGCCCCCAAAGATGACTTCTGGCCCCCAGCTGGAAGTCAGCACAATGGAGAACCATTGAAGCATTGGAGTTTGGGGGTCACTTTCCCCCCTAGTATATCAGGGACAAGAGAACCCATTTTAGATGGAGACCTGAGTCTTTGACTCAGGGATCTCTCTGGAAGAAAGACGTTTCCCATATAGGTGGGTCATCAGGGTGTTGTCCCCCCGTCCCCCAAAATATTGAAGTTCTAACCCCTGAAACCTGTAAATGTGATCTTATTTGAGGAGTGGGAGGTTCCTGCCTCCTGCCTTAACTGCCGTGGCCAGCATCACTTGTGAGAATTTAGACGCCCGCTCAGGACTACACAGACCCCTCTGCATAATCAACCCCTGGGTAGTTCTGTCCTTGTCTTACCTTATTCCCACCTGCTTTTTTAAGACTTCTTTTTAAAAAAACGATTAATTTATGTATATTTTAGCTGCACTGAGTCTGTTGCCACACAGGGCCTTTCTCTGGTTGCAGGGAGCGGGTGCTACGCTCGGTTGCTGCGTGTGGGTCTCGCTCCCTGCGGTGGGTCCTCCTGTTGGGAGCACGGGCTCTGGGACACAGGCTCAGCACTTAGCGTGCACAGGCTGTTGCTTCACCGCACGTGGAATCTTCCCAGACCAGGGATCGAACCCGTGTCTCCTGCATCGGCAGGTGGATTCTTATCCACTGTGCCACCAGGAAAGTCCATCTTTACGTATCCTTGGTGTGTAATGCATGCATGTGAACTCACCTCCACTCCATAGACTTGTCATCAGCCACGGACAGCCCTCATCACCCTCCAGCCCCACCAGTGCCTCCCAAATAAATCACTCCCCAAATGCGGCCTCAGAGTTCTGCACCTCTCAGGATTTGAAATAGTTTACCTCAGAAAGTCTTAATTCTATTTGTTGGTTGTTGTCTCAGCAGATGTTATATAATATTTGATTATTAAAGATATTCTAAATTTGTATAAATCTTTATATGATGTTAAAGATGAGAAGGGAAGTGCTATAGTTACTGCAAACTAATTGTACTAATTACTCAGAGCACGACGTAATCAGTGGTTTCAAACAAATGGAGAGAGAGAATGCCCTGGCGGCCCAGTGGTTAAGATTCCGAGATGTCCTTAGATTCTGGATTCCCGTAGGTCAGAGAAGTAAGGTCCCACAAGACATGAAGGTGGCTAAAAATAAAAGAGCAGAGAGAGGCCCTGAGTACTGAGTACTGAGGATTCAGTGCTGAGTGCTGAGAATTCGGGGTACACCAGGCGCCAGAGACGGGGTGTGTGAGGTGGGGAGCAGCCACACCCTCGTCGATGAATTCAGGACCTGGGGGCGTGGCTGAGATGCCTGTGGCCCCAGCTCCCAGGCCACCCCCTCGGCATAGCTTCCAGCCCGTCACACACAGGTCCCTGTGCCCAGCTAGACAGCGGGGCCCACAGCCCCCAGATCCTGTGCTGGCCTCAGCTCAGAGGAGGTCGTCCAGAAGCTATCAGCTCTTTCCATATATTGCATTTGAGCTGTTGTTTTTCAATTGCTCAGTCATGTCCAATTCTTTGTGACCCCATGGACTGCAGCACACCAGCCTTCCCTGTCCTTCACCATCTCCCAGAATTTGCTCAGATTCATGTCCATTGAGTCGGTGATGTCATCCAACCATCTCATCCTCTGTTGTCCCCTTCTCCTGCCTTCAATCTTTCCCAGCATCAGGGTATTTTCTGATGAGTCAGTTCTTCGCATCAGGTGGCCAAAGTATTGGAGCTTCAGCTTCAGTATCAGTCCTTCCATGAACATTCAGGATTGATTTCCTTTAGGTTGGACTGGTTGGATTTCCCTGCAGTCCAAGGGACTCTCAAGAGTCTTCTTCAACACCACAGTTCAAAAGCATCAATTCTTCGGCACCCAGGTTTCTTTATGGTCCGACTCTCACATCCACACATGACTACCAGAAATACCATGGCTTTTACTATCCAGACCTTTGTCAACAGAGCGATGTCTCTGCTTTTTAATATGCTGTCTAGGTTTGTCATGCCAGTAGGCTTGGCTCAGAGGTTAAAGTGTCTGCCTGCAGTGCGGGAGACCTGGGTTCGATCCCTCGGTCGGGAAGATCCCCTGGAGAAGGAAATGGCACCCACTCCAGTATTCTTGCCTGGAGAATCCCATGGACAGAGGAGCCTGGTGGGCTACAGTCCACGGGGTCGCAAAGAGTTGGACACGACTGAGTGACCTCACTGTAACTGTAGGTTTGTCATAGCTTTTCTTCCAAGGATCAAGCGTCTTTTAATTTCACTGCTGCAGTCTCTGTCCCCAGTGATTTTGGAACCCAAGGAAATAAATTCTGTCACCGTTTCCATTTTAGTATTATGTCTCTAGTCCTTTTTATTCTATTTTAGACTTTAAAAAAAATAATGCCATTGATTTGTTTGAAAATGGGTCATTTATCCTGTAGAATGTTGCACATGCTGGTTTTATCTGATTCCTTCCACAAGCTGTCATTTAACTGTCATTTAACAGTTCTTCCTACTGTTTCTTCTGTAAAATAATGTTTATATCAAGACTCACAATTAGATTCAGGTTTAATTATTTCAGGCAAAAAGCTTCCTGGGTGTCATGGCCTGCTTGTTTCATCTTGTCATGAGGTCCGTTTGTCTGACCGTCTCACGTTTTCCAATGCCTGTGTCCTGGATGGAGCAGTGGATTCAACTGGCCTGATGATCACTCCAATAGAAAGTTCTATTTTTATTTTTGTTTTATGGGAATGTTTTATTATCTTTTCATTCTAGTCAGCAACAAATATTCCCAAGGAGGTAAATGCCTCGAAGAAGGTATTTTACTTTTTACTTTTTTTTGTATTTTACTTTTCGCAACTCTCAAGTACTCTGTGATCTTTTTACTGGTTTTTTATTGAAGTACAGTTGATGTACAGTGCTGTATGTTAGAGGCATACAGTATAGTGACTCGTAGTTCTTAGAGGTGATGCGCCCTCTATGGTTTTGTGGCGTATTGGCTGTGTCCCCGTGCTGCGCACTGTCCCCGTGTGGCTTATTTTATCCCTGCCAGTCTGCACCTCTTCCTGCCCCGCCCCTGCGTCGCCCCTCCCTCCGTCCTCTCTCCACTTTGGTCTCTGTGTCTGTGAGTCTGCTGCTTTTCGTTCTATTCACTGATCGGTTGCATTTTTTAGATTCCACACGTAAGTGACATAACAGCATCTGCATTTTTCTGACTTAGTTCATTGTCGCCCATGTTGTCGCAGATGGCAAGATCCATTCTTTTCTATGGCTAAGTAGTGTCCCAATCTACGTATAAACCCTGCGTCTTCTTTACCCATTCATCTGGTAACCGGCATGTAAGTTGCTCCCCCATTTTGGCAGGTGTAAATAAGGCTGCTGTGAGCACTGGGGCCTGTGCACCTTTCCAAATCAGGGTCTTTGTGTTTAGAAAGTTTTTATCTTCATGAAGTTCTTTCCTAGGAGTGTCGTCTCTCCCTTCCTCCAAAGGCTCACCTGATGGTTGCAGCCTCTACCAGTGAGTACTCTATTCTCTCAAAGTGGTGAGATGGCAGGTCCCAGGGTCGGGAAGATCCCCTGGAAAAGGCCATGGCAACCCACTCCAGTATCCTTGCCTGGAGCACCCCATGGACAGAGGAGCCTGGTGGGCTACAGTCCACGGGGTCGCAGAGAGTCAGTCACTGCTGAGCGGCTAAGCACACACACGTTCCCTCTAACGATGCTGGAAGTCTTTTGTTGAAACCAAAACCAAAAGCTCCCCTCATCACCTCTTGGGCAGGAATCTGTTTTAGTGCTGTGGTTACGTGTGTGATGTTCAGTCACGTCCAAGTCTTTACGACCCCGTGGACTGTAGTCCGCCAGGCTTCTTTGTCCACGGGATTTTCCAGGCAACCATATTGGAGTGGGTTGCCACTTTCTACCCCAGAAGTGTGGGATATTGCTTGTTTAATGTCTACCAAGGTTCCCCTAAAGAAAAGCACGACTTAAGCATCCAGAGCGGCAGAGCCTGGGGAGAGCCTGGCCTCTGAGATACCTGTGGCTCTTCTGCCAGGTCTTTCTGAGGTTACGTCAGTCACTCAGGCGTGCCCGACTCTTTGCGACCCCAGGGACTGCAGCACGCCAGGCTTCCCTGTCCATCACCAACTCCCGGAGCTTGCTCAGACTCCTGTCCTTCGAGTCGGTGATGCTAAGTTCCGAGGTTAATGCTTTGAGGCTCGTTTCCTGCTATTTCACCTCGGACCTTGCCAGAGCAGTGGTACTATTTGAGCTTTGTCTTTAAGCTCTGTCTCGATAGTTTCTGTCCTTTGCCTACAAATATACAATAGTTTTCCCTTTTCTGGGGGAAAAAATTTTTCTCTTACACCATAGCACCAGAACTCATCAGCCTGGTGTGTGGATTTCTTCTGACCTGAGCGTACCTATGTCTCCAGCATGGCCACCCTTCAGAATCTCCTTACACCCAAGGCTTGGCCCAAACAAATCCTATTATCCTCCCAAAATGGCCTGTGCATTCTTTCCATAGCTCTTTTATTTACACCTCCTTCTGCCAATAACATTCTTCGCCGTGTTTGTCAAACCCGACCTGTCCCCAAAGGCTCCGTTCAAATGCCACGTCTTCATGAAACCATTCTTGGTGATCCTGCAGAAGAAAGATATCCTGACTTCAGTCGTCCCAAGAAGTAGGTGCCTCTTCAGGTATAATCTATTAAACTTTTAAGAGAACCAACTAAGTAAAAAAAAAAAAAAAGTATTCAAAGAAACGATAATAGATGTACACAAAATGTAATGAAATAGGAAATAAAGATTAAGGAATGAAGAGAATGTAAGAAGAGACCAACTATTCTGGTGAACTGAGTTGCCATGTCTGGGTTATGGATCCACTTCCGAGCTTCCTAATAGCTTGAGAGATTGAGGGAAATGCTTAAATTATGTGCATTTATAAATGAAAACAAACTTTTCAGACGGCTTTACATGAATGGTGTTCAGTTCAGTTCAGTCGCTCAGTCGTGTCCGACTCTTTGTGACCCCATGGACTGCAGCACGCCAGGCCTCCCTGTCCATCACCTTCTCCTGGAGTTCACTCAGACTCATGTCCATCGAGTCCGTGATGCCATCTCATCCTCTGTCGTCCCCTTCTCCTCCTGCCCCCAATCCCTCCCAGCATCAGAGTCTTTTCCAATGAGTCATCTCTTCGCATGAGGTGGCCAAAGTACTGGAGTTTCAGCTTCAGCATCATTCCCTCCAAAGAAATCCCAGGGTTGATCTCCTTCAGAATGGACTGGTTGGATCTCCTTGCAGTCCAAGGGACTCTCAAGAGTCTTCTCCAACACCACAGTTCAAAAGCATCAATTCTTCAGTGCTCAGCCTTCTTCACAGTCCAACTCTCACATCCATACATGACCACAGGAAAAACCATAGCCTTGACTAGACGGACCTTAGTCGGCAAAGTAATGTCTCTGCTTTTGAATATGCTATCTAGGTTGGTCATTACTTTTCTTCCAAGGAGTAAGCGTCTTTTAATTTCATGGCTGCAGTCACCATCTGTGGTGATTTTGGAGCCCCCAAAAATAAAGTCTGACACTGTTTCCACTGTTTCCCCGTCTATTTCCCATGAAGTGATGGGACTGGATGCCATGATCTTCGTTTTCTGAATGTTAAGCTTTAAGCCAGCTTTTTCACTCTCCTCTTTCACTTTCATTAAGAGGCTTTTTAGCTCCTCTTCACTTTCTGCCATAAGGGTGGTGTCATCTGCATATCTGAGGTGATTGATATTTCTCCCGGCAATCTTGATTCCAGCTTGTGTTTCTTCCAGCCCAGCATTTCTCATGATGTACTCTGCATATAAGTTAAATAAGCAGGGTGACAATACACAGCCTTGACATACACAGAATATTTTATGGCAACTGCAGGAGTAAATTGCGTGTGACCATTTCTTATAGCAGCATTTGAGAAAAGCTAAGGCAATTGGGCAACTGAGGCAATTGGGTCTTCCAGGTGTCTTAGTGGTAAAGAATCTGCTTGCCAAAGCAAGAGACTCAGGTTTGATCCCCTGGAGAAGAAAGTGGCAACCCACTTCAGTATTCTCGCTTGGAAAATCCCGTGGACAGAGGAGCCTGGTGGGCTGCAGTCCAGAGGGTCACAAAGAGCCGGACACGACTTAGTGACTGAGCACGGCACACATGCCTCCAATTTTAACTCTGCATTTTGGAGAGTATCTAACAAAGATGGTTTACTTGCTTTAATTTATTTAAGAAGGTTTTTTTTTTAAGATACCCAAATGTAGAGCTAATATAACAAACTCCTAGTTTCAACAATTATCTACATTTTGTTTTTAATTACAACAGTATTAAGCACACATAAAAAATCAGAGATACCAAAAGACATTAAATTCAAAATCCCTTCTACCTTTTACCCCAAGATAACCACTTTCACAGTTTCTTGAGAATCCTTTCAGAAGTGTTCTGTGTACCTATTATGTACATTTGTCCTTTTGAAAGTGTGATCATGCTGTTTCTATATGTTTTTCCTACATACTGTTTTTCACCTTTAAAGTTAGTAATATACCTTGGAGAGTCATATCTTCATTTATAAATGCACTTCACTATTTTATTAATAAGAGTAGTCACTCTTACATACACCTATGTTCCTGCAATTCCTCATCTTTCTTTACAAATAATAACTTTTTAAATCCTCCCAACAGTTCTACATGGATTAAAATGTTATCCCATTTTACAGATGGGGACACTGGAGGGGGGGTTAAAATAACGCGCCTGGAGTTACACAGCGGCGGAGTGTCAGAATCCGCGTCCTTCGCCACCACACTCGCCTGCCTCTGTGCAGCACAGGGCTGTGTAGGTGTGTGGTATCCACTGCGTGGACCTGTTTTATTTCTGTGGGTGGATGTTTAGGTTTCCCATTTATCTTGCTGTCGTAAGCCACGCTGCTGTGACTTCTATTTAAACACAGAGGTTTGAACTTGTATTTATTGTCTCTCTCCCTGAAACCCACCATGGTGACAATAAAAGTCTGTGTGCACGTGTGCTTACACACACACACACACACAGACAACAGGCGAGGCAGAGGAAGGCATCAACATTCAGAAGCCGAAAAGCATCTGACGGGCTGCAGGTGGTAGGTCACTGGTAGCACATCAGAAAGCGCTGAGGCCTGTGTTGGAAGTGGGGGAACCAAGAGGCAGGTCTGTTGGTGTCTGGGAATCTCAGAAAAGCTCAGGCACTGCAAAATCTAAGGATTTTGGTAATCTCAGAGGTCCTGAAACCGATCCCCCCAGGGATTCTGAGGGATGACTACACTGTCGTGACTGTAGGGAAGGGTTTCATAAGGAAGATACAAAAGGCATTAATCATTTTTTTAAAATGGCAAATTCAACTACACTGAAAAAATGTCTCTTCATCAAAAGACATCATAAAGAGAGTTCAAATGAAAACCAGATGGGAAAAAAATATTTGAAATACATGTAGCTAATGAAAAACTAGTATTCAAAACATGGGTAGGATTTCTGGCAATAAGAAAAAAAAATCTAGTAAACAAAACAGGTACTTTAAAAGGAGAAAATCCAAAGAGTTGATAAATATGTGAAAAGTGACCCAACATTACTTTTCATCAAGAAAACACAAAACTAAAGTGGGAGGTCATTACATACCCAACAGGTGGGCAGAATTTGAACAGTTCTAACACTCTCAGTTGTCGACGACACAGAGGTGCGGGTACTTTTTATGTTGTGCTGGGGACAGGAGTCAGGGACCCCCACCAAGGAGAGCAGTTTACTGTCAGGACAAAGCTCGAGGGGTGATTCCCCGGGACCCAAGATTCACCATCAGCTGTCCGCCTAGAGACCTTTGCAGACCTGCACCAGGACACACAGGCAAAGAGGCTCCAAGCACCGTTCCCCAAACTGCAAACACCCAAATGTCCACTAACAAGAAAGGGCTGGCATAGTCCTTCCGAGGGACACTGACAGTGAAATTGAACATGCACTTCATGCAATAATATGAGAAAGGGGTTGAACAAAAGAAACAAGACACACAAGTACAATCTGATGCCACACAGATTCTTTTAAAACAGCTGATAAGAGCTGAAAAATATTCCGGTAACTTTTGCTTTTATCTAGTTGAGCAAACTCCTAGATGTGAGTTTGCACTAACTCCAGGAGATGGTGATGGATAGGGGAGCCTGGAGTCCCACAGTCCCTGGGGTCCCAAAGAGTCTGACACAACCTAGAATCTAAAGAACAAGTTGAGCAAAACACAAAATCCAGAAGTCCGTCGAGGAAACACTGCAAACTTGGAGCCCAGGCTGCACATGGGTTCCATGGGCCCTTCCCAGCATCTCTGGCTGCTTCCCAGAGCTCTTCTCATCTCTCCACCGCACAGCCCGGGGCAGGGGCCCGGTGGGCTTTACCGTCTAGCCCCTCCCAAAAGAAACCTCCCTGAAGCTGCACGCCTGTGTGTCTGTGTGTGTCCAGGCACAAGCACAGCCGGCCTGCTGCCATGCGGTTGGGTGGGTGGGAGGGTGGGCAGACCCCTGGTTCAGACTTGGGGTCATGGCGCTGTCACCCAAAGCCTTTGTGATCTTAACTCTTTTGCACTTGAATTGTCAGCCCCCAAACAAGCATATGAACAGAATATGGTGGCTGTCGTGAGAAGTAAGTGAGGGGTGCCAGGCACAGCCTGTAACCCTAATGTGCCTTCAGCCATGTGCCACTCTGTGACCCCATGGACCACAGCCCGCCAGACTCCTCTGTCCATGGGATTCTCCAGGCAAGAGCACCAGAGCGGGTTGCCATGCCCTCCTCCTCAGGGGGATCTTCCCTGCCCAAGACGCAGCTCCATCTGTTAGGTCTCCTGCGTCGGCAGCTGGGTTCTTTACCAACAGCGCCGTGTGGGAAGCCCATACGCCTAATAAGCAGTCAGTATTCTCAGCACCTGCAGAGTACAGATACCTAAGTGAACGGTACCCGGGCCTCCAGAGCGGGCTTCCCCCGGGCGGACTCCCCGCAGCCTCTCTTGTCTTTCCGCTCACTTCATGGCCTCCCCCGACCCGACCAATCGTCTCTCCAGGCCGTGCCTTTCCGTCTCTGGACTTGCTTTGCCTCTACCGCCGCCTCGGTCCCCTTGCTCCTAGGCGTGGTGCACGCGCCCAAGGCCGCCCCGCGTGGGCACAGGCCCCGCCCGCACCTCCCGGCCGCTTCGTGGACCGAGCGGGGGAGGGTTTTTTTTCCCGTGGAAATGAGTGATGCCGCTGCCTTCGGAGAGGGGCCACCGTCCCCTGGGGCCCTAAATAAAGTGCGCTCTTGCTTATAAACAAGCCCATCCAGGTCCTGCTTGACAGGACGCACTGTCTTCAGCTACCCAGCCCCCCGGGGGCGGTGACGCTTCCAGCTCCCAGCCCTCGGGTCCTTGGGAGGAGGAGGCACTCTGTGGAGCCCCAGGCTGCTCAGGCCTGAGGACCAGCTCCGGGTGGGGCTCACACCTGACCCCCAGGCACACGTCCCTCTCTCTCAGGAGAGGGGGCTCCTCACCCAGGAGCCTGGCGCTCCCACCCGGCCCGCTGGGTCCTGTGATTAACGAGCCAAGCCACAGGCATGTCTCCGCATGTTGTTTTTTTTGGACGGTTTTTTTTCTGCTGAAAACTAGAAAAGGACCTCGAGCCTGGGAGATAAGAGAATTAATTTTGTAAGCAGCAGGCCTCTGGGAGCAGATAGTGACGGCGTGATGGGAGAATCGACAGGTCGGAACACTTGCTTGAGAAGCCAACCAGGCCGTGTCTCCGAGCAGGTGTGAGTTTGCTCACGTTCAGGAGCCAAACCTGTCCCGTTACTGCATCGCTTTTTCTAAACGTAAACGTGACCTGCCTCCGCTCCACACGGGCGGTGAGAAATTCACTACTAGCCAGGGTGTGGGCCGCCCCTCTGCCTCCCCGAGGGGCTGGGAGTCTGTCCGGAAAAGGTGGGGAGAGGCCTCTGCCTTTCAGTCCGCCAGCGACGGTGCCCTGAGGCTCCCGGCCTGCTGTCCCAGCCGCGGGGTCCTCAGCGGGGCGGCTGCGTCCTTCCCGACCAGAGCTGCGCGCAGAGGTCTTCGGCCTCACGGCCAGGGCCTTCTGTCCTATTGGAGCATCCCCCTGGGCGCTGCGTGGGGAGGGGCTGGGAGAGGAAGGCCCCCCACTGGGCTCAGGAAGTCTAGCTCTGGGGCTCACGGCCACCCCTCCTTTCCTCAGTGCCCTCAGTCCCTGGACCGGTGGAGTTATGGTCCCCGGGGGCTTCCCACGTGGCGCTCGTGGTAAAGAACCCGCCTGCCAGTGCAGGTGGACGTGAGACTCGGGTTCGGTTCCTGAGGAGAGCACGGCAACCCTGTCCAGCATTCTTGCCTGGAGGATCCCATGGACAGAGGGGCCTGGCGGGCCACAGTCCATGGGGGCATAAAGCATCGGACACAACTGAAGTGACTTAGCGTGCACACGGGATCCCATGTTCTACTTTCGACCTGGGAGTCCTCCTCGTGCGTCTACTTCTAACTCCCATACCCGGGTGGAGGACAGTCCCTCTTACTTTCCAGGGTGACTCCTTGAGATATCTGGGCCTGACCCTGTTCCATTCCTCAGCACCAAGTTCAGAAACATCCCTGGACCAGGCTGTGCTAGCCTGGATCTGAGGATGCTGAGCGAACTGTGCACAGCACCCTGTGTAACTCTGAGGCGGGTCAGGGCCCCCGGCACAGGTAAGCCAGTCTCCAGACATACCCAGGTTAGGGTACATGCGTGCCTGCTGTAGCCATATATAAATGGTTAGGTTTCCAGAAGGTCTCACGTGACCCTCATTCTCTCAGACCAAAGAGTGCACCTTTCCCCCGTGAGGACCTAATGGTCTAGAGCTGGTCTGGCCATTTCAATCTGAATGATGTGAAATCACGATTGGGCTCACCTGCTGCATGGCACTAGCTGCATTCCAGATGCTCAGCAGTCACATGTGGGTGGTGGGCTTGCACACTCGCTGGCACCGCCACCATCTCCACCTTCTGCAGGACAGTGTTGATCTCGAAGGCTGTACCTGTCTCTGATGCTGTTCAGTTGGAAAGTCGTGTCTGACTCTGTGACCGCACGGACTGCAGCATGCCAGGCTCCCCGGTCCTCCACTGTCTCCTGGAGCTTGCTCAGGTTCGTGCCCATTGAGTTTGTAACGCTGCCTAACCATCTTATTCTCCGTCACCCTCTTCTCTTCCTGCCCTCAGTCTTTCCCAGCATCAGGGTCTTTTCCAATGAGTGGGCTCTTCGCATCAGGTGGTCAAAATATTGGAGCTTCAACTTCAGCATCAGTCTTTCCAGTGAATATTCAGGACTGATCTCCTTTAGGATGGACTGGTTGGATCTCCTTGCAGTCCAAGGGACTCTCAAGAGTCTTCTCCAACACCACAACTCCGAAACATCAATTCTTTGGCATTTAGCCTTCTTTATGGTTCAACTCTCTCATCCGTACATGACTGCTGGAAAGACCATAGCTTTAACTAGACGGACATTTGTCGGCAAAGTAATGTCTCTGCCTTTTAATATGCTGGCTGGGTTTGTCATAGCTTTTCTGCCAAGGAGCACGTCTTTTAATTTCATGTCTTTGATAGCATATCTGATTTCCCACAGGTCTCCTAGCTAGGTTGACCTCCTTGATCCTTTAGAGACAAAATCCTGCTGCAATCATACAACCATCTCTGTACCTGCTCTGGGCTGAAGTCTGTGAGCCTGTGTTAACATTTGCCACCAAAACATCATGCTTCATTTTTTTGAGCACTGGCTCTTCTGACATTTTTGCCAAGTTTATATTTTATGCATTGTATTTCCTTTCTCAGTCACAGTGATGAAAATTTGTCAAGATTGGAAGAAAAATGTACAAAACTAAAAGAGAGCTGTTAGAGAGATGCGTTCGCTCGAGGTGTGGGTGCTGCCTGGGCGACCTCCTGGTCATTAGCCGTGGGGATGAGTTTGGTTATTAATGAAGGTATCATTTATGATGAAGAGGTTGTGACAGCAAGCGTTACAAGCAGTCATTATATGCCAGCACTGGCTAGACACACGTTAATCGCTGCAGCCAACATAATTGATTTCAATGTCTTCACAGCTTGATACTCAAATAAATTGGTAGCTGATGAAGCCATAGGCTTTGAAGATTTCAATCTAGAGTGAAAAATCTATAGTCCTGGTAGAAGGTCGTCACACTGGGTATTTTTTCCTCTTTCCTGCCTATGCTGGAGGACTCATCAAAGCATCTCGGATTATAGAAGTTGCCTTCTCTAGGTGATTTTCAGGGAGGCAGACCCTGTTCTAAAAGACTCCTTTTAGCTATTCAATTAAATCCTCCTTGAAATGTATTCTTGTTAGTCAAGTAGCAACATCGTTATTGTGCAGGCAGTTCCCCAAGGATCCCCATTAAGGATATTTCTGGGAGTCAGTTCCTTGAAGAGGTAGCTCTTTAAAAGTTATGCCCAAACACCTTGAATTTCCCTGAAAAATCACAGGAGCGTATTCCTGGCAGGGGTTTGACACTACAGCACGCGATAGCCAGTGTAACTAATAGTTGCCACCTGTCATCTTATGCAGACAAGTGCTTGCATGCTGTATGAATTTAAATTGAAATTCAGAAATATGGCTGGTGTGATAATGAAAAGATTTTGGCAGAAGCAATGTGGAGCCCTTGACAATTACAGTTGAGGAAATCTACTGAGATGGCTGAAACATCAATTATGAAATAAACTTCCAACTTGACATTTTTGGAATTTCCTATTTTCCGGCCTTCCAAAAGGGAAGACAGATTGCTCTAGTCATCAGACATGTCTCTTAGTATGTTCAGTATATTGAAAAGGCGAAGCTAAGGCAAAAACATGGTACCTCCCAGACAAGAGAGGAGCAAGCAGGTGTGGGTCCTGCTCAACCTCAGCTGTAAAAGCAAACTCTTCTGGCCCAAGTGTCCAGCCTTCTATGAGGCATGAGACGGAGGCTAAATACACTGGATTGGTCATTTATTCCTGCATTTGGTCAATTATTTATTTAGTCAGTTGATTCTCTGTTTGTGGGAGAGTGGAGTTTTCCCTCCCCCACAGCCTGCCTTCCTCTGCTCCTGTCATGAGGAGCATCACTGTTCTTAAACTTTTTACATGGAATACCTAGGAAGTGAGTTTTTAAAAGATACTGTACATTCTGAGTTCATACTGATATTTGCAATTCAGAATTAGGCTTATATAGTTTTTGCTTCTTTGACTTTTCATGTTCTTTTCTCTAATACTGAAAATCTTGGTTCCTAATAACATTAGTATAATTCCTTATTTGTTTTATTCTACAAATACGTTCAAAATATTGGTTCAAAATAACAACACTACATCTTTACCAACAATATGGTTACTGAAAATACTTTTAAGATTTCTTCGGAGGTCTTTTTTTCTGATTTATGTTTGTTGATATTTAGGAGTTCATAGGTATATGTATAGGGCTTCCCTGATGGCTCAGTAGTAAAGAATCTGCCTGCAGTGCAGGAGACGGAGGTTCGATCCCTGCTCGGGAAGATTCCCTGGAGGAAGAAATGGCTCCCCACTCCAGTAGCCTTACGTGGGAAATGCCATGGACAGCAGACACTGATGGGCTCAGTCCATGGGTTGCAAAGAATCAGACACAACTGAAGTGACTGAGTACACACACGTATGTGTATATGTGTACACACATGTATGCGTATACGCACACACGTATGAGTATATGTACACATGCGTATGTGTACACGCGTGTGTATGTGTGTGCACATGTATGTGTATGTGCACACATGTATGTGTATATGCACACATATGTGTACACACGCATATGTGTATGTGTATATGTACACATGTGTGAGTATATGTACACACGTGGACACGTGTGTATGTACACGCATGTGTATATGTGTGCACGTGTGTGTGTGCACACGTATGTGCATGTGTGCACACACATGTATGTGTATATGTGTATACTTACTGCGTGTGTATGTATGCTGCGGCTGCTGATAAGGCGCTTCAGTCGTGGCCCACTCTGTGCGACCCTATGAACAACAGCCCAGCAGGCTCCTCTGTCCACAGGATTCTCTAGGCAAGAATACAGGAGGGGGTTGCCATTGCTTTCTCCAGTATACATATCATAATATAATAATCGTGTTTTAAAGTCAGTTGCAAAGACAACTCTCCGTGTGATTAAACCGTTAGGGTCAGTTGTTTCCTTTTGCGTTTGTGTTTTCTCTCCATTTCGGTTTAATTTTGCTTTTGTATTGTTAGATATATACATAGGTAAGGGTCATAAGTATAAAACAAGGAATCTTTTTAAATCTAATTTTTACACGTTTAATCGGAGGGTAGCCGGTTTACGCTGTGTCGGCTTCTGCCATACTGCAATGTGAATCTGCCGACGGCGTGCGCACGCCCCTCCCTCCTGACCCTCCCGCCCTACCGCGCCGTCCTGCTCCTCTGGTTGCCACGGGGCGCCGGCCGGGCTCCCCCGCCGTCTGTTTCACACGTGGCGACCTGCGTGTTCCAGTGCTACTCGCCCAAGCCATCCCAGCTGCCTTCTGCTTCCCCGCAGAGTCCACAGGTCTTAAAACAAGGTATCTGGAGGGCAGTCCAGCTTTCCTGTTCCCCCTCTTGTATCCCTTTTCCTATCATGATATGTTTTGGGGGCCTCTGATTTCCCCTTCAGTTTTTTGATATAAGAAAACATGTACCTGAATATACATGAATATATTTTTCATTATTTTCCCTCTTAGAAAAAAGATTATGACACACATTTCTGCAGCTCAGCTGCATCTAAAAATAGCTCCCTCTCCTTGTCAGCAGAGAACCTTCATGCCTTTATAGCTGCCCAGTATTCTAACATGTGGACACACTTTAGCTTTCTCGTGGCTGTCCTATTGATGAACATTTGGGCTATTTCCAGTCTTCTGCTTTTATAAATGGTTTATAGTGAAAAGTCTTATGCATACTCATTTCTTATTTTTGAGAGCAGATCGTTGGAATAGATTCTGTAAGCTGAATCAAAAGGTAAATGCATATGGTTTTGCCAGCTATTGCTATAAATGCCCATCTATAGAGGCTGTACCGTTTAGCATTTCCACTAGCAATGAGTTTGTTCTCCCCTCTCCTTTTGGATTTTTGCCAAAGGGAGTGGAAAAATAGTCTATTAGTGAAGCTACATTTTTATTTCTTTTTCTATAATCTATATATTAAGCATTTAATTCCAAAGGAACAGAACTTCTTTCGGACAGTAGCACCTTTGAGGTTGTCAAAGCGGAAAAATTGCCCCCTGTCTGCACTATATGCTATTGAATGAAGAAGTTTTTCCTACAGATGGGCGTGAACTGTCGAGCTCTCATCAGAGCAGCTCAGCCACAGGGTGTGTGCATAAGTGGAATAGCCCAAAACCACGATTCAGGAAGGCCCAGAGAGCTCTTTTCATCATCATATGCCGTTGAATATCTTTGGAGACATTTATATCCATCAGATAGTCCATGGACACTTATTGAGAAGACTGAGCTTGCTCTGGAGTTAGAAGTTCTTGGCACGATAAAGGAAACCGTGGTTGATACTGAAGGATTAACTGGGCAAAGAGCATGGTGCCTTCAGCCAAAACATGACGAATTTCTTACTCTTAAAATCTCCATTTCATCTTGCGTATACAAAAGAACTCCAGAAGGAATAGTCACAATATATTACATATATTACCTATTTGGATTTCAAGACTGAATAAATGCTAGCAAAAATATAGATTTGTCTTTTCTTTTCTTTTTGCTTATTTTTGATCAGTTTGGGCACTCAGTGCTATAAAGTGGGCCTTGTAAGTGGAGAATTGACTTTATTGAAAGGGGCAATATCACATGTTTACAAAGAAGCACTCACTGAGCACTTAATTTCACCAGATTGCCAGTTAGCGTGCTACCAATTTACTGAGAATTCAACGTATAGTGCTGAGCTTCTGTGGCATGAAGCCGTGCTAGAAGCTAGGCACACACAGATGACTGAAGCACGTTTTCCTTCCCCAGAGGAGTTTACCGTGTGATGGGGGGACCCGGAGTCGGACGCTGAAGTGCCTTAGCAACAGCAGCAGCAGGGCGGGCTGACAGGTAGATTCTACTATAAATTGATAGAACCTCTGACATGGGACCATTCAGAATGTGTGGTCATTTCTACGTGGATTTGCACTAGTAGAGTTTACTCTTTTTCTTGGACACAGCTATCTGGAGGTAGATTCACACACTGTAGAATCCACCCATTGGGAGTGTATTTGTGTGCCTACACAGAATGGGGCAGTCTTCACCACAGCCAATTTTAGGACATTTTCATCACCACAGAAAAGAAACCCAGCATCCTTGAGCAGTCACCCCTCATTTTCCTCCAACCACCTCCCCACCCTAGGCAGCCACTAATCTTTCCGTCTCTAAAGATGAGCCTTTCTGGGTGTTTGGAGCAGTCGATGGCAGTGAGGTCATGCGCCACGTGGTCTTTGGTGACTGCCTCTTCCACTTATCAGCAGCATGTTTCCAGAGTGTGGCAGCGTCGTAGCATGGATTGGTACTTCAGCCTTCTTTTGACATACCACAGTTTTGTTGTTGCTTACCATTCTTTTATTAGGGTGAGATTTATATACAATGAAATGTACAAATCTTGTGTGGCCATACCACGTTTTGTTTATTTGTCAGCCGATGAATATTTAGGCTGTTTCCGCTTTGGGGCTATATATAATGCTATTAGGGCTTCCCTGCTAGCCAAGCAATAAAGAACCCACATGCCCGTGCAGGAGACATGTGTTCAACCCCTGGGCCGGGAAGATCCCCTGATTTCCTGGAGGAGGAAATGGCAACCCACCCCAGTATTCTTGCCTGGAGAATCCCAGGGACAGGGGAGCCTGGCCGGCCACAGTCCACGGGTCACAGAGCAGTTGGACACACTTAGCGACTAGACAGCAAGTGATGCTGTTGAGGGTGGTCACGCGCAGGTTTCTGAGTGGACCCCTGGTGGAATCTGGCTTCCCCGGTGGCTCAGATGGCAGAGAATCTGCTGCAGTGCCGGAGACACAGGTTCAGTCCCTGGGTTGGGAAGGAGGAGGGGATGGCAACCCACCCCAGTATTCCTGCCTGGAGAATCCCATGGACAGAGGAGCCTGGCGGGCTGCAGGGCCTGGGGTCGCAGAGTCGGCTAACGCACACACACACACACCTGTGGAATTATCGAGTCTAATCTTTTGAGAAAGAAGCTCACTTAGGGAAGGAGAGCGTCTTCACAGGCACAGTATTAAGTCTTCAGACAGCAGTGCAAGTGCGGTCAGCTCTCAGCTCCCGGCTCAAAGCTGGCATTCTGTGGACTCTCCGCGTTTGGGGACTGGGAGGGGCCTGTGCCATCCAGAAGCCTTCTGCCCAGGGTGCACTGCCCCTCCAGCCCGTGCTGGAAGCCTTCTGCCCGGGGTCAGCTGCTCCTCCAGCCCACGGCCGGGATGTGATGCTAGCTGAGGCACATCTCTCCATCTTGTTTCCATGGTTGCATGAGAGCCTGTGCCAAAACCCAGACACCCGAGCCCCGTGACTGCCCTGTGTGCTGACCCACTGGTGATCCTGAGAAACGGGAACCTGTGCTGAGGTTGGCACTGCCTGGGCCTGGCGGCCGCCTCAAACTAAAGTCTGCCTAGTGACCGAGTCTAGCCTTTGGCCGGGAATGAATACTTCCTCGTCTGTCTGTCCCAGATCCCCTTTCCTTAAATGGTGACATCGGACTGGTCATCGGGGTTGTCAGTTCTCTGATTGACCTGCCTCTTCAGTCACCACCTCTGCATTCGCTCCCAGCACCCCCCGCCCCCCGAACATGGTTCATCCAAGCCTCAAGTCCTGTCTGCTCTCACTGTCTCAGGAACTCAAGAGGTTAAAGCTGGAGGGCCCCTCCTTCTCGGGGCTTCACCTCTAGAAGCTAACTTTTATTTTTCACTTCCCAGCAGAAAGATCGTTTTCCATGATACAGAAACAACAGCACTATTGAGTGGCCGAATTGAAGTGCCGAGGCTTCCGTCAGCACCTCCGCAGTATTTACACCATCCCTCGGGCCGGGGAGCGGCCTTCCTTGTTCCTTGGCTCTGATGGATCAGCAGAACCCTCGGGATTGGCCACAGTGGGTTTCACACAGCCTGACCCCTGGAATCGTGGCTCTGAAGATCCAGGTTCCTCTTGGGTGGTTGGCCCCAGGGAAGTCCCCTGAGGACTGCTTCGCCGTGGGCGATGTCTTTGAAGGGTTTCTGTGGGGTGAGGATGTCCCTCTGCTCAGGGGGCCCTAGGGCCACCCTCCTTAGCTACCACCAGCCGCTTCTCCCAGGCTTCCTTCTCCCTCTCTGGCTCTGCAACAAGGAGCTCAGCTACCCATCTTTGTGGTTCCCGTCCAACTCTATATAAACTTCAAAATATTTTTTAAGGCGACCAAGGCGTCCAATTTAGTGCTGATAACCGCAGGAATCTTTCCCAGGTGGCTCAGCGGTAAAGAACCCGCCCGCCAAAGGCAGGAGACACAGGAGACACGGGTTTGATCCCTGGGTCGAGAAGATCCCCTGGAGGAGGGCATGGCAGCCCACTGCAGTGTTCTTGCCCGGAGAATCCCGTGGACAGAGGAGCCTGGGGGGCTACAGTCCGTGGGGTCACAAGAGTCGGACACGACTGAGCGACTGAGCAGGCAGGCAGGGGTCACATCTTCAGCTTCATGGGACATATAATTTTTATTATTACGATTTTTACATCAATGCAGCTCTTTACAGATCAAAAGCACATTCGTGTGGCTTCCAAGCTTATAGAGGCTGTTGTATGTAAGTGGATTTTGATTCAGCCATCACAGGGCATCAGTGTGGAATTTTTTTTCACTTTCGATAAAGCCTAGGGAAACACTGCGGTGAACAAGGTAGTTCACAAGCCCAGTCTTGTGTGTGTGACTCTTGAGTAGTCAGGCTCTGGTTCTACAGCCATTTGGGTTCGGGGCTTCCAAGCCCCCTTCCAAGGGGAGCGGCGCTCGCGGAGGGACTGGGTTTTCAGGATCTTTATCGGCATATCGCCCCCTGGTGGCCGCAAACAAAATGCGGGCGTGTGGAGACGGGTTGGGACCGTTGGGTGTCAGTCTCTGCCCCTCCGCCTGGGCTGCTCTTCTTGGGAGTCAAAGGCTGGGGAGGTGGGAAAACAAAACTAGACTGGTCAAGAAAAATCCGCCAGGAATACTGTGGAAAATGTAAAGGTAGTCCAACGTGAGCTTTGGAATCATAAATTTGAATCTAAGTTCCAGCTTCACCATCGAAGAGTTATGTGATTAGATATGTGGAAAACTCAGCAGTGGCCTCAGGACTGGAAAAGGTCAGTTTTCATTCCAATCCAAAGAAAGGCAATGCCAAAGAATGCTCAAACTACTGCACAATTGCACTCATCTCACACGCTAGTAAAGTAATGCTTAAAACTCTCCAAGCCAGGCTTCAGCAATACGTGAACGGTGAACTTCCAGATGTTCAAGCTGGTTTTAGAAAAGGCAGAGGAACCAGAGATGAAATTGCCAACATCCACTGGATCATGGAAAAAGCAAGAGTTCCAGAAAAACATCTACTTCTGCTTTATTGACTATGCCAAAGCCTTTGACTATGTGGATCACAACAAAGCCTTTGACTGTGTGGATGGAAAATTCTGAAAGAGATGGGAATACCAGACCACCTGACCTGCCTCTTGAGAAATCTGTATGCAGGTCAGGAAACAACAGTTAGAACTGGACATGGAACAATAGACTGGTTCCAAATAGGAAAAGGAGTACGTCAAGGCTGTATATTGTCACCCTGCTTATTTAACTTCTATGCAGAGTACATCATGAGAAACGCTGGACTGGAAGAAGCACAAGCTGGAATCAAGATTGCCGGGAGAAATATCAGTCACCTCAGATACGCAGATGACACCACCCTTATGGCAGAAAGTGAAGAGGAACTAAAAAGCCTCTTGATGAAAGTGAAAGAGGAGAGTGAAAAAGTTGGCTTAAAGCTCAACATTCAGAAAACGAAGATCATGGCATCTGGTCCCATCATTTCATGGGAAATAGATGGGGAAACAGTGGAAACAGTGTCAGACTTTATTTTGGGGGACTCCAAAATCACTGCAGATGGTGATTGCAGCCATGAAATTAAACGACACTTACTCCTTGATAGGAAAGTAATGACCAACCTAGATAGCATATTCAAAAGCAGAGATACTACTTTGCCAACAAAGGTCCATCTAGTCAAGGCTATGGTTTTTCCTGTTGTCATGTATGGATGTGAGAGTTGGCCTGTGAAGAAAGCTGAGCGCCAAAGAATTGATGCTTTTGAACTGCGGTGTTGGAGAAGACTCTTGAGAGTCCCTTAGACTGCAAGGAGATCCAACAAGTCCATTCTAAAGGAGACCAGTCCTGGGTGTTCTTTGGAAGGAATGATGCTAAAGCTGAAACTCCAATACTTTGGCCACCTCATGCAAAGAGTTGACTCATTGGAAAAGACTCTGCTGCTTGGAGGGATTGGGGGCAGGAGGAGAAGAGGACAACCGAGGATGAGATGGCTGGACGGCATCACCGACTCAGTGGACATGAGTCTGAGTGAACTCCGGGAGTTGGTGATGGACAGGGAGGCCTGGCGTGCTGCAGTCCATGGGGTCACAAAGAGTCAGACACGACTGATCGACTTCACTGAACTGAAGATAAAATCTTAGTTATTCAAGACTCAGGCTTTTCAAGTGTAAAATGGGACTGACAATACTGACAGCATGTTTGTCCTAAGAATTCAATAAAATAATGCGTATAAACCCAGTAACACACTGTCTGGAACTCAGAAGACTCTCAGTAAGTGATAGATGTCAGCATTGCATCTGCTCGAGAGGAGAAAATATTTTCTATGAGGACAGCAGTTAAGTGTAGTCCATGCATGCGTGGATTATCAACAAGGCAATGCGGACGTAAAAAAGTACAAGGGACAAGAATGCTCTGTGTTTCAGTGCAATAGGATTTATTGAATGACCTATAGAATGGATAATGTACTAAATAAGAAGGAATCCCAGATAGAGACTGAGAGGTAAGTCCCTGTACCGTTCAGGCTGAGTCTCCATCTCAGTGGAAATACACAGATGGTGGTAAATGGGTCGTATTTATTTGCTCTGCACCTGCAAAGATAAAGGGTGGTAAGTTAGTGGCAGATATACACTGGAAGGGTGTTCCAAAGAAATAATGGGCCCTTGCTGCCTTTCTCAGGAAATGGCGTGTCTTTAAGACCTGTGTCTCAGCCTATTGAAGTCATAGTGTATGAGAGCGCGGTGCTATCTGCTGCTGCCGCAGAGCCTGACACGATGCAGGTCGGGCATGAGATGCGGGAAGCCCTCTGCTCTCACGCTTGTCGCTGGCCCTGGTCTAGAGGGTTTCTGCCTGCTCCTGCCCTTTCCTATTTCTTGTGGGTTGAATGTGAGGACCTCTGAACCGGACCGGATCTGGAAACCGGCTCTGTGCAGACGTACTCAAGAGTGAGTGACGGTGAGGCCACCCTGGGGAAGGGTGACCCCAAGCCCAGCAGGACTGGGGTCCTTGTTAGAAAAGCACGAGAAACACATGCACGCAGCGTGCGCGTGAGGGCACGCACGGGGGCAGGACGCAGAGCCTCGGGCAGCGCCGCGGGCGGCTGCCGGAGGCGGGTCTGCCCGCCGGAGTCTGCCCACTGGCGACCACCGACGGCACAGCCACGGTGAGAGGCGCGCGCGCCGCCCTGGCTCCCGCAGCGAGAGCGGGCCCCGCTGACACCCTCACCTGCCGCAGAGCCTCCAGCGTCCGGAGAGAAGGCACGTCTGCTGTTTGAAGCGGCTGTGTCCGCGGCACTGGATGAATGCAGCCCGGGGAAACGAATACGCGGCCTCTGGCGGAGAGGAGTTCCAGTGAGGGGCTGGATGCTGGGGGTTCATCGGAGCGGTTCTTCATCCCCCTAAATTCTAACCTGATAAAATTATAGTGAGCTGCCTCTAAACAAGAGACACGAGGGGACTGAAGTAATCTGTTCAGGCCGCACGCAGCAGCAGGTGATGTGGAAAGGGTCTAAACACGTCGGATCTTTGCACGATGCCAGCCCAGCCGGGTGGGGAGACACGGCGTTTTCCTCTCCTGGTGGCTGAGACCAGCTTCTGAAGCCCGGGGTGTGAGGCCACCTGCCTGCCTCTTTCCCTGAGGGTGGAGTTCATGGAATCTCCCACGCGTGATCCTTTTCAGAAATTTCCAGGACGTTGCCAGGTTCTCGCCCCTCCTTCCCTGCCGTTAGTACTGCTGTCCTGGTGCAGACAGGCGCGCTCTGCTGCCCTAGTCAAGGGTCTTAAATGGGACTCCCGCTATGAGGCTGTGAAACCGCCGCGCTCAGATGGGCCGTCCTGTTTAAATCCTCAGTATGTTAACTCGGCTGATTCGGGTTTAGGAAATGCCCACTCACCCGGTTGACACCGCGCCTGAAGGGACGCCCTCGGCGGGACGGGCCCGTGGAAGGTGGGCGCGGGCTCTGGGCCCCTCCAGCACCCGTCCCCGGAGCGGCCGGGACGGAGGAGGGTGTCAGCGCGGCGGTTCACAGCAGCTCTGACGACGCCAGTGACCGAGCTGGTGCGCTGTCCTGCTTACTCGCGTCCAGCTCTCCGCGACCCCCTGGACTGTGGCCCGCCAGGCTCCTCTGTCCATGGGAATCTCCAGGCAAGAACCCTGGAGTGGGCAGCCATTCCCTTCTCCAGGGGATCTTTCCAACCTAGAGATGGAACCTGGGTCTCCTGAACTGCGGGCGGATTCTTTACCTTCTGAGCCACCAGGGAAGCCCAGACCACATCGCTTATCCTTAATTCTGAGATTAATAGACGCTCCGGCTGCTCCCCTCATCAACAGCCTCCTCTGTGATCAAGTTCCTATCACCTCCATCCCTTGAAGGACCCCGGATCAACACACAGCCGGACCACACAGTCAGATGGAGGCGAGGGGCAGGAGGCGGTAGGGAACCGGCTGTGCCCGGCTGGGGGCGTGGGTGGCGGAGAAGGCTCTGTCGGCCCGCGTCGGCGGGTGCCGCCTGGGGCTGCAGAGAGGGGAGAACCCTTTGTGCCTTAACACCCCGTAGCTCGCTCAGAGGGACCAGCTAAGGATGGGCTGGTTTGATGGGACGGGATTAGGTGCATTTCTGGTCGGATCTGAGCCAACTTCTCGCATCAACATCACTGGAAGTGTTTCAACAGGGGAGTCAGACAGGGTCAGGCTAGAACTTTATTCACTAAATTGAGTCTGACTCTTTGCGGTACCATGGACTGTAGCCCACCAGGCTCCTCTGTCCATGGATTTCCCAGGCAAAAGTACTGGAGTGGGTTGCCATTCCGTCCTCCAGCGTCTCCCTGACTCAGGGACGGAGCCCACACCTCCTGTCTCCGCGGAAGCCCTGGAGCCTCCCGCTGGCGTTCCTTCTGCTCCGCCCACGGTGAAGTGGCCAAGTCTGCCATCGGCCGCCTTTCATTTCAGCCTCTGCATCCCTCTTTGCTCTCTCATCAAAACTGCAGGCCGCCTTCTTTCTTCCCTCTTCTTTGTTAAAACTTGATCTGATTGATTATCAATAACTTTGAGTCAGATCAGTCCTAAGTGTTCATTGGAAGGACTGATGTGGAAGCTGAAGCTTCAATACTTTGACTACCTGATGTGAAGAACTGACTCATTTGAAAAGACCCTGATGCTGGGAAAGATTGAGGTCAGGAGGAGAAGGGGACGACAGAGGATGAGATGGTTGGATGGCATCACTGACTCAATGGACATGAGTTTGGGTGGACTCCAGGAGTTGGTGATGGACAAGGAGGCCTGGCGTGCTGCAGTCCATGGGGTCACAAAGAGTTGGACAGGACTGAGCAACTGAACTGAACTGAACTTTGAGTCAATGGACATTTGTTCACTGCTCTTCCCTAGGGGAGATTTTCCACATTTATTCACCAAGAAGGTGGCAGGACTGTTTTGGAAGCAGGGTCTTCTGCTATCCCTGAGTTCACCCCAGAGGACATGTCCACCCACCAGCTTACGGGGGCTGTTGGAAGTGTGTGACTGTGTTTCAGAAGCCGCTCCCCAGGAACAGGTGGAGGCTTTCGATAGTTGGATACTCACTACCAGAATTCCTGAAAAATAGCAGCAAACACCCGTAAATAAACATTAGAAATGAGGCCGACTGCTTAGCATTTAACATATTTTTAAAACATTGTTTCCCAGTTTCTTTCTTCCTTGCCAGTCCTTAGAGTTGCCAAGTGGGTCCTTGAGATTTGGCCTGACCCCACCTCTCTAGTGATGAACCCAGCGCTAGGAAAACACGACCTGAATTGGGGCAAGCCTGTGTGTACTGTTCTTACTGAAACCTCCAGATTTCATTCCACTGCCCGGTCGCGCTCGTAAGGAGAGGGCAGCTTTAGGATGCTTGGCTTTGACAGCTGAGAAGCCAGGCCGGAAGCATGGAGCTCCCAGGGTCTGCGCTCTCTGCTGCAGCAGCAACTGCTAATACACCTCAGCCTTCCAATCAGAGCTGCGGGAGGGTCCCTGTGGGAGGACAGGGCATCTTCCGACTGGCCCATTCTCTGAGACACAGCAGAGCAGGTCTCCCAGAAGAAACTACTGGTTGCCCTTAAACCTGCCCCCCACGCCCTGTAGCCTGATGCCCAAACTACCACAGAGCTTCCCTCCCTGGGGCCGAGAGCTGTGGTGCCTATAGGACATATCTGTTCTAAATCCTCTGTGCGTATTTACTCATTTAATGATTTTCAGAGTCTGCTGTGGTCTCCATTTTACAGACAACAAAAATTGAGGCTCGGATAATGAATTGCCCAAGATCTTGCAGCCGGTAAGGAACAGAGCCAGGATTATCAAAACAAGTCAGTTTTACCCCCCAAGACCCCGGCTTTCTCCTCTGTGTCTGTGACACAGCCTTCAGTGGGTGAGGGTTTGAGGACGTGACTGCGGAGAGCACAGTCACATTTGCCGATCTAGCTCATAATGGACTGAGGAGTATTTTGCCCTCATTTTAATTTCTGAAGTTTTCTCTCGCCTGTAACAGGAGACATATAAGTAGTTATGTCATTTAAATAGTCATTATTTACGTGTCGAGGACTTCCCGGGGGCACCAGTGGTAAAGAATCGCCCTGCCAATGCAAGACACGAAAGAGATGCAGGTTCGATCCCTGGGTCGGGAAGATCCCCTGGAGAAGGCATGGCAACCCACTCCAGTCTTCTTGCCTGGAGAATCCCACAGACAGAGGAGCCTGGAGGGCTACAGTCCCTAGGGTCACAGGGTTGGACACGATCGAAGCAACTTAGCACACTTGTATGTCTGCATATAAGACATATAAGTAGAGACACAGAAGTCTGAACCATACAGATAAATTTGATGAGGACCCAGCTCAGTCTCACAGCGAAGCAGATTTCCGAATGGGCGATGCAGCCTGGCTTTCTTCGGGATCGATGCTAGCAGCTTTCTAACTCCGCCACAGTTGAGAAGTTTTCACTAAAACCCATCACCAGAGACCACACGTTTCTGTTGTATTTGATCCTCAAGTTTTACTTCTGCAAAAATCAGAGGAAAGTGCCAGAGTGGTGGCAAACAGGACTTCTTGGAGTCACCAGGCGCTTGTCCAGTTCCTGGCAACTGACTCACGCATTGAACACTGCAAGTTTCATTTCTTCTGGCAAATGTAACATTGACATCTTCAGTCATTTCTCCTAACACTTCTTCGAATTTGATTTTCTTTTTAATATAACTGTCCCTTTCCTCACTATTTTTTTTTTTTTGGCAGAAGTAGCAGCCCTCTCACCAGTTTCTTCACACTCATCTTTCAAGAACAGTCTTAAAGCATTGTGTACCTTATTCAAGGTGGATCCTGATAGTCTGAAAGTATTCTTGTACGCTTACGTAGAACAGCAGAATTTAAGTTACTCCAGTCCATACCTCTGTCCGCAGTCACCCGCATTGTCAAAGTCTCATGTCCTGTTTGGGGACAAGCGCCTGTAACTGCGTCCTTCCTACGTGACAGCCAGGTTAACGTCCACATGGACTATTTATTAAAAGGACAAACACCACAGATGTGCTCATCGAGGCTTCAGTGGATAATAGGAAACTCCACAGTAACCACAGTTGTTTAGAACTTCGACCAGATTTTTGCTGAGGACCATGGTATCATTGGGCTTCCCAGGTGGCGCCAGTGATAAAGAAACTGCCTCCCAGTGCCACACGTTCGATCCCTGGGTCGGGAAGACCCCCTGGAGGAGGGCCTGGCAACCCACTCCAGTGTTCTTACCTGGAGAGTCCCGTGGACAGAGGAGTTTGATGGGATGCAGTCCATGGGGTCACAGAGTCATATGCGACTGAAGCGACTCAGCGCACACACATTGTATCATTAGTGCAGTGATTATGAGCGGCTGACCAACTTTTAGATGGTTTTACTAGCGTTCTAATATTCTGTGTAGACAGTGTGCCCTCTTGCACCAGGCAGACTGCCCCCCTTGCCTGCCTTTTAACTCATAGCCTTTCACTAGAAGACTGACTGACCTCACCTGTGGGATGCAGATGTCAAGAACCCCTTCTGCTCCCACAACCCCGTGACTTCTTAGCCTCAAGCTCGCTTTATTGCACAGGATCGGTGTTGTTGTTGAGTCACTAAGTCATGTCTGGCTCGTTTGTGACCCCATAGACTGTAGCCCGACAGGCCCCTCTGTCCATGGGATTCTCCAGGCAAGAACACTGGAGTGGGTTGCCGTGCCCGCCTCCAGGGGATCTTCCCGACCCAGGAATGGAACCCGCGTCTCCTGCATGACAGGGGATTCTTTACCGTTGAGCCACCAGGAAAGCCCCTTGCACAGGATTGCTGCTGCTGCTGCTAAGTCGCTTCAGTTCAGTTCAGTCGCTCAGTCGTGTCCGACTCTTTGCAACCCCATGAATCGCAGCACGCCAGGCCTCCCTGTCCATCACCAACTCCCGGAATTCACTCAGACTCACATCCATCTAGTCTGTGATGCCATCCAGCCATCTCATCCTGGGTCGTCCCCTTCTCCTCCTGCCCCCAATCCCTCCCAGCAGCAGAGTCTTTTCCAATGAGTCAACTCTTCGCATGAGGTGGCCAAAGTACTGGAGTTTCAGCTTTAGCATCATTCCTTCCAAAGAAATCCCAGGGCTGATCTCCTTCAAAATGGACTGGTTGGATCTCCTTGCAGTCCAAGGGACTCTCAAGAGTCTTCTCCAACACCACAGTTCAAAAGCATCAATTCCTCGGCGTTCAGCCTTCTTCACAGTCCAGCTCTTGCATCCATACATGACCATTGGAAAAACCATAGCCTTGACTAGATGGACCTCAGTCGGCAAAGTAATGTCTCTGCTTTTGAATATGCTATCTAGGTTGGTCATAACTTTTCTTCCAAGGAGTAAGCGTCTTTTAATTTCATGGCTGCAGTCACCATCTGCTTCAGTTGTGTCCAACTCTGTGCAACCCCATAGATGGCAGCCCACCAGGCTTCCCCGTCCCTGGGATTCTCCAGGCAAGAACACTTGAGTGGGTTCCCATTTCCTTCTCCAACGCATGGAAGTGAAAAGTGAAAGTAAAGTCACTCAGTTGTGCCCAGCTCTTAGCGACCCCATGGATTGCAGCCCACCAGGCTCCTCCATCCATGGGATTTTCCAGGCAAGAGTAGTGGAGTGGGGTGCCATAAGTCCCATAGGTGGTTTTTGTTTCTGCCCACACCACCCCCTTTACCTGGGAGGGACCGTGGACATCAGGGCCCAGCTGACACCCTCTAGTCTCATGGCCCGTCCCCCCAGGCCAGCTCTCCGCAGAGAAGATGGGCTTGCTCTCCAGCTGTCCAGACACCCTCTTTTCCTGGCCTCTGGAAAGTAAGGTTCTTGTCCCCTTTTAGCCACGCATTTGAGATCCTGGCAAAGACGACTCTTCCTCCGGCTCCCTCACGGCAGACATTCTGCTGAGTCGTTTCCGGGGCCCCTGCTAGCGAGCTCTGGGCCTGGCCGTGAGGGCAGGGGCCTGGGCCGCCCCTCCTGGGCGCCTGCAGAAGGGGCCCCTGCAGGAAGGGTCGGCCACGGGCACCGCCCCTCGGGCGATCCTCGCACCCCGTCCCGGTCACTGCTCGCCCTCCGGGTGAGCGCTTTGCCTTGCTTGGCATCCTCAGAACGGCTGAGCCCTGGGGACGTCCGGGTGGCCCTCTTTAACCGCCAAAGCCGGGTTTCCTGGGCAGTGCCCTGCTCAGGCACACAGCCCTGTCTGTGATGGCCCTGCCCTCAGACTGTGCAGGAATGCCTTCTCGAAGATAACGCCCGCCCTGTTCCTGGTCTCTGTTCCTACCTCCCCTCCGTATCCGCCTCTCGCCAACCTGCGCCGGAAGACGGGGCGGCCTCTTCATTCCCATTTTAGAGATGGGGAAACAGATGCCGAGGGTTCTGCAGCTGCCCTTAGGGGCAGAACTGGGGCCAAAAAACACTCCCACCCCCAGTTTCTTTTTTTAATTAAAATTTTAAGTTTATATTGGACTATAGCTGATTAACAATGTCTTGATAGTTTCAGGTGCACAGCAAGGCAACTCAGTCGTCCACATACGTGTGCCCCTTCTCCCCCAAGCCCCTCCCACCCGTGCTGCCACGCAGCGTTGAGCGGCGTCCCCTGCGCTACCCAGTGGGTCCTTACAGTGTATCCACTTGATTGAATTTTGTAAAAGAATGCGTCTATGTAGTATCCACTTTGGCCGCACGGGGGCTCCGCTGCCGCGCACGGGCGGCCCTCCGGCTGGGTGCGCGGACTGCTCGCCGCGGAGGCTTCTCTCGCTGCCGAGCTCGGGCTCGGGGGGCGCGCGGGGCCGCGTCGCTGCGGCCCGCGGGCTCAGTAGCTGGTTCGCGGACTTCAGAGCGCAGGCTGGGTGGCTGTGGGCGCGGCTCAGTTATTCTGAGCAGGTGGTGTCTTCCTGGACCAGGGGTGGAGACAAAGTGTCCTCTGCATCGCGAGGCGGGTTCTTAACCACGCGACTTCCCGGGAAACCCAGTCGGTTTAAGATGCAGCGTCGTCCCACCCCCGTCTCTTAATCTCTCCTCCGCCCCCCACTTCAGTAAGCTTAGCCCAGGCCTGGCCTAAGCGCAGCAACCCTGGCTTCACAAGTGACACCACGCAGGCGCGCAGCTGGGGAGAGTGAACAGACCCAGTGCCTCGCCTCTCCGAACCGACGATCCAAAAATCAGCTCGTACACTGAGTATCGGTACGTCTCTAGAAGCACGGGAAAGTTGGGATAGCGTGCACATAGCTTGTTTCTACGACTATGTGTATTTTTATGCCAGGCCATAGACGTCTGTTACCTGCGTCTATAAGCAGCACATTAGGAAATGATCCCGACAAAGCTATACGTGAAGCATGACAGCTTTGTGGCACGTGACCCGAGAGTCCCCGGGGGTGTCTGTGGCAGACGGTAACTTAAAAAAATCTTTTTATATTAATTGGAGGATAATTACAACATTGTGGCGGCCTCTGCCACACGTCGGGTTTCTTCCCAGGCGGTACTAGTGGCAGAGAACCCGCCTGCCAATGCAAGAGACGTGGGAGATGCAAATTCGATCCGGGGGTTGAGAAGATCTCCTGGAGGAGGGCACGGCACCCCACTCCAGTATTCCTGCCTGGAGAACCCCAACGACAGAGGAGCCTGGCGGGCTCCAGTCCATGGGGTTGCAAAGAGGTGGACACGACTGAAGCGGCTTAGCACGCGTACACATGCACTGCCATGCATCGACACGCATCAGCCCTAGGCACACGTGTGTCCCCTCCCTTGGAACCCCCCTCCCCCTCGCTCCCCACCCCATCCTTCCGGGTCGTCACAGAGCGCTGGCTTTGGGCCCCTGCGTCATGCATCTAACTCCCACTGGCGACCTGTCTTAGAAATGACAACATATATGCTTCAGTGCTGTTCTCTCAAACCACCCGCCTCCACCCTCTCCTTTTCCTCGCTCTGTCCAAAACAAGTCTGTCTTTACGTCTGCGTCTCCTCTGCTGCCCTGCATCTAGGGTCATCAGTACCATCTTTCTAGATTCCATATATATGTGGAATAAATGGTGTTTGTCTTTCTCTTTCTGACTTCACTCTGAATAGGCCCTAGGTTCATCTCCCTCATTAAAACTGACTCAGACGTGTTCCTTTTCATAGCTGCATAATATTCCATTGTGTGTGTGCCACAGCTTCCTTATCTACTCATCTGCTGATGGACTGCTAGGCTGCCTCCATGTCCTGGCTGTTGGGAATCATGCTGTCGTGAACTCAGATGGCGACTTTGCCATGGCTCCCATCCCACTTTGCACAGAGATGCAGCTGCTGAACCTCCCTAACACAGCACCCTGCTCCGTCCCCACGTTTGCGCACAAGGTTTCAACTGGGTTTGCCATCCCCGCTACAAATTTTGTGCATATCATTCTAGGAAACGTGAAATGAGTGAGCTGTGGGTGATTCGCCCTCTCAGGCAGCTGCTCCCTGGTCTCCCTGACCATCCCTTTTCCCCACCCACCACTCCTCCCCAGGCTCCAGAAAAGTGCCAGCGTCGACGAATTGCCATGGAGCTCATCGCCACGGTTTGAAACAGAAGCTACACACCTGAGATGCAGAAAACATTTGCAGGAGGGCCAGCACTTCACTGTGGAAATGATTTATTTGCAAGGCACGCCTCCGTCCCCACCACACCCTGGGCAGGATTCTTGGGGCAGGCGTTCTGGTGAGACTCCAGGCCAGGCCATTGTAAGGGGCCCCACCCCCTTGAGAACTGCAGCTTGAGAAGCTATTTCTCAGAGGTATTTGCCATGTCTGAGAGGACAGAGGCTTGTAGACTATGTCAAGTTGGTTAGGAATTGTTCATGGAAAAATCTCAGCGGTAGGAGTAAGCGATGAGGGAGATTGTTGTTTTTTAGTTGATAAGTTGTGTCCAGCTCTTTGTGACGCCCTGGATTGTAGCCCGCCAGGCTCCTCTGTTCATAGGCTTCCCCAGGCAAGAACACTGGAGTGGGTTACCATTCCCTTCTCCAGGGGATCTTCCCGACCCAGGGACTGAGCTCGCATCTCCCGCGCTGGCAGGCGCCTTCCCCACCGCTGAGCCCCAGGGAAGCCGAACGAAGGAGGGAGCCCCTGTGCGTCCTCATCTCCCACATCCCCTCTCCCTCCGCTTCCAGCTTGGCCTCCCTGTCAACACTGGGGGGCTCCAGAATGAACGATCCTTGAGCCCCATGCAGGGTTGAAATCCCACGTCCCCCGAGAGCCTGAGTGCAGTCAAGCTGAGGGTGGAGATGGCTGGGCACAGGGGCCCCTCAACCCAGCAAGTGTGTCCTCAAACGAGTGGAGCGGGAGCACGGTCACGTGACGAGCAAGGTCCAAGCCGAGGAGCACCACAGGTAGTGAGCCGCTGCCAGGGGCCAGGGAGAGTGGAGAAAGGGCCCTCCCCAAGAGCCTTCCCTGCAAGCGTGGCCAGCCAACCGCTCGAGTTCAGACCTCTGGCCTCTGAAACTGTGAGAAGAGAGATCTCTGTTATTTTCAGCCACCTGGCTTGTAGTAAGCTGTTACAGCAGCCTTAGGGAGGGATGGCCCTTTCCAAGAGATGCGTCTGCTCCCAGTTCTTTACGTGGGCCCTGCTCTTGGGAGAGAGCAGGTTCATCCACATCTCTACAAATGACCCAGTTTTGTTTTTCCTTATGGCTCTTGGGAGAGACGACATTCAAACCAAGGCAGTCTCAGGCCGAGCCTGAGACTGCAGGCTGGGCCCAGTTTTGCAGGTGGCCAGCTCCAGAGCCTCAGCTTGGCTGGAGGTAAGTGAAAGCCCCCGGCGGCCTTAGGGGCTCAGCAGATGACTTGAGAAGGATGAGGGCAACTGTGGGCTACTACTGGACGCTGAAAGTAGGGTCATAAAAATGTAAAACCATGGGATCCTTTTTGCAAGCAATGGTTGCCCAGTGAGAAGGCCCATGCAGGAGGGGAGGGTGAGGGGTACCCTCTTGATCCTTGGTTGAACAGATGTTTAACAGGTTTAATCACCAGGTGCGGTATTTAACACAAATGGCCATTGGCTGTGAGGATACAGTTAATTAGGGCATTTTGCCTGGAAAAGGTGCTTTTCTTTTTCTTGTTTGACATATTTTTCTTTCTTTTTTCAAAAGTTTCATTGTTGAGTGTAATTCTCACCAACGTTGTGTTAGTTCCTGCTGTGCACACAGTGGTCAGCGGTATGTGTACGTACATCCCCTCCTTCTAAAGCACGCCCCATCACCTGGGTCACCACCGAGCTCTGAGCGGAGCCCGCGCCCCCAGCGGTCTCCCGCTGGCCAGCTCTCTCACACGTGCTTGTGTACACATGCCAGGATCACCCTCCTGTTGTCCATCCTCCCCTTCCCCTCCCTGCTTCCACGCGTCTGTTCTCCGCTCCTGCCCTGCAAATAGTTCATCTGTACCATTTTTCTAGATTCCATATATATGGGTTAAAATATGATATTTGGTTTCCTGACTTACTTCACTCTGTTTGACAGACTCTAGATTCATCCACATCTCTACAAATGACCCAGTTTTGTTTTTTCTTATGGCTGAGTAATATCCCATTATATATATGTACCACATTGATCTAGTTTTCAAGGTAGCATTTCTTCTTATTTTTTGAGAGCTCTTGGGTGCAACCCATATTTTATCTTTGGGGGGGAAAAAAGTCCTCAAGTTATCTTGTAGTTTCCTTAATTTACAATTACCCCTGAAAATAACAGAAGACCACTGGCACCCTATGCTGTATGCTCCCCTAAACTTAAGTAACCAGTTGGCTAATAATCTTTTATCCCCTTTGGAAAAGAAAAATACCTTTTCTCATAAAGCAGTCTCCATTAATGATGATTTAAATCTCCATGACACTGTTTATTCCCCTCTAGTGGGTGAAAGAGAGGCCATTCTCAGAGCACAGATTCTAGACAGGACCATCACCCGGTGTCTTGGGCTCCCAGCTGGCAGGGGCTGGCATCGGAAGTCCTCAGGAATGCAGGGATCAAAAGGAGCAAACGAGAAAGAGGAGAGGGGGCTTCCCTGGCTGTCGAGCAGCTAAGACTCTGTGCCCGCACCACAGGGTCATGAACTCGATCCCTGGTCAGGGAACTAAGACCCGGCATGCCATGCTGTGAGGCCAAAAAGTTAAAGAAAAGAACGAAAAAGGAGGAGGAGGTCGGGGAGGACAGGACACCTTCCAGCAGAGTCTCTGTGCCCTTGGGTTGCTGCATGTTCATCTGCCTTCTTCCCTGAGACGAAGCTCCGGGCCTCTTTGCTCCTCGTGTGTCTCTGAGATTAACTCAGAGGCACCGCTCCAGTGAGGAATTTCCGCAGGCCGGCCTGACAGCCAGTAGAGCTCCAGCCAATAAAATGCAGACAGAGGAAGGCCATGGTGGATGGGAGGAGAAGCCCATGAGGCCTCTGGCCTTTTCCAAGAAGGGCAGCAGGTGATGTCGTGCCAAACGAAAGACAGACTGAAGCCTTGGGGCAGCTGCACCTCCTTTGTAGCGGGCCCACTGTCCATCCACCAGCAGAAGGCGCTACCCAGAAGCACAGAACGTGGCTGAACTATTGCCGCCTCCTAACACGGGCTCAGGAAGGGCCATTGTGTGTCCTCAGAACCTGCACCAAATATGTGCTGTGTTTTCATGATTCCTGAATCACATTGCGATGAGCTGGAGTGATTTAGTGAATGCATGTCAAATAAGGGTTAATTCGCCCCATCCTGGGTTTCACACTGCCTAGGATGCCACGTGGGTTTCAGGAGAAACTTGCAGAGCCACCCAGGAGACCACTGTTGTGCAGCTGGGGAAAGGGGTCAGGAGCCCCTTTCAGGAGTTTCCGGGATCTGGTCTGGATCACGACCTGGGTCTCGTGCTAACAAGCTGCTAGCTGAGCACAAGCTGTCGGCTGTGGGAATGCCCCTCCCGTGAGCTCTGGTCAGCTTGCCTGCTGGGTGGGCGGGCCGTCCTGATGGACCAGGTGCCAGCTGATCCTGCTAGGTCCTGACCTTGGAGCCCTTTAAGCGTCCAGGTTACCCTTAGAACACGGAGGTCCAGTGATTCTCCTAGTCTTGATGAGCTCATAAATGAAAAAGAAGAGCACTTTATAGCTGACTGCTAATGCTAAGTCACTTCAGTTGTGTCCGATTCTTTGCAACCCGTGGACTATAGCCCTCCGGGCTCCTCTGTCCATGGAATTCTCCAGGCAAGAACACTGGAGTGGGTCACTAGGCCCTCCTCCCGGGGATCTTCCCGGCCCAGGAATCAAACCTGCGTCTCTTACGTCTCCTGCACTGGCAGGCGGGTTCTTTACCACTAGCACCACCTGGGAAACATCAAACTATAGAAGCAAACTATTTAAAATAGCTGTGTTGTCTAAGGCACGGTTCTGTCAACTGCAGCTGAGAGGAGGGGGAAGAGAAAAAAGCTCCCCTCGGCTTCCAGTTATGCCATGATAACTGTTTAAATTTTATTGAGTAAATAATTATCTCTGTGGGTTGAACAAAAAACCCCACAAAACAGCACATAACACCCCTCAGTCGTCTGTCGGAGGTGAGGCTTAAATGTATATTTAACACTTGCGCTTTTGTTTTTAATTCAGTGCCCTGATACAGAGAAGGCAGGAACTATTCATACTTCCAGGGGCTAAATGACTAGTTCTTTTGATATGTTAGGTTTCTTGTTTTCATCTCTTATTAGAATTTTTTGGGGGTTTTTATTTTGAGCCAAGGGCAAGAATGGAGAGGAACATCGAGGTGCCCAGTGTGAATAAGACGAGAACTGGGTGTGTGGTGTCATCTCGGGGATGAGAAGGGGACAGGCCCCGGGGGTTTCCCGGTGCAGGTCATGGGGAGGCAGGAAGGTTCATGAATGTGTTTGGGGCAGGAAGGGAGGCTGGCAGCAGAGCTTCGGACACACTGATTTTTTTTTTTTTTTAAGAGTATTTAATCTGTCTGTGAGCTTCCCAGTTAGCACAATGATAAAGAATCCTCCCGCCAACGCAGGAGACACAGAGACACGGTTGGATCCCTGGGTCAGGAAGGTCCCCTGGAGGAGGGCATGGCAAGCCACTGCAGTCTTCTTGCCTGGAGAATCCCACGGACAGAGGAGCCTGGCGGGCTACAGTTGTTGGGATTGCAAAGAGTCAGCCACGACTGAGTGACTGAGCATACTCACAGTCTGTTTGTAGGACGTGTGGCGACCCTAAAAACTCATCCCAGCACACATTTAGTGCAAATACTGTGATTCCACTTATACGAGGTACCCCAAACAGTCAAACTCACAGTCAGAAAGTACCCTGGCAGGCGCCAGGAACAAATACAGGCTGGGGCGAGAGTGGACAGTTGGTATTTTGTGGGGACAGAGTCCAGTCTCAGAAGGTGAGACATTCAGGAGATGGGCGATGGCGAGATTTGCACAACAGTGTGAGTGTACTTAGGGCCCTGAATTATAGACTTAAATGCGGTTAAAAGAGCATGTTTTGTATTATGTGACTTTTACCACCCTTAAAAAAGTTAAATAATAAAAAAAAAAAGAGTAGATATGAGCTCCCATAATGTGTGTGCAGGGCTGCACATGCAGGCTTTGGGGCCATCACAGCAGGCGCGGGGTGGGGAGCACGTGAGGACTCAGACCGAAGCCCGGGCGGCGGGTGTCGCTCCAGCCGTTGATTGGACGGCGGCGGCTCTGCGGTCAGGAGACGGGGGAGCGGTGACTCCCGCTGGCGGGCCGCCGGGGGAGCGTTCCTGCTCTGGAGTCGCCCTGGGTCACGACCGCGTCTGCCCTTCTTACCCGCCCAGGACAGGCGTGTGGAATGTAAAACCGTGGCTGGAAATGGAGGTGTTTATGGGACCGGGGACATCACTGCAGAGTCCTGTCCTGACCCAGAGGGCTGTGCAGTCACGGGCGGGGAGAGGCCTGCAAACGCAGGGACGGTTCCATGGTGCAGATGGAAAAGCAAGTCTTGTCTCCTGCTTTGGACAAGCTTAGAAAAAACAGAGCCGTTCGACGGTGACAGGGAAGACCCTTCATGGAAACCTTGGGCTCTGTGTAAATCGCCTTGTCATAGGACACCACTCCTTAAAGACCCCCTTTGAAAAATAAAAGACCCCCCTTTGTCTTGGTTTGCTACTAAGCCTAGTTCATGGGAAAAGAAGAAGAAAAAAAAAATACAGATTTTTGTGCTTTCTTCCCCTTTGTTGGCAAAGCCGTCTTGTTCTGGTTTGAATCTTCTGAAAGTGCAAATTGGTGACTGTGGGTGCCCACCCAGATGCTCTTTATCTGGGTCCACGCACCTGTCCCCTAACTGCTGAGGACACCCGAGCGCTGTCTTACTTCAGGGGTGAGCCCTCCCAGAACCACGCTGCCCCTGCCAGCAGCAGCCTGACGAACCGCCGGCTCGGTGACGAGGGCACCCCAGGCCCGTCACCCCAGGCCCGTCACCCCAGGGCGGGCCAGCTCCGTCCTGCAGTGTGTGTTCCAGCGTGTCCTTCACACTCATAAGCTCAAGTGCCAGTACTTCCTTGGAGAGCCTTGTGCAGGGTTTCATGGTGGCCTGGACCAAACAGCGCAGCCTCCTGGCTAGAATCCTGCGGTCAGGAAAGGAAGCCCGATTCTCCCATGGGTAAGCAAGCTGATCACGGTTCACTCCAGCTGGGTAGGGAAGTTAGTATCTGTGTGACCAGCTGGCCCCAACGTGCAGCTTTGTGGGAGAAAGGTCCCGGGAGCCAAGTGAAGAGACTCACACCGGAACAGCAGTGTTCAAGAAAAGGCTTGTTACCGAAGCCAGAGCTTAAGGCAGTGAGCACAACTTTGATTTATAACAAGAGCTATTTGTGCATAATTACTAAAATATTGATTGCACATTCAGCAGTGCGCCTAAATTAAAGACAAGCCAAATCCGGTAACAGCGCCAAAAGAGTTTTATTGCAGTCGCCATTTAGCCCTTTCCGGCAATAATCTGGCATTGCGTAGGGGACATTTCAATATATTGAGCGATACCTTTGATGATTGTGCCTCCTCCTCACGCGTATGGAGCTCCTGGTTGAAGGCATGGAACAGCCAACAGGACAAAGGCGGAGCCGGGGTCAGGGCGCAAATGAATCAGACCGGGATGGCCAGGGAAGACGCCAAAGCTGAAGGACGAGGCGGACGAGAGGATTACAGACACACGAGAAGGCATGCCAGACAAACTGGGAGGGAAAGAGCTCGAGGGTCGCTTGCCAGCTGCGTGTTACAGGCAAATTCAAATTCAAATTCATAGACACTAACTGCAGATACGCTCTCAGGTGTGAGCGCCGCCTGGCCTCATCCCTGACTTTCCCGCAAGGTCCCAGGACCTGCCCTGGGACCCTCACCCCATCTTCTCACGCACCCAGACCTCTTTTCCAGGAGGTCGGGTTTACCAAGTGTACTCCCCCCGTGGCCTCTGAGCCACCACTCCCAGGCTCTCCTTTCTCTGGTCTGCTTGTCTCCCCAGTATTTTTACGGGTGGGGCTTCCCGGGTGACTCAGTGGTAAAGAAGCCTCCTGCCAATGCAGGAGACCCGGGTTTGATCCCTGGGTCGGGAAGATCCCCTGGAGAAGGGCATGGCAGCCCACTCCAGCACTGTTGCCTGCAGAGTCCCATGGACGGGGGAGCCTGGGGGCTGCATACGGTCCAAGGCTGGCAGCGTCGGACGTGACTGAGCAGTGCCAGCTGGATTCGTATGGTGGACCCTTCATCTCTTTCACATCTTTACCCAAACGTCATTTTCTCAGCCAGGACTTTTCTGTCCTTCCTGTTTAAAATACAGCTCTACCCGCATGTGGCATTCTCTGTTCTTTTCCCAGACTCAGGGTTTTTAAAGTGTTTTACTTGCTGTCTATTTTGTAACCTCTGTATGGGCAAGGACCTTTATCTGTTTTGTTCACTGCTATACTCCCCTGACCTAAAACAGTAATGACTTGTGGTAAATATTCAGTACATATTTAAGGATTAGATAAAAAACGATCTCTTCAGCTATACTAATTTTCCCTTTTCCGCACTGAGGTGTGTTTTGTTAACTTTTATAATTGTTCAAGTTGACTTTTTCCTCCCGTAACCTTCCTGGTTCTTTCATAGTCTTATATTGCTCACTTATTTTGCGATTCCTTTGTCCAGCCTTTACATATGGGCTACATCATCACTTATGTTTCTGTGTCTGATTAATTTCATGAGCTGAAGGAAGGGAGTTTAATTCTGTGCTGATTCTCACTCATGGTGGCTGTTTCCTTGCATTTTTCATGGTGTTTGATTCTGAGCTCGTTGATCAATCTCTGGGGTCCTCCTGAGGGCCTCAGATGTGGATGCTTTTATCCAGAGAGGACTCAAGTTTGCCTCTACTGAGGGCCAGAGGCGCCGGCCCAGACCAACTGGAGAATTTCTATTTCCCCTCCCCTTCCCCTCTCACTGGCTTCAGCTTAGACGGATCACAACAGAGCTGACCCCGGCACCCAAACTCAAGACAGCTTTGCCCTTCGTTACAGCTTTGCCCTCAATGTCCCCACCCTGGGATCACCTCCCTCCCTACCCCCAACTTAGCAAAAGCCCAACAGCGCAATAAAAAGTCTGGAGACTTCCTTGTGGTCCAGCGGTTAAGACTCTGCACTTCCAAGGTAGGGGGCACAGTTTTGATCCCTGGCTGGGGAAGTAACATCCTGCCAGTCTCGACCTAAAGATGAAAGCCAGTCTGTTGTCTACAGGAGTCAGCTGTTGGAGAGGTGCGAGGCCACCTCCCGCGTGTCCCTCTCCCACACGCCATTCCACTGTGGCCTCGAGGTGTGGGGGTGGCGAGGACACCGTCTCCCGCCCCGCGGTTACCTCTCAGCAGTGCTGGGTGAAGAGCAGTGTCTGAGGTATAGCTCCTGCTTTACTGGTTCCTATCTAACCGTGGAATCTGGTGAACGAGCACGCTGCCCTTGTGCCCCTTCACATCCATCCTCTGGCTCCACCTGGCCTTGTTCAGTCGCTCAGTCGTGTCCAGCTCTCTGCCAGGCTCCTCTGTCCATGGGACTTCCAGGTAAGAATACTGGAGAGAGTTGCCATTTCCTCCTCCAGGGGCTCTTCCTGCCCTGGAATTGGGCTGGTATCTCCTGCATTGGGGCAGGTTCTTTACCTCGGAGCCACCGGGAAGCCCACTGCCAGTTTACACAGCCCAGATCTCAGCACACTTGAGGCCCTTTACAAGATTAAGAAGGAACATTGTCTTTAAAGGAGCTGGCGATGCTCGGAGGGTGTTGCGTTGCTCTTTCTGGTTGAGCGGGAGTTCCTGCTGATGGGAGGTCTGGTCAAATTACAACGCAGGAACAGGACTCAGAATGGGCGTAGAGAGGAGACCAAAGGGCAGAGAGAAGTTTTGTATTCAAGTTTTTCTTGTGTTGACAGGAAATACAAATGTTATTTCATAAGAATAAAACTACATGTATAGAATTAGTATTTATACTATATATGATGTATTGTTTAGTAGCTAAGCTGTGTCTGACTCTTGGTGACCCCATGAACTGTAGCCTACCAGGCTCCTCTGTCCATGGGATTTCCCAGGCTAAAACGCTGGGGTGGGCTGCCATTCCCTCCTCCAGGGGTCTTCCCCACCCAGGGATTGGCAGGCAGATTCTTTACCATCTGAGCCCCCAGGGAAGGTCCCCCACCCCCACCCCGGCGAGTGGCCCGGCCTTCCCTAGTTATTTGGGCCTGAATTATTCCAGAGCTTCCTGCCCGCTTGTAGGGAGTAATGTGGTGCGGGCCTGTTGCGGGTGCGGTCTGGGGAGTCCGGCGGGAGCCCGGATCCGATGGTGCGGGAATTCTTTGGGGCTTGGCTCTCTGCCCGCGGGCGCAGGGCCATCTGGACCGCTTCAGGCCCCTGGGGGCAGCTCCGGTCCTCAGCAGGCCCCGCAGCCCCGGGCCTGGCCGCGGGTGTCCTGGCCGCGACCCTCCCCGCGGGTGCGGGGGGCCTCCTCGTCCAGAGGCGGCAGCTGCCTCTCCATCTGCCGCGGACACGGCCCGTGCGTCTCCGCTCTGGCCCACGAGGCAGACAGGGGAACTTCCCGGGAGACGGCGGCTGCGAGTCCTAAATCGCTTCAAAGGGAAGGAGAGGGCCCCCTGCAGTCACGCCTCTCAGCCCAGCCCTGCCTGCCCTGTGTCAGAGCTTCCAGAAAGAGGGCTGCCCAGAAGCCCCCAGCGCCCCCCGCAGCCTGCTCCGCGGGCTCTGCAGGTCTGAGCCCCTCGCCCCCCGAGGATGAGTGCCGTCAGTGCGTCCCGGCTGTCACTCACCCGCTCTCACTGCTCCCGACCAGCGCAGCCTCCCTGCAGCCCGCCTTTCACCGCTGGACTCAAGACAGAGCCCAGGGAGGTCCTCTGATGCTCCGGCGGCGTCTAACTCAGTTAACAGATTCGCTCAGGGCATTAGATACGCTCTGAAAGAAATCAGGCCGCGGGGAGGGGAGGGCCCATGACCATCCTAAGTCAAATGGAGCAGACCGTTGACAGATCCTCGCTTCTGTTGCGTCAGGACCCGCAAGCGGCATCAGGGACGGGAACGGCCCAGAGGCAGGATGAGAAGCCCGGTTCAACTCCCGGCTGAAAAGAAAAGTTCAAATCAAACTGCACTGCAAGTCTGCCGCGTGCTATCAAAGCACTGGGCAGGGAGGCTGCCCAGAGGAGATGGTCCCCTGGCCTCTGGGAAGGAGTTCCTGCCAGGGAAATGGGCACGTTGCTCCAGGAGCCCAGGCTGGGATTCAGCGGGTGCAGGGAGGGGCCAAGGGCGGGAGGTGCTCAGCCCCCCAGGCTCTGTGCAGGGAGAGCCGCCCATGGAACTCACACATCCAGGAGGATTGTTCCCGCTGGCCCAGGAGGAGCCCGTTCCAGCTCCTGAAGAGCAAAACTGACTCCTTTTCCCCTCCAATGTCTCCATGTATCACCACTGGTCAAAACTGTCCCTTTGCTCTAGAACAGGGGTTCCCAAGCCCTGCACCATGGACGGGCAAACCTGTTAGGAACTGGGCCACACAGCTGGAGGTTAGAGTTAGTTGGAAACACCTTCAAATCTCCATACTTGCTGGATTACAGTCAGAGTGGCATATCCTGTTGTTCAGTTGCTAAGTTGTGTCCGACTCTTTGTACCCCATGGACTGCAGTACACCAGGCTTCTGTTCTCCAGTGTCTCCTGGAGTTTGATCAAACTCATGTCCATCGAGTCGGTGATGCCATCCAACCATCTCATCCTCTGTCATCCCCTTCTCCTCCCACCTTTAATCTTTCCCAGCATCAGGATCTTTTCCAATGAGTTGGCTCTTCGCATCAGGTGGCCGAAGTATTGGCGTTTCAGCTTCATCAGTCCTTCCAGTGAACATTCAGGACTGATCTCCTTTAGGAGGGACGGGCTGGACCTCCTCGCAGGCCAAGGGCCTCTCAGGAACATCCTTAGTTGCCACAAAAGCACAGAAAAGCCTGCTTCCTTTTCTAACATCCTGTCTTTATGAAGCAGCATTTTCTGCAGTAACAGCAACCAAAGCAAGATTACAGAGTCGACTGGACATAGTCAACACACTTCAGGTGTCACTGCCTCCCATCACCCCCGATGGGGCCGTGCAGCTGCAGGAAAACAAGCTCAGGGCTCCCGCTGGTTCCGCGTGATGCTGAGGTGTGTAAGTAGTTCACTGCGTATCACAATGTGATAATAATCGAAATTCAGTGCACAATAAACACGATGTGCTTGACTCTGTCCGAAATCACGTCTCCCTTCCCCAGTCTGTGGAAAACTTGTCTTCCAGTCCTTGGTGCCAAAAATGGTTGGAACTGCTGCTCTAAAAAATTCTTTTCTCGTTCTTAGAAAGTCAGAATAAGTATCACAATTTGGAGTTTAAGCTTAGAACAAGCAGGTGCTAATTATGCCGTCATTTTCCTTCCTGGAGAAACCGACTGTGGTTTGCGCGAGGTTCTGCACAGCCTGATGGAGCCCTCCGACAGAGACCAGCGGTCCTTTTCCAAGATGACATGATACCTGATTTTTGTTCATTGGTGAACCATTTTAAGGGATATTTTAATTGGATATTTTTTGTCATAACCTTTGAAATTTGATTAACGTTATCTGTTTCTCTACTGTTCTCAAGCCTTCAACATTCTGCCCCTTCTCTTAATTATTGGCAATTGATCCTACTTCTTCACCTAGAAAATAGAAGCTCTTTTCTGATTCCTTCTGTGACCACCTGTGTCTGTATATACATGGAGGGCATGGCAACCCCTCCAGGATTCTTGCCAACAGAGGAGCCTGGTGAGCTACACTCCATAGCGCTGCAAAGAGTCCAACACGACTGAGTGACTAAGCACATATATATGTGTGTATGTATGTATATATGCTTCTTCCAGCCCAGCGTTTTTCACAATGTACTCTGCACATAAGTTAAATAAACAGGGTGACAATATACAGCCTTGACGTACTCCTTTTCCTATTTGGAACCAGTCTGTTGTTCCATGTCCAGTTCTAACTGTTGCTTCTTGACCTGCATACAGATTTCTCAAGAGGCAGGTCAGGTGGTCTGGTATTCCCATCTCTTTCAGAATTTTCCACAGTTTATTGTGATCCATACAGTCAAAGGCTTTGGCATAGCCAATAAAGCAGAAATAGATGTTTTTCTGGAACTCTCTTGCTTTTTCCATGATCCAGTGGATGTTGGCAATTTCATCTCTGGTGGAAGAAACACAAGCTGGAATCAAGATTGCCGGGAGAAATATCAATAACCTCAGATATGCAGATGACACCACCCTTATGGCAGAAAGTGAAGAGGAACTAAAAAGCCTCTTGGTGAAAGTGAAAGAGGAAGGAGAGCGAAAAAGTTGGCTTAAAGCTCAACATTCAGAAAACGAAGATCATGGCATCCGGTCCCATCACTTCATGGGAAACAGTAGAAACAGTGTCAGACTTTTATTTCTGGGGGCTCCAAAATCACTGCAGATGGTGACTGCAGCCATGAAATTAAAAGACACTTACTCCTTGGAAGAAAAGTTATGACCAACCTAGATAGTATATTCAAAACCAGAGACATTACTTTGCCAACAAAGGTCCGTCTAGTTAAGGCTATGGTTTTTCCTGTGGTCATGTACGGATGTGAGAGTTGGACTGTGAAGAAGGCTGAGCACCGAAGAATTGATGCTTATGAACTGTGGTGTTGGAGAAGACTCTTGAGAGTCCCTTGGACTGCAAGGAGATCCAACCAGTCCATTCTGAAGGAGATCAACCCTGGGATTTCTTTGGAAGGAATGATGCTGAAGCTGAAACTCCAGTACTCTGGCCACCTCATGCAAAGAGATGATTCATTGGAAAAGACTCTGATGCTGGGAGGGATTGGGGGCAGGAGGAGAAGGGGACAACAGGGGATAAGACGGCTGGATGGCATCACAGACTCGATGGACATGAGTCCGAGTGAACTCCGGGAGATGGTGATGAACAGGGAGGCCTGGCGTGCTGCGATTCATGGGGTTGCAAAGAGTTGGACACGACTGAGCAACTGAACTGAACTGAACTGAACTGATGTATATATGTGTTAATATAAAAAGCCATGTCCAGGCCTGGTTCTCTGACCTTCTGAATGATGTTGGCACCCTGTTAATACACTCCATTTTGGATTAAATTAGCTAGAACTGCTTCCTGATGCTTGTAGTAAAGAGTCCTGAACTGATTCACTGGGGGAGCTCAACTGGCTTGGCTCTGTGGAGTCTCTCCTGGAATACATGACTTGGGAGATTTCCCTGGGCTCCAAACCACCCCAGGGCTGGAGTCGTGTGGTGGTTCCATCTGCTGAGGGCTGAGGAATGGTCTTTTCCACCATCCAGGCAAGCCAGCCTCTCTTCCCAAAGCTGCCCCCTTCCTCCACTGCAGGGGTGAGCACACTCATGCTGCCCAGTTTGGGACATTCAAAATGGGGCAAGCAGCCTGAAAATTAAAGTGAGAACTGAAAGCGGCTCACAGAGGCAGCACCAACGGCCCACAACCACGTGCAGAGATAGTAACAGTAGTCATCAGGGACAGACACAGAAAACCTGTCCCATTAACTCCTGAGCTGCTGAGGCCCTGGGAGGGGGACTAGAAGACACAGCTCTTCTGAAGAGCAAATGGGGAATATTTAGAAAAGTTAATGCCATGCTGAGAGTTGGACTATAAAGAAAGCTGAGCACCGAAGAGTTGATGCTTGTGAACTGTGTTGTTGAAGAAGACTCTTTTTTTAAAATATAAATTTATTTGTTTTAATTGGAGGCTAATTATTTTACAATATTGGTTTTGCCACACATCAACAGGAATCCACAACAGGTATACACGTGTTCCCAATCCTGAACCCCTCTCCCTCCTCCTCCCTCCCCGCACCATCCCTCTGGGTCGTCTCAGTGCAGCAGCCCTGAGCATCCTGTATCCTGCATTGAACCTGGACTGGCAATTCATTTTTTATATGATATTATACGTTTCAATGCCATTCTCCCAAATCATCCTACTCTTGCTCTCTCCCACAGAGTCCAAAAGACTGTTCTATACATCTGTGTCTCTTTTGCTGTCTCGCATACAGGGTTATCATTTCCATCTTTCTAAATTCCATATATATGCGTTAGTATACGATATTGGTGTTTTTCTTTCTAGCTTGCTTCACTCTGTAGGATAGGTTCCAGTTTCATTCACCTCATTAGAACTGATTCAAATGTACTCTTTTTAATGGCTGAGTAATACTCCATTGTGTATATGTACCACAGCTTTCTTATCCATTCATCTGCTGATGGACGTCTAGGTTGCTTCCATGTCCTGGCTATTATAAACAGTGCTGTGATGAACATTGGGGTACACGTGTCTCTTTCAATTCTGCTTTCCTTGGTGTGTATGCCCAGCAGTGGGATTGCTGGGTCATAAGGCAGTTCTATTTCCAGTTTTTTAAGGAATCTCCAGACTGTTCTCCATAGTGGCTGTACTAGTTTGCATTCCCACCAACAGTGTAAGAGGGTTCCCTTTTCTCCACACCCTGGAGAAGACTCTTGAGAGTCCCTTGGACTGCAAGGAGATCCAACCAGTCCATCCTAAAGGAGATCAGTCCTGGGTGTTCATTGGAAGGACTGATGCTGAAGCTGAAGTTCCAATACTTTGGCCACCTGATGCGAAGAACTGATTCACTGGAAAAGACCCTGTTGCTAGGAAAGATTCAGGGCAGCAGGAGAAGGGGACGACAGAGGATGATATGGTTGGCTGGCATCACCAACTCAATGGGCATGAGCTTGAGTAAACTCCGGGAGTTAGTGATGGACGGGGAAGCCTGGCGTGCTGCAGTCCACGGGGCTGCAAGGAGTCGGACACAACTGAGTGACCGATCTGAACTGAATGCTGTGAAGTACTTTTGATCACAGCTAAATAGATACCTGAAGAAACGACACAAGATTATGTATAAGAATATATGTAACATCGTTTCTAATAATGAAAAACTGGAAACCTCCTAAATACTCACCCTTAGAAAGTGGATAAATGGTGTACACATAAAAAGGGTATTAACAGCAGCAAAAGTGAGTGACCTTGAGCTACGTGTTCAACATGAATAAATTTCATGGGCAGCATATGGAGAAAAACAAGTTGCAGAAGGAAGCATTCAGTATTCTTATAAAAGTTTTAAACAAGAAAACATGGGAAGAAATGCTATATTTTGTTTAGGGAGACAAATATACATAGTAAAAATATAAATACATGGGAATCGTGGACACTAAATTATGAATGATTGTTATTTCTAGGTTCAGGGATAGGAACATATGAAGAGGAGGGTGTAATATTGAGCAAAAGGCTCTATTCTGTTTAACAAGCTGGACTGTGGGTACAGCTTTTCACAGCTCTAAAATGTTTCATTAAGTAAACACTCAGTGAGGTGGGCTTCCTTGGTGGTCCAGTGGCTAAGACTTCATGCTGCTGACGCAGGAAGCACAGTTCAATCCCTGGTCAGGGACCTAAGTTCCCATGTGCCTGGTAGCACAGCCAAAAGATTTAAAAAGGAAAAACACCTTAATGAAATAGGAGATTAGGAAGGAGGGGTGAGCCACAGGCAGTTTCCCGGGTCATTCAGGGCAGCTATGGGTTCTGCAAACAGTGCTTTTTCTAGACGCTGCCTCGGGGTTTATCTGGGTGTTGATTTGGCCAGCATTTCTACCAACATCACTCAGTTTCCTGGTTCATGAACTGATGGTTCTGTTGATAGTGCACCTGCCTCCCGCAGCTTATATTTCATGATTTGTTGAGAGAGAGGACACGTGAGCAGTTAACAAGCACTTCGGTTCTTTTCATCGCCTCCTTCCCGTCTCCTTCCTGTTATGGATTGGATTTGTTTTGGAGAAAAAAAAATGAGGTAACTGATTTCTGGCAATGCTCTCTTCTCTGCCTTCTTGGTCATATGCTCACCAGCCTTCTCCAGCATCAGTGGGAAAAACAAAGCATTTAAATAAAAGAGCAGGTAGGCTGATGGACATCATTGCACTACAGCAAAAGCGATGGGGAAGTTCCCCAGCTCCTCCACAGCAGGACAGTGGCCTCTTCCCCCAAGAATGAGCATCAGACGTTGGGCAGTTGTAATAAGGGGTGAGGCCATGCCGGGACGTGGAAAGGCCGCAAGCACAAGCTCTCTGGCAATGAATTAGTCTCCGTCAGAACTTTTCAAGTGCCCATGGCCTTCAACCCAGCAATTCCACTGTTAGAACACTGAGCAAAGGAAATAATCAAACAGTATCAAATATTTGTGCCCCCAAATTACAAATCAAACCTAAAGTTCCCAAACAAGGGCCAGGGAATAAAACTGTGGAAAATCCAAATAGTGTTCAGTGAAGCAGCCATTGAACACGAGGCGCGTAAGAGTGCCCAGGGAGGGACTTCCCTGGGGGGCCAGCGGCTAAGACTCCACGCTCCCAGCGCAGAGGGCCCAGGTTCAGTCCCTGGTCAGGGAACTAGACCTCGGGTGCTAAGAGTTCTCATGTCACAATTAAGGTCTGGTGTGGCCAAATAAATAAATAATTTTTTAAAAAGAGTGACATGGGGAGATAAACAGCACTTGGAAAAAGCAGGATATGAAACTGTAATCTGCAACATCAACTCTATACATTTATCTCGGAGAGGGCGGTGGTGCCCCACTCCAGCACTCTTGCCTGGAAAATCCCATGGACAGAGGAGCCTGGAAGGCTGCAGTCCATGGGGTTGCTGAGGGTCGGACATGACTGAGCGACTTCACTTTCACTTTCACTCATTGGAGAAAGAAATGGCAGCCCACTGCAGTGTTCTTGCCTGGAGAATCCCAGGGATGGGGGAGCCTGGTGGGCTGCCGTCTCTGGGGTCACACAGCGTCGGACATGACTGAAGCGACACAGCAGCAGCAGCAGCACACATTTATCTACCATCTGTCTATCTACACAGATACACAGGAGAAAATCGGCATAAACTATATAGAGATGTTAGCAGTAGAGATCTCTGGTTAAAGGAAGGGATCATAGAATTTAAAAAATATACTTTTCTGGTCTGTCCAAAGTTTTGTGCCATGACTATGTATTACTTTAAAAATTAGGGGACAAGTTATTAAAAGGAAAGCACATTGGGGTGAGAAGCAGGTAGACAAGGTGGTTAGAGAGTGTTCTTCCACAGTTCTCTGGACATCCTCGTCCCAGGATGTAAGCACAGACCTGCATACCCCACCCTTGCTCTGGTAGGGAAGCCTGACTGGAATTGATAAATTGCTGGAGGCTCAGTGTGGACAACTTTGAATGTAAAAATTCCAGAGAAACCCAGTTATGTAGGGTAGAGGAGGGGTCCCCACAGTACTGTGAGTCTTACCTTCAGGAGGTTGAGCGGCCTGCTCCTACTTCCAGCCAGGGGAAGGGAAAAAGGAACAATTCTGAAATGCACCAGAATTTTCTGTTCTGAACAGAAATGCCTTCAGGAGAAACTGGCTGAACAGAGCCTGGCCAGCTGACGTAGGGCAGGGAAATACCTGGCCCACTCTGCTCACCCGGACCCACTGAAGCGGGGAGGGAAAAGTAAGAAACGCGTGAGGTTTGGTCCAGAGACACAGGCTCACTGAAGATGGAGACCTAACTGTAGGACCGGAAACCATTCCTTCCCCTCCGCCTGCCCCTCACCACCACCTTCCCAAAGCCTGTTCAGGGAACCCTCAGGCGGTGCAGTGGCTGGGACACAGTGCTCTCAACCATAGCTTCCCCTCCGCCTGCACCTCACCACCACGTTCCCAAAGCCTGTTCAGGGAATTCTCAGGCAGTCCAGTGGCTAAGACACAGTGCTCTCACTGCGGGAGCCCCAGGTTCCATCCCTGATTGGGGGAAACTAAGATCTCCCAAGCTGTGTGGTATGGCCAAAAAAAAAAAAAAAAAAAAATCTGTTAACATCAGTTCCTTTTATCTAGTACATCATATCTGGCTATCAAGAAAAAAAAAAGTATACCCAAAAAATCCCCACAGATTTGAAGAGAGAGACCAAGGATCCGAATCAGATATGGTAGGTATGTTGGGATAATCAGACTGGAAGTTTTAACTATGATGAACGTGCTGAGGGTTCTAATGGGTAAAGTGGACAGCACACAGGAACAGGTGGGCAGTGCCCATGAGAGATGGAAGTCCTCGGAAAGAACCAAAAAGAAATGCTAGAGAGATTTCCTAACAGAAAAGAGTGCCGTCAGTGATCTTATTAGTAGACTGGACATGGCTGTGGAAAGAATCTCTGAGCTAGAGGATATATCAACAGAAGTCTCTAAAACCAAAAAGAGAACAAAGACCTAAAAAAAAAAAAAAAAATTCAAGGACAACTACAAAAGATATAGCATAATGGGAATATCAGAAGGGGAAGGAAAAGGAAGAGAAGAGAGTGTAACTGATATGTGAAGAAAGGAGAGAAAATGAAAGTATATGAAATGATCGGTTAAAACCCAAAAAGAAAGAAAGTGGGTGATGAAAATAGGAACAGAGCAGGAGAGTTACAAACAGAAAACAGTGACAAATACGGCAGACATTGACCCAGCTCTGTCAGTAATCACTGTGAACACCCCTTCCTGACTGAGGAGGAGGAGGGGCTAAGTGTCCCCGGCCTGCTGAGCTCCCCACGCAGGATTTCGGGGCACGGCTCCTTCCAGCACAGCTGAGGGCTCCTACACGGTCACTCCCCTCAAGGGCAGAGAGTATCAGCATCAGTGCGTTGGGGTCTGGGGTTGCGGACCATTCCATGTCAGCCTTCCCAATGGTTCTGAGATTCTCGCCTACTTAGCCACCTTCCTCCAGAAGCTCCGCCTCCAAGGATGATGCCGTTTGAATCACAGGCATGAAAACCCAAAGCTAGCCCTAACTAAACCAAGGAAGGATGAGTTGACTTCATGGGTGTGACTTCAGAATCCTCATAACCAGCCTCCCCACCACCCAAAAAAAAAAAAAAAAAAAAAGTCCTTCTTGATCACCAGGACCCCGAGTTCCACAAGGGATGTTCATTCAGTGGACTTGAGGCTTTGCTTTCTGAAGCATCAAGGTCATTTGTGAAGGGTTTTTAAACTGGGTGAACTGTGAAACCTAACACTAATGTTCCGTGAGCCTGTGCTTTGTCTCTTTTATGTGAATAAATCCCAGACCTGTTCTGGAAAGGAGATTGGGATGGAGAGCAAGTCAAGGCCCTTGTAACCTAAGGGAAGAGAAAAGAGAACAAGGAGGATTCAAATGCAAAGCAGCTCTGGGGGTGCTCCCTTAGGCCAGGCTCCCCCAGGGAGCTTTTCCTCTTCCAAAGATGTGAAGACCAGGGAGGAGTTTCAGCCTCATGATCTGAATGGAAAACCCTGACAGACATGGCGACTTACCCACAACTTCAGGAAGGACAGCCTGAGCTGCAAGACAGGCGTTAGGGAAAGGCCCACCAGGATGAGCACCATAGGCTGAATTTGTCTCCCCAAAATTCCCATGCCGAAGTCCTCACCCCCTCTAGGTTCTAACCTCAAAACGTGACCTATTTTGGAAATAGGGCCACTGAGGATGTGATGAGTTAAGATGGGATCCTGCATTAGGATGGGGCCCTCGTCTAGAATGATTAGTGTCCTTATAAACAGGACATTTGGAGATAGATAGGCACAAGCCAGAATCAAGATTGTTGGGAAAGTGAAAGTTGTATCCGACTCTTTTCGACTCCATGGACTATACAGTCCATGGAATTCTCCAAGCCAGAGTGATGGAGTGGGTTGCCATTCCCTTCTCCAGGGGATCTTCCCCACCCAGGGATGGAACCCAGGTCATCCAAATTGCAGGTGGGTTCTTTACCAACTGAGATATCAGGGAAGGCCCGCCTTCTGCTGGGGCATAGTTTATTTAACTGCCTGGTCCATTTTTATTCCTCATGACACACCATTATACAAGTGACTCATAACAATTGGATATAAAAGGAGGGTCGTAACATTTTTAATCCCTTTAATGTAATTTAATGGGGAAATTAATCATTTATTACAGCAGGCAATTGAAAACCACTCAGAAAGAGTGTTCTTCCTGAAAGCTAGCATCAGAAGCTTCATTTCCCACAGTTTTCTGACATCTTTGCATCTTTTAAATCTTTGGCAAAAGAAACATCAGATAACTTAACAAAGTTTTGAGGTTCTCTTGTCTGATTTTTGTTTTAAAATTTCCTCATCAAAGATCTTGAGAAACACCCCACTCGATGTTATGTAGCAGCCTGGCTGGGAGGGGAGTTTCGGGGAGAATGGATACTTGTGTACCTACGGCTGAGTCGCTCTGCTGTGCACCTGAAACCATCACAACGTTGTTAATTGGCTAAACTCCAATATAAAATAAAAAGTCAGAAATAAAGAAGGGAGGGGGAAGGTCCTAAGAAATAAACTGAAAACCGAGAATGCAGGTGAGGCGGTCACCCTGTCATTGTCAGCATTTCGGGACTTCACTGCACTACGAAAAGAGAATAACTTGCCTCCTAGTTATGCAGAAGAGAAAGCCCAAGTCTAATTCATTACCCGGATCGAACAAATACACTCTCATCTCTTCTGAGAACCTCAAAATGTTTTGCAAAGGGAATTGAAACTTCACAGTGACCCAAGGGATAAATATATTTGAGCTAAATTTGCAACCAAGCACAGCAAAACAAAAGCAAACAAACTTACATATGGAGAGAGGGCCAGAGCAGCTGGGCCGTCCCTGCGGGCTGGGCTCCTGATCCAGCGCCTCCCACGCCAGGCCGGCCTGAGTGATCGCGCCAGGGCCTCTCGGGGCAAGTCTATCAGTACCACTGCCGGAGAATATGCTTATTGTCCCCCGAAGGCTCGTCCTGGCCCCTGACCAGCCCGTGGGCGTCCATGCCGCCTGCAGGCTCAGCATAGAGAAGAGGCCTGGTGGGTGCCTCTGTCAGAAGCCACCGCACTGTCTGCAGGAGCACAGCCAAGGGGCCACGGTGGCCGGCAGCCACTGGCTGCCCAGACTGGTGCCACCAGTATCATCTGGAAGGTTCTTGCTGCGATGATGTGTGACTCGCCTGCTCACCAAGTGAGGAAACTGGATCGGCTCCAGGCAAAGCTAAAACTCCCCAAACTAACCAACCACAGCAGCAGGAGTTGCAAAGGCCCCTGAAAATAAAGTCCTTGGCCTTCTTGCTGCGCTGTGGATTCAGACCGGCAAAGCACAGGAACGCTGCCAAGGAGTGTTTGATTCAAGGATAAATAGTGGTTCCAGGAGCCTGTCCCTTCAGCATCCCGGCCTGAGGAAGCTTCCAATAGCGAATGTAATAGGCTGGGCTGCTCTGGTGGTCCAGTGATTAAGAATCCGCCTGCCAACGCAGAGGACAGGAGGTCGATCCCTGGCTCGGGAAGATCCCGTATACCTGCGCGGGGCAACTCAGTCCGTGCGCTGCACCTGCTGAAGCCTGCGCGCCTACAGCCCGCCCATGCTCTGCAAGAGAAGCCCGGCGGGGTGCCCCACGCGGAGCTCCGAAACTGAGAGCCCGGCTCGCCGCCACCGGAGAAAGCCAGCGTGCGAGAAGGAAGACCCTGCGCGGCCGCAAAGGAATAAGTACGTAAGAGAACGCGCTATGCAGACATGAGTTACAGGAATCCAGCCTCTCTGTCATCCAGCTCCTTCCACCTTTTGTCAACAGGGTGTGAAGATGTGCCGCAAGACCCCAGAGCATCGCATTTCACCTCCCACAACGGGGGTCGGCTCTTGCTGACCAGTGCCTCCTGACAATCTCCACGGAGATGACATGATGCCCTGTGCCCTCCCCGAGGCTCCTGGGGTCCCCATCGCCCTTCCCGCCTCCCACTTCGGGGCTCTGCACGACCCAGAGCTCGGCTCCGCTCTCCCTCAGGTTTCGCCTGCATGATGGAATTTCCTCTCCTTTGCATTCCATCAACAATTTGTTGAGTGTCTCCTGTGTGCCATGTCCCAAGCAAAAGGCAAGACCGCTATATTCAGTTCCGGAAAATGTCTTACGTTACACAGGCCTACGTACTTCAGGTAAGAGTGTCCCTCAGTATTCAGCTCTATTCATTTCCTGAGTTCTGCGAAGTGATAGCAAAAAATAATCACTTCATAAGGGGTGTTCTTTCTCAAAACAGCTCTATCCCTCCACCCCCCCAATTATCTAAATAATTCACTTTCTCAGTAATGAGTAACAAGGGCATATCAGACAAAGACAGAATTGATAAGATGTTTCCAGAAGAGCTAGCAAACCAACATCCCAGCAAGCACAATGTTAGTTATCTGCCTAAGGCTTTATTTCTGATTTTCATAAACATTAATTCGATACAGGGTTCCTCCCAGGAATGGTTTCTATGTCTTTGTTAAAAATGCTTTATTGTGTCAAATATTAAAAACAACAGAAATATAAAATCTTTAAAAATAATGCAAAATTCCCGTACCTTAACAAACAGGCCATTTCATTTGCCATGCTTCCTACTCGTCTTTTTTTCAATGTATTCATATTTTAGGCATAACTATTCGACACAGATGGAATTTTATTGCCTTCTCTTTTTTTTTAACCTTAAATCATAAGCGTAAATCACCAATTTCCCATTTTTACCTTAAATCACAAGTGTCTATATAAATTTCATGCTTGTGTTTACTGATTCATGATATTCAATCTAGTATGTCATAATTTACCTGTTGTTATTTGCTATAATAACAAACATCTACAGTAGAGATCTTCATATGTACATCACTTCTTCCTGTGGTGGAATATTTTCTTAGGACAGTTTCTAGGATTCGGATTATTGGTGTAAAGAGCCTTTTGAGTTTTACATTATTATTTTTGGTAACTTAAAGTGAGTTTTGCTTGGAAAATTTCACAACAGCTTTTGAGGTCATGGGAGCATGAAGCTGTTGCAAAACCCAAGGCTGGCTATCCGCATGGCTGGCAGCGAGTCTGCCCCAGCGTGAGGCATAAGGCCATACCAGGCTGACCTTTATACACAAAGGAGAATTTTTAAGAGGCCGACAGAAAGAGACTCCTATCTAAAACAATACAGATGTGGCATGCAAATGACTAGGCTAGAAAAATGATCTTTCACCTTCATCGATTTTCGTTTTCTGCTGATTGCAGCATGTGATGAAAATAGAGTTCTCAGCTTGCATTCATCTGTGACTCATCAGAAAACCTTTTCATCTATATTCAGAGCCAGCAGTGGGCCTTATGATAACAGGCACTCCACAAATATTTGTTGAATTGAAGGGGACTACATTTTTATGATTTTTTTAATTCTCATTTTTATAGTGGACTTATAGTGTGAGCAAGAAATAAACCACTGTTGTTATAAGCACAGAGATTGGCGGGGTGGGGTGGGGGGTGGCGGTTACTGAGACATAACTGAGATTCTCTGGGCTGATATACCACCTATTATGTGTTTTCTATGAAAAACGGCTAAATGAACAAAGGGATGGCAGCATTGTTCATAGTTACAAAAGAAAAGAAAGCGGAAATTATTAAGTAAAGGGTGCAATTCCACTCAATTTATTATCTAATCATGAAAATGAATGTTTATAAAGAACTTGAAATTGCATGGAAAATTCTTACAGTGCAAGATTAATTTTAAAAGGAAGACTATAATTTATTTGTTTGTATATATTATATATGTATTTATATGTATATACATTCATATGTATAGTCATACTTATATGTATATATAAATATACATTCAATGCATTCTTTACCAGCTGAGCCACCAGGGAAGCCCAAGAATACTGGAGGGGTAGCCTATCCCTTCTCTGGTGGATCTTCCCGACACAGGAATCAAACCGGGGTCTCCTGCATTGCAGGTGGATTCTTCACCAACTGAGCTCTCAGGGAAGCCCAAATGCATATACACATATATAAACTGTCTTCCCTTTCCCACGTATAGATACAGGGCTTCCCAAGTGGTGCAGTGGTAAAGAACCCACCGTCACTGCGGAAGCTGCAGAGACGCAAGAGACACGGGTTGCATCTCTGGGTCAGGAAGATCGCCCAGAGTCAGAAACGGCAACCTACTCCAGTGTTTTTGCCTGGAAAATTCCAAGAACAGAGGAGCCTTGTGGGCCGCAGTCCATGGGGTCACAAAGAGCTAGTTGCACACACACACATACACACATAAACCCATTACCTGGGTAACTTTGCATTAAAAATTATGCATAGGGAAAAGAAACGAAAGCAACACGACAAAACAATGATAGTTTCAACTTTGAGAAAACAGAGTGAGGTTTTGTCCTTTTTTCGACTTTGCTTAATTTTCTAATTGTTTTTCAAGTGTGCGTCTTTCTTACAATCAACAAAACTGTTTTGCAAAAGGACCGATTTCCTGGGGAACTGTCTTTTCTTCTACTTCTTTTATAGTCATTCCGTCAAGAAAGATTTATTATCAGCTCTTTCTCTGTGCTTCTTGTAGTTCTCAATGCCAGAACACAGTCATGAACAATACAATCGCTCCTGTTTCCACAGAGCTTACATCTAGTGAAAGTGATAAGCAGAAAATTTCCACAATAATCTTTACTTCGATTATTTTGAAAGTTCTCGAAAAGAAAGGAAGAGGAAGAAGAGTGGTATCTAACCGTCCTTTCACCAGATACTTGAAGATCTGAGTTATGCATTTTCTGTTTTAATTAAAGTCATTTGCTAACACCTTTTTAAAAAAACTGCAATCGCTATTAAGAGTTGTATCTCAAGAGTGAAAAAAATAAGTAAAAAGGACAACCGTGAACAACATACCAAAACAGACAAGAAAGAATTGTGTCTATGTTATGTAATTTACTTAATGTTAATAATTGTTACTAAAATATAGAAAATAAGTCCCAGTCAGAATACCACTGGATAGTAGCCAGTGGTGGTGATTTAGTTGTTAAGTCGTATGTGACTCTTGTGACCCCATGGACTGTAGCCCATCAGGCTCCTCTGTCCATGGGATTCTCCAGGTAAGAGCACTGGAGCGGGCGGCCAGTTCCTTCTCCAGGGAATCCTCCCATACAGGGATCGAGCCCCAGTCCCTGCACTGCAGGCGGGTTCTTTACCGGCGGAGCCGCCAGGGAAGCCCAGGCGTGGCAGTGTGCTCGTCACGACGCTGGCCATGGAGAGTCAGTGTGTGACGGGCACACATCTACTGGGACCCAAGCCTCACGAAGCACTCAGCTTGATTTTCTGAACGTTAAATCACAAGCCAGAGGCATAAAATAACAGAAAGACATTCTCCCACTGGAGCAGGAAGTGAGGGAAACCGAGATTTCTTCGGTAGATTTCAGGGCTTTCTTCCTATGTTCTCCAAAGCACCAAGGGAAAATTGCTCTGATTAACAAGTTTTTCCCTGAAAAAAGTATAAAACGCTTAGAAAAAAGAATTAGAGGGGAACTCAATCTGGTTTTTAATAACTTTTATTGTTTTACCGATTATAAAAATAATATACGTTCTTTGTAGAAAATATGAGTAGTGCAGAATGTCAAGATGCATATAAAGCTCCTTTGTAACCCCGGCACATAAAGATAACCACAGCTGTTATCACAGTGAACCTGTATGCAAACTCTTCTAGAACAGAGGTTGGCAAAGTTTTTCGGCACAGGACCAAACAGTAAATAATTGTTGCACAGGCAACTACCCACTTTGGGTGTAGTGAGAGAGTAGATGTATACACAACACCTAAATGAATGAGCGTGCCCCTGTCCCCACAAAACTGCATTTACGAAGACGGGCAACGGCCTGACTTGGTCCCACCCACAGTTGGCTCACCCCTCTTCTAGAGCGTTCAGTCTGGAGAGGGAAGCGTGGAATTACAAATTCCTACCTCCCCTCCTGCCTTTGACATTCCCATCGCCATCATCCTAATGGAAGAGTCTCATCACTGTTCTCCACGGTCACTGGGAAACATTTACTGGAAGCCTATGGCTATGCCTAGGAACCCCTGGTGGCTCAGATGGTAAAGAGTCTGCCTGCAGTGCGGGAGACCTGGGTTTGGTCCCTGGGTCAGGATGATCCACTGGATAAGGGGATGGCAACCCTCTGCAGTATTCTTGCCTGGAGAATCCCATGGACAGAGGAGCCTGGTGGGCTACAGTCCACAGGGTCACAAGAGTCAGATACGGTGAGTGACTTCACGTTCACTTTATTTTCTTTATGGTTATGCATTCACACCTAGAACGTGTTGAGGGAGCAGCCCCCGCCACCCCCGACCCTTGCTCTCCAAGCGCTACAAGCTGCAAGGAAAGCACTGTTGTTGTTTGGTGGCTGTCTTGTCCAGCTCTTTTGGGACCCCATGGACTGTAGCCCACCAGGCTCCTCTGTCCATGGGACTTCCCTGGCAATAATACTGGATTGTTGCCATTCCTTCTCCAGGGGATCTTCCCGACCCAGGGGTCATACTCAGGTCTCCTGCATTGGCAGGTGGATTCTTTACCACTGAGCCGCCAGGGAAGCAAGGAAATGATTACAGACGGTGAGTAATGACAGGCTTGCCCAGGAGAGTGGTACGGTGCTGTGGGAGCACGCACAGGAGGCCTAACCCCATGGCAGGTTCAGAGACAGTTTCTGAGAAAGGATCCAGGAAGCTGCAGTCTGAACAGGGAGCAAGGAAGGGCTGGCTGAGTGTGGTAACAGAGGAGCGCAGACACGGAGGCCGGGGCACAGAGGCCAGAGGAGCCAGCAGGAGCGGGGCCTGCGGCCTGACGCTCCCTAGGGCACCCGGACTTGGTCCCGCAGGCGGGGGGAAGCAGCAGAAGGGTTTAAGCAGGGAAGTCATGAGATCAGCCTTATTCCAGTGGACCCTGAACTCAGTGCCCCCACCCTAGGCCCCCAGGAAATTTCCCGCTCAGTCCTTGCAATGCATTACTATAGAATAATCTTTTTTTCATTCATTAATTTTGTATTAATTCATTATTTTTTCATTCATTACTTCATTAATGAGAATCCCTTGGACTGCAAGGAGATCCAACCAGTCCATCCTAAAGGAAATCAGTCCTGAATATTTACTGGAAGGACTGACGCTGAAGCTGAAACTCCAATACTTTGGCCACCTGATGCAAAGACCTGACTCATTTGAGAAGACCCTGATGCTGGGAAAGATTAAAGGCAAGAGGAGAAGGGGACAACAGAGGATGAGATGGCTGGATGGCATCACCGACTCAATGGACATGAGTTTGGGTGGACTCCGGGAGTTGATGATGGACAGGGAGGCCTGCCGTGCTGCAGTTCATGGGGTCGCAAAGAGTCGGACACGACTAGCGACTGAACTGAGCCGAATTCATTCATTTATTTGGTTGCCCCAGGTTTGAGCTGCAGCACATGCGATCACCAGTCTTCTTTGCAGCGGGACCTCTAGTCGTGGCAAGCCAGCTCTGAGTCATGGCGTGCGGGATCTAGCCCCCCAGCCAGGGACTGAACCTGCATTGGGAGCATGGAGGCTTAGCCACTGGACCACCAGGGAAGTCCCCATAGTCATCTTCTAAGGATCCTCATCTTGTCATGGCTCTGCGGACACGCCAGAGGTGTGAGGTCACGTCCAGACTGGTAGGTCGCCTGACACTCCGCCTTAGTCTTGCTTTTCTTTAAAGAAAGCCCTTTGCTTCTCCCTGGACACCTCTCGCATCTCCCCATCTTTGTGCTTCGGTGAGAGCTGTGTCTCCACGCAGTGTCCCGACCCGGATTCCATAACCTAGGCCAGCTTCTGGTGCAGCCCACCCTGTCCCTTGCTCCCGTTCAGCTGTGTGAACGCCTGTCTCTCCTCAAATCTTCGAAACACAGGGCCTTTCCTCTTTTGCCCCACATCATGGTCTGTCTGCTGTTAGAGCTGTTTGTGCCTTCACCTTATGGTTTTTCTTTGATGGTGTAGTAGGAAGGAGCCTTGTCTCTTTACTAATAATACCAAGAGCTGTTATTTGTGAAAAAGTTTAATCCATGGCAAGTGATGTGCTAAATATTTTACATATTTTATTTCCTGTTTATGACAACATGGAAGGCCTGTCATAGAACTACTAGCATGTCACAGATGAACATTGATTACCTGCTCAATGTCATCAAGCAAATAAAAGATGGTGCCAGGATTTGAACCAGGTTTACCTGAACCTGGGCTTTTCTGGTGCATCAGTTGGTAAATGCAGGAGACCCAGGTTCAATCACTGGGTTCAAAGAACCCCTGGAGAAGGAAATGGCAACCCACTCCAGTATTCTTGCCTGGAGAACTTCATGGACAGAGGAACCTGGTGGGCTACAGTCCACGGGGTCGCAAAGGTCGGACACAGCCGATCGACTTTCACTTTTATCTGACGCCAAAGACTGTGCTTCTCTCTGTGGAAGTTCCCATTGCTGCTTAGTACTCGCAGGAAGTTCTGGCTGGCAATAGTGTGATAAGAGGAAGATTTTCTAAGGATTTCTATGCCTCTAGAACAATTCTATCTAAAACTTGAGCTTCAAATAAAAAAACAAAAAAATAAAAAAACAAAAAAATAAATAAATAAAATAAAACTTGAGCTTCACTGGCATTGCCTGATGACCAATTTTCTACTTAGCATGGGTAACAAACTCGTCTTTCTAGTGAAGATGGTGACCCACAGAAAAAGATCTATCAACATTAAGATTGTTTGGCTTAGCAAATAAAAATACAAGCGGCCCAGTTACATTTGAAGTTCAAATTAAAAAAATGAATAATTCTTGTTAGGCTACAAAAATTATTCATTCTTTTACCTGAACTTCAAATTTAACTGAGCCTCCTATATTTTTTCTGGCAATCCTAATGGACAACTTAGGAAAAGTAATAAGTATCTCATTACTGTGGTATTATGTCCCATAGTACCAAAGAGGAAAGCTAGAGCTGGCTAAAACCTTTTTATTTTTTTCTAAAAAATTTAATTTCTGATACTTAAAAAATGTAAAGTCTGGGACTTCCCTGGCAGTCCAGCTGTTAAGACTCCAAGCTTCTACTTCCGGTGTCTCGGACTCCATCTCTGGTTGGGGAATTAAGATGCCATGTGCTGTGTGACTAGTCCAAAAAAAGTAAAGCTTAAAAGAATAACAAACATGGGCAATTTGTTACTCACATCATAATGAAAATAATACTTACAAAGAATGTAGAAATAGGGGACTTCCTGGTGGTTCAGTGGTTGATAGTCTGCCTTCCAGCACAGGGGAGGCAGGTTCGATCCACGGTCAGGGAACTAAGATCCGCCTGCCACGTGCCACGGGGCAACGAAGCCACGCGCCACAGCTCCTGAGCCCATGGGCCCCCACCCAACACAACTAGAGACGCCCACGTGCCACAACTAAGGCTCAAGGCAGCCAAATACATATTTTTTCCAACGTAGAAATAAATATACATATATGAAATATACATGGGATATGAAAAAACACCTAATCTTGCCACCCAGAGGCAATCAGTGATAATGCTTACAACTCGTATTTTAGCAGCCTTCAACTTGGAAAGTTAAAATGGGAACAACCAGGATGCCGGAGTGCTTCGTAGGGGAAACGAGTACTTTCAACTTACCTGCTTTTAAACTGAAGAATAGAGAAAGCAAATTTGTCTGCAGTGAAAGCCGAAGACTTCCTCCCCACCTCCGTGTATACTTCATTCATGAAGAGAGTGGGGGGAGAAGAGAAATAGGGAGAGAAAAGAAAGGAGGTGGGCACGATGGAGAGAGAGGAAAAGATGGGAGAGCCGCGGCAGAGCAGGAAGCAGGGAGGGCGAAGGGACAGACGCGATGGAGAGTTTCAGCAGAGACAGAGACAGGGGGAGACACACAGAGTGAGAACTTCCGTCCGTTCTGACGTGAGGGCTGGATTATTTGTCATCTGCTCAGGGCAGAAGAAAAATAAACTGGAAACAGATGAAGAGAGATTCAAGTTAGATAACAGCTAATTTGCTGGGAGCTCAGATCCTGGGAGCCCAGGTACAGAGGGTTAAAGTGAAGTTTTCTTTGTCTGAATATTCTTTTTAGGGAAGCATAACGTGTGGAAAAGTGCACACATCATAAACGTGCAACTTGATGAGTTTTCACAAAGTGAACACAATACTGGACCCACCACCCAGAGCAGGAAACAGGGGCGCTTAGCACCCTCGCGTCTCCCGCTTCCTATGCCCCACCGGTCACGACCCCTTGAAAAATATTACTCTCCTGACTTCTACGTGATGGGTTAGTTTTGCCTGTTTGTTTTTGAACCTCATGTTACGTGTACAATGAGATGGTACCATATATACTCTTCAGGGTCTGGCTTCTTTGGCTCAGTGTTATGCTTATAGGATATGTCAGTGTTGCTTTGGGGGCAACAGTTCATTGCCGTTGACATCACAACGTTCCGTTGCATGAGTAGGCAACAATTCCGTCACCCCGTGTACTGTTGAGGGATATTTGGGACTGCTTCCAGTTTATGGCCATTAAGAGTAATGACCATTTTGGAACATGTCTTTTAGTGCACACAAATTATCTTAGAACTTTAGTATCTTTTTCAAGTTTGTAGGATTTTTAGCAGTGTCCCCTTTTCAGCCCTGTTGAGAGTAATTTGTGCTAATGGGAGAAAATATTTGTGGTGTATTTGATAAGTGTTTACTATCTAGAATATTTAAGGAACTCTAACAACTAAAAGACAAACAACCCAATCTAAAAATGACCAGAAGACTTGAATAGACATTTCTTCAAAGAAGATACAGAAAAAGCCAATAAGCCTAAAAAGCTGCTCAACATCACTAGTCGCTGTAGAAATGCAAATCAAAGTCACAATGAGATAGCACTTCATACCAGCTGGGATGGCCATTATAAATAAACAAAACACAAACAAGAAAATAACAAGTGTTGGTTGGGATATGGAGAAAGTGGAACTCTTGTACCATGCTAGTAGAAATGTAAAATGGTGCAGCCGGTGTGAGGAACAGCAGTTAAGAACCCACCTGCCAGTGCAGGGGACACTGGTCTGGGAATATTCCACATCCTAAGGTGCCATTGAGCCCAGGCACCACAGCCACGCGCCCTGGAGCCTGCAAAGGGAGAAGCCACCACAACGAGCGGGCTGTGCACCGTGATGGAGAGCAGCCCCTGCTCGCTGCAGCTAGAGGAAGCCTGCAAACAGCCACAGAGACCCCGTGCAGCCAAAAATGAACACATGGAATTTAAAAATGTAAGCAGAGTGTTAGCGTAGGGCCCAGCAATTCTGCTCTTAGGTATATACTCAGAAGAATGGAAATCAAGCATCTGTACGTGAATGTTCATAGCAACAGTGTTCACAATAGGGAGAAACAACCCAAACGTCTGCCGACAAGTGAACAGGTAGAGCCACACAGGGGAACGTTATCCAGTCATGAAAAGAGTTTGGTTGCACAAATCTGTGAATGGACTAAAACCACGCGTGTGTTGCTTCAGTGGTGTCTGACTCTCTGTGACCCCATGGACTGCAGCCCGCCAGGCCCCTCTGTCCATGGGATTCTCCAGGCAAGAATGCTGGAGTGAGTTGCTGTGCCCTCCTCCAGGGGATCTTCCTGACCCAGGGATCAAACCCACGTCTCTTACATCTCCTGCTTTGACAGGTGGGTTCTTTACCACTAGCGCCACCAAAAAACTTATACTCAGGATCAAAACTGAAGCACTGAGTGATTCACTGTCTACATGATCAATCTGTAGCTTATTTTGTACTGTCTCTAGGAGGATGTGAATAAAACGTGATGTCTAAGGACGTGTTTTTTAGGATCTCGCTGGTGGTCCAGGGGTTAAGGCTTCGCCTTCCCATGTGGGGGGTGCAGGTTCCATCCCTGGTTGAGGGGCTAAGATCCCACATGCCTCATGGCCAAAAAAACAGAACATAATACAGAAGCAATATTGTAATTAATTCAATAAAGACTTCCGTAAAAGAAGGGTGTGTTTTAAGAGACAGTAGAGCCTGAAATTGAAATACTGAAGTTCTGGGGAATTCCCTGGTGATTCGGTGGTTAGGCCTCGGGGCTTTCACTGCCAAGGGCCCAGGTTCAATCCCTGGTCAGGGAGCTAAGATCATGCAAGCAGCAAGGTGCAGTCAAATACAATAAATACATAAAATACTGAAGCTCTGGGTCAATTTCACACACTAAATCGTGAGTTTGAAGTGAGGCGTGGGTCTCCTGGAATAGCGTCTGGCAGCTCCTAAGGGAGGCTCATTAGCTTTGCTTCAATCCATTGTAATCTGCTTTCAAACCTCTTTGACTTCATTTAGGAAAGTCCTGCAGCTAGCAAGCCTGGTTGTGAAATATTTACAAACCCTAATATAGCATTTACACTACTGTTAAGATATGTTGATAATGTTGAGACTGACTCAGGCCAACACTGTGTCACAGGGATCCTGACAGATTTAATACGTATAAGGTTTTCCTCGTCTCACCCTCAGATGATCCTTCTGCCTTTTAAAGGAAATATCCCTTCCAAGGCATTCTTTCATGCTCGCCCCTTCCTTTCATTCCAAAGCTTCTTCCCTTAACGCGGCTTCTGCTCCACCAGCTCAAGATCATTCCAGTGTATCTGACGAGAGCTCAGGCTTTGAGAAACGCGATGCTGGAATGCCATCTGGCTCACCATTCGATGTGTCCAGGCAGACACACTGAAGATTATCTCCAGGAAGGAAGAAAAATAGAAGACCGTCTCAGAACTATTTATACAACTCGACTGCAGGCTCTGGCCTGGAAAATAAGAAACTAGGACTTTACGGGTTCTGATTGCATTTCCTCTTTCCTGTATTTCATGAAGTTTAAATTATAACCGGCTGTTTCAGAAGATATAAAAATCCTGAATTCCATCTTCTTCCATATTAACAGAATACCAACCCCTTGGGGAATCTTTTATTAGTGGAGGTTTTCAGTAATGACTCTCCTAAAATCACACTGTAAAGTAAGCACTAAGCTACATCTCATTACCTATCTACCTCATTTGCCTCTCGAATGTAGCGATGAAAGGGGCTTCTGTCTCTGAAATGCATCTCCTAATGAGGATGTTTGCCTGGGTACCAACAGTGACATTGTTTTCTGCTTGTTTAATGATGATGTGGAGGAGAAGGAGGATGGTGATGATGGTGAAAGCTTCCTTTCCTCCAGCTCTTATTAAAGATCATGTCATTACCCACTATTTGGGGCTTATTCTTTTGCTCATCTTTACTTCTCAAAATATCCCCAAATCATTCCTGGTGGCTTCAAAGGCATTTTACATTTGGCACTTAATTTGATTTAATTTTAATTTCATTCTTATAGCCTGTAGGAAAAACACCACTCTGAAATTCATCAGCTGCAATGAGTCTGATATCGTGTCCATCCATCATCTCTCCCCTCTCTGTTTGGTAGGTTAATCCTCCATGTGTTTCCAATAAAGTGAAATGAAGTGAAAGGTGTTCAGTCGTGTCCAACTCTTTGCAACCCCATGGACTATACAGTCCTTGGAATTCTCCGGGCCAGAATACTGGAGTGGGTAGCCTTTCCCTTCTCCAGTGGATCTTCCTAACCCAGGAATTGAACCGGCGTCTCTGGCATTGCAGGCAAATTCTTCACCAAATGAGCTATCAGAGAAGCCCATAAGCTGGTGGGAAAACATGGCATTGTAGCTACGTTTGTACAAACCCTGTTCTGTGATACAGAAAGTCACTGGGTTTCGTTTAGTTAATATGCTAGACTCCAGTTTTCTCTCTCAGTAGGCTTTCTGCATTCTTCTCCCAGAAAGACTTTCTGTTCTTCCCGTTAATAATCCTCGATGGAGCGTCTACTGTTTTCTAAGCTCCATGCTGGGTACTGGAGTCACGGAGATAAGCAGAACCTGGTTTTTATCCCCAAGTAACCAAAATCGAATACAGAACAAGCCATGTAAATAAATAGCTGCAATACAGTGAAACAAGAGCCTCTTGAGAAGAGTGGCATACTGTGGAGGAGGAATGACGTGTAAGCTATAACATCTTATTTTGTTCTTTGACCACTGTTTCGGTTTCTAGTATTTGATGATGAAATCATTTTTATTTTACTATTTCATATACCTTTAGAATCTCCTTGTTTTCAACGTTTATGTTTTTCACCTTTTATTATAACACTCTACCTTTTGCGTGTCTCACAGATGAATATAACCTTCTGTTGCATCCATTGGATTTTTATTTGGGATCTAGGTATCAGGTGAAGAGAGAGATTTGGGAGGAGAGATAATGCCGTGAAAAGTCTTGCTGGCAATTGCTGGGATCAGGTAGTGGTGCTCCACACCCTCCAGTAAAGCCGCTTCAGGCTCTTAGGAGAAAGGCACAACAGAATGAGTCAGAAGGCCCTAGAGGGAATCCTCTTTATGGCTGGAGCATAAAGAGAAGAGAGAAAAAGGCGGCTTGGATGGCTAGAGAAGAGTCATCCCTGTCTCTTTCAAGTGAACCACAGGACACGCACACTCCCCTGTAAACAAATCACTGCCTGCAGGCAGCCTCATGGTCCAGACGAAGCCTCTTTAAGAAAGAAAAGCAGGCGAAAGACCCCACACGCTCTTCCTTCCTATTGTGAGGGACTGGGAGTGAAATGACAAGAATGCCAGAAATATTTGGAAAGCATTTAAGGCCTTGACTGATGACATCATACATTCTCAGAGGGAAATGGAGAGTTCTAGTCTCCCCTGGGACTCAGCTGGTAAAGAATCCACCTGCAATGCAGGAGACCCCGGTTCGATTCCTGGGTTGGAAAGATTCCCTGGAGAAAGGATAGGCTCCCCACTCCAGTATTCTGGCCTGGAGAATTCCATGGACTGTGTAGTCCATGGGGTCTCAGAGTCGGACACGACTGAGTGACGTTCACTCGCCGCAGTCTCCCCCTGCACCTGGGTGGGTGGGAGAGGGGAGCTTCAGCCTGAGGATTCTTTGCCCCGACTGGTGTTGAAGGTAGTCTGGTGACAGGTCTCAGGGAAAGAGCCCGCAAGCTTCCGTAACTTTTTAAAAGGCAATTGTCCAAGGCAGTGAGTGAGTCTGAACACCACAAGCTGTCTGTCCACGGGGACCAAGAGCCCCGACTTGGGGGCACAAGCAGAGGGCTGGGGCCGGGGTGCGGCTAGAAACCCAGGAAGGCCGAGGCGCTTTGCCTGTGCTGCGTGGCCTTCGAGGGCTGGTGGCCTCAGCTGTGCGGTCAGCCCGGGGCACTCTACAAAGCATACAAAAGTGGAAATGACAAAAGGATGAAATTTAAAAACTGTATACGTCTGTTCTTTTCTTCCAGTGCCCCAGTGGGTTTCTGGTGCGTCTCTAGGGTGCATGGGCCCACTCCGAAGGCCACAGGAGATAACACAGAGAGCAAGCATAAGCACTTCTGCTGTGCACCCCACCACCATGGTTATCTCAAGAGGAAAGCGCCTGCACCATTGTTTGAGCAGCGCCCTGAACCCACTGCTTTCTTCAGGGAAGAGTCTTTTTGCCTAAAAGAACAGCTGGCAACTAGGGTCATTCAGACTTGGCTGCTTGGCAGGCACGTTCTTGAAAATGAATCAAGTGAGCTTGTCACACCAAGGAAAAGCAACCCACAACATTCATCTCTTTGATGCTACATAGTCAGGCACTCAGTCGTGTCCAACTTTTTGTGATCCCATGGACGGCAGCCCACCAGCCTCCTCTGCCTGTAAATTACCCCAGCATGCATACTGGAGTGGGCTGCCATTTCCTCCTCCAGGGGATCTTCCCCACCCAGGGATGGAGCTCGAGTCTCTTGCCTCTCCTGCAGGCAGATTCTTTACTGCTTGAGCCACCGGGGAAGCCCCTTGTTTCTTTGAACTTTCTAAGCAAACATTAGATTTTTAAAAATCTTGTGTCAGGCATCATAAGCTTGATGGTATCACAATAAAAAGACTTTTCAGATGATGTTGGTGCTGATATTAATGCCATGTTGGATATTGTGTAATGAAATGGGTCAACATTTGGAAGAGGTCCACAACTTAGTGGACCAATGTTTTCTGAATAGTCCACGCATGATGTTGTAAAATTATGCCAGGGTATGGACAGGAGATCCCTTCAAAGTGCCTGTGGTCCCTCCCACCCACAGTTCATACCTTGAAGCCTAATCCCCAGTGCGATGGGACTTGGGGGGTGATTTGCTACACAACCTAGTCCTCATAAATGGGATCAGAGCTCTGACCGAGAATTCCCTCACCTTCCGCCACCTGAAGACACAGTGAACCGTCGTCGGTCTGTGAGCCAGGAAGCCGGCTCCCACCCAACAGTGAGCCTGAGGCTGCCTTGAACTTGCACTGAACACAGCTTCCGGAACCGTGAGGAGCGCACGTCTGTTGCTGATAATCCACCTCGTCTCTGGTATTTCTGTGATAGCAACTTAGTTACAATGAGGTAATTGCACCTCATTTAACAGCTTGTTATGATTCATCATAAAGTCACAATAACCCCTTTTTTTTTGGTTTAATGCCACAAAGATATATTCACTTCAGCTGTGTTTGTCCTCCATTTTTAGTTTTTCTCTGAAATTGCTTTCTACAATGTGACCTACAGTAACATCTGTGTCATTAAGGAAACCATGGGACAGATAATACCAAGAAGATGAAGAATTAAGATAAACACACAGTTAATTTAAAGGAGAACACTTTGCATGAATGTTTTATGAAGTTTTCTGAGGAAGGTAGTGTGGTTGGGGGCTCTTCTGACTGGTTGCCTGAGCTCTGTGCTTAGTCCCTCAGCCGTGTGCAACTCTTTGCCACCCCATGGACTGTAGGCTGCCAGGCTCCTCGTCCATGGCAGGGGATTCTCCACGCAAGAAGACTGGAGTGGGTTGTCATGCCCTCGTCCAGGAGATCTTCCCAACTCAGGGATCGAACCCGGGTCTCCCACACTGCAGGCGGATTCTTAACTGTCTGATCCCCCAGGAAGCCCAAGAATACTGGAGTGGGTAGCCCATCCCTTCTCCAGGGGATCTTCCCAACCCAGGAATGGAACTGGGGTCTCCTGCATGGCAGGCAGATTCTTTACCAGCTGAACTACCTGGGAAGCCCATAAGAAAAGCCATGGGACAGTTAAACATCAAGAAGATGAAGAATTAAGATAAATACTCAGTTAATTTAAAGGAGAACACTTTGCATGAATGTTTTATGAAGGTTTCTGAAGAAGGTAATGGGGTGGGGAGGGCTCTTCTGATTGGTTGCCTGAGTTCCACATTCACTTAATTCGGCCAAGCTGTTATCTCCTTTGGAGATAACGTGGGGATTTTTTTAAGTGAAAACAAACAAACAGAAACCTTTATTTATAGCTAACATCACTAAAGCAGTATGTACAAACATCAACTAACAAAAGGAGGCAATCTGAAGCAAAAGTAAGACTTTTCATGCAAATTGCACTTTTCATTTTCATGCTGACAATATACACTGCACAGATCTTTGCTCTGGATTTTATAAATCTTATAAATCTCATTTTGGAAACAAATAAATCTGTGGCATGTCCAGGGGGTAGCAAGACTACAGAGATTAGGAAGGCTGTGTGGTAAAGAAAATTTTTTGTTTGTTTCTTTAAAAAAATTTTTTTTCCTTGGCCACACCTCACAGCATACAGAACTTCCTGACCAAGAATCTAACCCCCATTCCCCTGCAGTGGAAGTACTGAGTCTTAACCATTGGGCCACTGGGGAAGCACCAAGAAATTTTGTTCCAAATAGGAAAAGGAGTACGTCAAGGCTGTATATTGTCACCCTGCTTATTTAACTTATATGCAGAGTACATCATGAGAAACGCTGGGCTGGAAGAAGCACAAGCTGGAATCAAGATTGCCGGGAGAAATGTCAATCACCTCAGATATGCAGATGATGGGCTTCCCTGGTAGCTCAGAGGGTAAAGTGTCTGCCTGGAATGCGGGAGACCCAGGTTCAATCCCTGGGTCGGGAAGATCCCCTGGAGAAGGAAATGACAACCCACTCCAGTACTCTTGCCTGGAGAATCACACGGAGGGAGGAGCCTGGTGGGCTACAGTCCATGGGGTTGCAAAGAGTCGCACACGACTGAGCGACATACTATATGTGCAGATGACACCACCCTTATGGCAGAAAGTGAAGAGGAGCTAAAAAGCCTCTTGATGAAAGTGAAAGAGGAGAGCGAAAAAGTTGGCCTAAAGCTCAACATTCAGAAAACGAAGATCATGGCATCCGGTCCCATCACTTCATGGGAAATAGATGGGGAAACAGTGGAAACAGTGGCTGACTTTATTTTTGGGGCTCCAAAATCACTGCAGATGGTGACTGCAGCCATGAAATTAAAAGACGCTTACTCCTTGGAAGAAAAGTTATGACCAACCTAGATAGCATATTCAAAAGCAGGGACATTACTTTGCCGACTAAGGTCTGTCTAGTCAAGGCTATGGTTTTTCCTGTGGTCATGTACGGATGTGAGAGTTGGACTGTGAAGAGGGCTGAGCACTGAAGAATTGATGCTTTTGAACTGTGGTGTTGGAGAAGAGTCTTGAGAGTCCCCTGGACTGCAAGGAGATCCAACCAGTCCATTCTGAAGGAGATCAGCCCTGGGATTTCTTTGGAAGGAATGATGCTAAAGCTGAAGCTCCAGTACTTTGGCCACCTCATGCGAAGAGTTGACTCATTGGAAAAGACTCTGCTGCTGGGAGGGATTGGGGGCAGGAGGAGAAGGGGACGACCCAGGATGAGATGGCTGGATGGCATCACGGACTCGATGGACATGAGTCTGAGTGAACTCCGGGAGATGGTGATGGACAGGGAGGCCTGGCGTGCTGCGATTCATGGGGTCACAAAGAGTCGGACACGACTGAGCGACTGAGCTGAACTGAACTGAACTGATGAGAGGTACAGGTGGCACAGTTGTAAAGAACCCGCCTGGAAATACAAGAGAGTGGGGCTCGGTCCCTGGGTGGGGAAGACCCCCTGGAGAAGGAAATGGCTACTCGCTCCAGTATTCCTGGCTGGAAAATCCCACGGAGAGGAGCCTGGCGGGCTGCAGTCCATGGGGTCACAAAGAGTCGGAAATGGCTGAGTGAGCAGAGGAGAGAGATTTTACTGTCATGCACACTGGTTTCCTGGGGTTATTTCCATCCCCTTCTCACAGGATGAGATTCAGTCATGTTTACACACAGTGTCATGGCAAACATGTGGTATTTACCTTGTCACTAGGATGAGTAGTTCAGTCTTGAACTGGACTGCCTGAGATAGTAGCCACTGATCATATGTGGCTATTCAGATTTAAATGTAAATTAATTAGAATTAAAAATAAAATGTACAATTCACTTCCTCTTTCTCAGCCAGCCGCGTTTCAAGTGCCTGATGCCTCCCTCCTATGGTTAGCGGCTGCCATATTGGAGATGCTGGTGTAGAATATCTCCCTCATCAGGGCAAGTCCTATTGAACTGTGTTTACTGAGAACACAATCTGTAGTTCTCATTTTTTGTTATATGGCTGTATGAAGATCATACCTGATTTTTTAAAAAATATATTAGTAATCTGAAAAATTAGTTACATGAGAAAAAAGAATGAGTTTTTATTTTGGAATTCCCTTTAGAAACTCATGTTTTTAAAGTAAGTATGGGGAAAGCAAGTGTTTGCAAAGCGGCTTCTTCCAAGTTGCTTGTTTTACTCCACCAACGTTCGCTTATTCGTCTGAAAGATATTTACTAAGTGCCTTCTGTATGCCAGGTATTCTTCTAGGTTCTGGAACAAAACAAATAAAACCCCTGGCCTCATGGAGCTTCTAGTGTACCCTGTGGGATGAGAGGCAAATGTTATTTCTGTTTCCAGGTTCAGATACAAATATCTGCATGCAGTATTTTGTGCCAAAGCAGGGGATAAAATGAGATGAGATTCCAATTCTTACACTGTTGCTCATGAAGAAGTCACAGAAAGAGGGAAATGCTAAGAATGTAAGTTTTGATTTGCAAAGACCTTCTCATCAGGAAAACCAAAAAAGCCTCGCAAAAAATTTAAAATATTGGTTCTGGAAAACCACTTTTGCCTGACAAAGTGTGTAAGGAACTGAAGCGCGTTTTCCCGTGTCACTGTCTTCCTTAGAGTATCAGCCGCTAGACGTAGCTGTAGTCTCTTCAGTTCAGCTTTCTTCCCCCAAATCCAGCCAGGGAAACCACTGCAGCCCCCGCTGGGCACTTTGGGTAGCAGAAAGCTCACCAAGTTAATCAACAGCAGAGACACAACTTCGCCCGTCCTACCTTTTATTAGTATGTGAATAATAACCTTTATTATAACGTGTGTTATGATTACTCTGTTTACGATATCACATAGCCACAGTCAGAAGTTTAGAAATAACAGATAAGAGTAAAAATATTAAATCAGTTGTACTCCTAATACCCAGAAGATAATCACCATTAGCATTAAAAAACTTTTTTCTGACAGGTACACATTGCTGAATTTATTTGTTTTTCTGAATTGTTTTTGCTGTGCTGGGTCTTGTGGCGGGTGCGGCTGCTGCACCACTGCGCTGCGCGGCCTCGTCGTGGTGGCGTCTCGGGTTGCGGATCCGCGGGCTCCCGGGCCCCTGGGTTTCGGTAGGCCTGGGGCTCAGAGCACGGCTCGGCAGTTGTGGTGCACAGGCCTCGTTGCTCTGCAGCGTGTGGGATCTTCCTCGACCAGGCATGGAACCAGTGTCCCCTGCACTGACAGGCGGATTCTATCCACTAGGGAAGTCCTCACCATTAGCATTTTGATATGTATTCTTTAAGAATTGTTTTCTCTCTCCCCCTCCATATATAAATGTTTCTAGCAAACCAAAATGGTACCATGTATCTCACTCTTTTTATTTAATCATATAGTACAAATAAATTTCATTCAAATAAGTCTAACTCTCCGTCACCATTTTAACAGCTATGTAATATTACATTCAGTGACTATATTCAATAATTTATTTAAGCGCTTGTTGAAAGTTAACATTATTGTAAATGTTTCACCATTATAACCAATACTGTGGTATACAGTCTTATACGTATACTAATATCTTTGTGAAGCTGATTAAATTTTAGCAATCGAAATCTACAAGTGAAATTCTTGGGTCAGAGGTTTGGCCCGTATTTATGACTTCTCCTAAAAGTCACCCAATTCTGTCCCAGAAAAACCATCTATCCCTGCTCCAGCAGTCAGAAGAACGCCCCTTTCCCCAAGATTTACCCAGCATCCTCTTCTTGGGAGATCTTGACCTTTTCTCTCTTTTTCACTCATTGGTGTCCAGTTTGCCCCTGGGACACCCATTCTGCTGTTTGAACTAAAACCATCATGTCTCAACAAAAAGTCTCCTTCTTAGACGTCACCTCCCTCCAGTGTGGATTAATACATGATTGTCAGCCTGGCACCTGGAGGGTCACTAGTTCTGTACTTGATCTTTTTACTGCTCAACATCCTGATAGATGACTTGGAGGAAGTTATAAAAAGCATGCTTGCAAATTTTACTCAACATTTATTTAGCGCCTACCAGATGCCAGGATTTCCCTGGTGGCTCAGAGGATAAAGAATCTGCCTGCAATGCGGGAGACCTGGGTTCAGTCCCTGGGTCTGAAAGATCCCCAGGAGAAGGGCATGGCTACCCACTCCAGTGTTCTTGCCTGGAGAATTCCATGGACGGAGGAGCCTGGGGGGCTACAGCCCTTGGAGTCACAAAGAGTTGGACACGACCGAGCAGCTAACACTCTCACTTTCTTACATAGATGCCAGGCATGATGCCTTGTGCTTAGGAGGTGAATGCAAACGAGCTCTCTTCCTTGCCCTGGAGGAGTTCATGGTGCCTTCAGAGTGCCAGGGCTGGCTTTGGGGCCTTCTGCGCGGCTCATGTAGGAAATGGTAACATTTGCGGCCAAGGGCACCAGCTGCCCGTCCCTTCCACAGGCAGCAGCACGCTGGCTGAGAGACGCTGCCCCACTCAACAAACATTTGCTGAGCGCAGTCTGCCTTCCAGGCCCCGTTCTCCGGAACTGTCCCCTGGAAACTGTCTTGTGGTGGCCTTTCCCCTGGTGCCGCCTCAGCGGACATCTTTGCAGCACCCTTGAACCCAAGCGTCCTCCACTGTGACTCTGCCTTTCCCCACTCAGTTATTTATTTTCTCTGACAATTTCCCAAGAGAAATTTTGGCTGACTCATAGAAAACCAAATGCACTTTGTAGAGCGCTAGGACCCAGACACATCAACCTTAAAGGGAGACAAGCTGTTTCAAATCCTTCTGGGAGGGAACGAGGCAGTGCAGAAATACCTAAGATGGTAAATCCACAGCTCTACTGTGAAGCAAAAATTGCTCTGGAATAGAAAAAGAAATGCTCCAAACTCTAAAGCATTCAGCACTTGGTGATTGACACACGATGCTGTTACTAAATATTAAACCTCCAGAAGCTTCTCAGCAGTACCCCGAGTTCAGCTCTCCCCTCGGTTTTGTTTACTTCTGGGCCATTGACCATCAAGTCGCAGATTTGCTTTATCCTCAGAAAGTGGGATTATTGTAGGAACCAAGAAACCCTCATGTCTGACTGGACTCGACACAAGAAATAGCTGTCTGCCAGGGGCCTCCTGGTCATGTCCTGGCGGGGCCAGAAGGACCTAGAAAAGGCGTCTGTACTTTGAACATTTGGGCATCGGATGCCAAAATCAACAGCCCTTCTTTCCGGAGGAGCACGATCAGCCTGTGATTTGAAGGGTGTGGCCGTGAAACACCCCTTGGCCCAGCTCAGGTTCCCATGCTTTACTCTCTGCACTGGCGCCTGCCATGCTGTTGGGCGCCACAGTCGTTTGCGGTTGATTGGAGCAGAAGAGTTGATCTTTGTCTCTGGGTTTTATGAACCGTGCCCCAGTCCCTAGAGGTCAGAGAGGGAGTGGAAGGCCGGCTCAGCCTTCTCGATTTTGTTTCCAGAATCCTACGGCGAAAACAGGAAGACCACTGTGTGTCCACCTTCCCCTCCCCACACTGGTCACACCACTGAGTGCTTACCAACATGCTGGCCCTTCCTTTTCCAAACCAAGCTCTGTTCATATTCCCCACATACAGCTCCCCGGGCTACCCGTGCGCTTAGAAGTGTATGCACAGACAGAGCAGAACACTTTACTTGGGAGCATGGAAGAAGGGTAAGGCCGTGGCATCCTCAGAATGGACTGGAGGCTGTTTGAGCCCTGGTTTGGAAGGGGAAGCACAGGGCAGTCCTAGGCAAGACCTGGGGGCTCCTTGTGCTGTGAGGAGGGGCCAGGCTGAAGGTGACCAGAGGGGGCCCCTGAGAGCAGACAGCCCAGCACAGGGGCCCCACTCGTTTGAGTGTACGCATACACACACACACACACACACACACACACTCTTTTTGCTTTTTAATTAAACGTTTTATAAGGGACTTTCCTGGTGGTCCAGTGGCTAAGACTGACATCCCACCTGCCGTGGACCCCAGCAACTTTGGAGAGCTGCTTTCTCTTTCAGTCTGGGGCCTGAGCAAATGATGTCCTGAGTTGTCATTGCTGGGGGCCCATCCTCCATGCTCTCTTGTGTTTCTGCACATCTTGGGAGTAGATGCTCTGGCAGCCCTTTGCCTGGACTGTCGATTCTAGGATGTTTGTGAGGAGAACACCTTCAAAAGGTAGAGACACTGTCTCCGTCCAAAGCAAAGTGTAGGTGTGCTCACCGCCCAGTGTAAGAAAGACAGTGCAGTTGAGCCCTCGTGCCCCAGCTAGAGTCTGTGGGCCACAGTGGAGGATCCACCTGACGAAACTAAGATCCAAGGCAGTGATGTTTCAGTTTCAGTTCAGTCGCTCAGTCGTGTCCAACTCTTTGCGACCCCATGAACTGCAGCACACCAGGCCTCCCTGTCCATCACCAACTCTCGGAGTTTACTCAAACTCACGTCCATTGAGTCAGTGATGCCATCCAACCATCTCATCCTCTGTCATCCCCTTCTCCTCCTGCCTTCAATCTTTCCCAGCATCAGGGTCTTTTCAAATGAGTCAGTTCTTTGCATTAGGTACCCAAAGTATTGGAGTTTCAGCTTCAGCATCAGTCCTTCCAATGAACACCCAGGGACTGATCTCCTTTAGGATGGACTGGTTGGATCTCCTTGCAGTCCAAGGGACTCTCAAGAGTCTTCTCCAACACCACAGTTCAAAAGCATCAATTTTTCGGCGCTCAGCTTTCTTTACAGTCCAACTCTCACATCCATACCTGACTACTGGAAAAACCACAGCCTTGACTAGATGGACCTTTGTTGGCAATGTTTCTGCTTTTTAATATGCTGTCTAGGTTGGTCATAGATTTTCTTCCAAGGAGTAAGCGTCTTTTAATTTCATGGCTGCAGTCACCATCTGCAGTGATTTTGGAGCCCAATAAAATAAAGTCTGACACTGTTTCCACTGTCTCCACATCTAGTTGCCATGAAGTGATGGGACTGGAAGCCATGATCTTCATTTTCTGAATGTTGAGCTTTAAGCCCACTTTTTTACTCTCCTCTTTCACTTTCATCAAGAGGCTCTTTAGTTCCTCTTCACTTTCTGCCATAATGGCGGTATCATCTGCATATCTGAGGTTATTGATATTCCTCCCAGCAATCTTGATTCCAGCTTGTGCTTCATCTAGCCCAGCATTTCGCATGATGTACTCTGCATATAAGTTAAATAAGCAGGATGACAATATACAGCCTTGACGTACTCCTTTCCCAACCTTTATATATAAGGCAGCCAAATAAATAAATAACTATTAAAAAAATTTTTTTACTGAGATAATTGTAGATGTAAATGCAGTTTTAAGAAATTAATACAGAACTTGGACATGTTGGCTGAAGTGTCCACCCACATACATGAAAGCTCCTTCCTGGAGTGACAGGGCGGGCCTCTGGACAGAGGCAGAGAGATTCTAAACTGGAACCTTGTATTCCGTGTCATTGTGAAGTTACATTTATCAAGGAAGGAGGATATGAATGCCATTTAACAGTATGTTAGCTTGACTTACATCTGGATTTATAGACATGGCTGTGGGCCTCTCTTCATACTGTTGCCCTGCAAAGGTTAGGGATGAACGGAGGGCTGAAGGGCAGTTTATTCCCAAGTTAATGACCCCTAGAGATGAAGGTTCTGAATCCTATCTCCAATAGTCTGCTGAGGCCCAGAAAACCTCCTGTGTCTCTTGTGTGTGTGTGTTAAGTTGCTTCAGTCGTCTCTGACTTTTTGCAGCCCCATGGACTGTAACCCACCAGGCTCCCTTGTCCATGGGATTCTCCAGGAAAGAATACCGGAGTGGGTTGCCATGCTTTCCTCCAGGAGAATTTCAGGACCCAGGGAGCCCGGGTCTCCCACATCACAGGCAGACTCTTTACCGTCTGAGCCACCAGGGAAGCCCTCCGCCTCCCCTGGAGAACCTTCTTAAGAAAGGGAGAGGCTGGCTAGGAATACTGGGGACGCTGTGTGGAGAGCAGGGTTTGGGGAAGGTTCTCTTGGCAGGGGCTTCCCAGCTGGCACTAGTGGTAAAGAACCTGGCTGCCAGTGCAGGAGATGGGAGTTGATCCCAGGATGGGGACTATCCCCTGGAGGAGGGCCTGGCAGGTGAGACTGAACTCTTGTTCCCTCCAGATAAATGATCCCTATCTATTTCTCTGCTTTGGTTGTTTGTCTCTTTGGTTCTCTTGCTTTGGGGATTTTCCTTAGCATCCCAGTGAGATTTCACAGGAAAACCACCTGTATGTCTTGGCTAAGCTGAGAGGCTCAGGGGAAGGTGTACCTGTGGGCTTGGGTAGATGGCCAGGTCCGAGCCTGCGATGAGACTGGGCTGGGGGAGCCTGGAAGCATTTTGCGGCCTCTGCTTCCTTGCCCTTTATGGCAGCTTCAGGCACTCAGGGCCTGGTCCTGTCCCACCCCGGTGCCCAGGGTGTGTGTGCTCAGACAGGGTTTCTTAAACGGATGAACAAATATCCTCATATCACATGCTACTCCAAGTAAACAACCAATGAATTGTTAACTAAAAGAATTTTTCTTAAGTAAGTATTGTCGTTCAGTTGCTCAGCCGTGTCCGACTCTCTGCAACCGCGTGGACGGCAGCACGCCAGGCCTCCCTGTCCCTCACCATCTCCCAGAGCTCACTCAAACTCATGTCCATTGAGTCGGTGATGCCATCCAACCATCTCATCCTCTGTCGTCCCCTTCTCCTCCTGCCTTTAATCTTTCCCAGCATCAGGGTCTTTTCCAATGAGCCGGTTCTTTGCATCAGGTGGCCAAAGTATTGGAGCTTCAAGTTCAGCATCAGTCCTTCCAATTAAATATTACTAATAATTATGATTAACAATAAATATAAATAAATTACCTATATACATAGTGTATTATAATTATATAAATAATATGCACCCATAGTAATAAAATATAATTAATAATTATTGTTAATTTTGTTGACGTCTAACTAGGAAACAATAAACTATTTAGACCATTTCACTGAATTTATTGGAACTAAATTTACAACCAGAAAGTTTCACCACTTTGTCTAAAGAGAGAGAAAACTAATTGTGATGTTACTAAACTGAAAAGAGGGGGAGATTTAAATATAGCTGCAAGCAAACACATCATTATTTCTTCCTGGTTTTAGTATATGGAGCACCAGGTTCCAAATTGTTTGCAGTGTCCTTGATGGGTGTGACCTTCCGTATGATGTTTACATGTAAATATTTGTAGGATGAGTTCAACCACCGAGATAAGCACCCTTGCTTCTAGGTCAGGCCTTCCAAGTAAGGCTGCTCAGGTTGTCTCTTCATATATTTATTTCAAGCTCTTGCAAAGGTTTCTAAATTGCTGTCTCAGCGCTTGTGTTTGCAATATCTTATAGTTAACAGCCCTACTCTTTTATCAAATTTACCAAGTGCTACATACATCTGAACTTCCTGATGTTCAAGCTGGTTTTAGAAAAGGCAGAGGAACCAGAGATCAAATTGCCAACATCCGCTGGATCATCGAAAAAACAAGAGAGTTCCAGAAAAACATCTATTTCTGCTTTATTGACTATGCCAAAGCCTTTGACTGTGTGGATCACAATAAACTTGAAAATTCTTCAAGAGATGGGAATACCAGACCACCTGACCTGCCTCTTGAGAAACCTATATGCAGGTCAGAAAGCAGCAGTTAGAACTGGACATGGAACAACAGACTGGTTGCAAATAGGAAAAGGAGTACGTCAAGGCTGTATATTGTCACCCTGCTTATTTAACTTCTATGCAGAGTACATCATGAGAAACGCTGGACTGGAAGAAGCACAAGCTGGAATCAAGATTGCCGGGAGAAATATCAATAACCTCAGATATGCAGATGACACCACCCTTATGGCAGAAAGTGAAGAGGAGCTAAAGAGCCTCTTGATGAAAGTGAAGGAGGAGAGTGAAAAAGTTGGCTTAAAGCTCAACATTCAGAAAACGAAGATCATGGCATCTGGTCCCATCACTTCATGGGAAATAGATGGGGAGACAGTAGAAACAGTGTCAGACTTTATTTTGGGGGCTCCAAAATCACTGCAGATGGTGACTGCAGCCATGAAATTAAAAGACGCTTACTCCTTGGAAGGAAAGTTATGATCAACCTAGAAAAGCAGAGACATTACTTTGCCAACTAAGGTCCGTCTAGTCAAGGCTATGGTTTTTCCTGTGGTCATGTATGGATGTGAGAGTTGGACTGTGAAGAAGGCTGAGCACTGAAGAATTGATACTTTTGAACTGTGGTTTTGGAGAAGACTCTTGAGAGTCCCCTGGACTGCAAGGAGATCCAACCAGTCCATTCTGAAGGAGATCAGCCCTGGGTGTTCTTTGGAAGGACTGATGCTAAACCTGAAACTCCAGTACTTTGGCCACCTCATGAGAAGAATTGACTCATTGGAAAAGACTCTGTTGCTGGGAGGGATTGGGGGCAGGAGGAGAAGGGGACGACAGAGGATGAGATGGCTGGATGGTATCACCAACTCGATGGATGTGAGTCTGAGTGAACTCCTGGAGTTTGTGATGGACAGGGAGGCCTGGCGTGCTGCGGTTCATAGGGTCGCAAAGAGTCGGACACGACTGAGCGACTGAACTGAACTGAATGTACCACTGATACTTGGCCAGAATTTATTGATACATTACCATGACTTAGTGCCATGCATACATATGCATACTTATCCACAGCAATTAAAAATGGTAAGACATTTAGATCAAAGGAGTAGAAGTGAGAGTCCAGAATTAAACCCATATATCTAGGGCTAATTGACAAGGTTGTCAGGACAAAAAAGTTGGAAAGAATGAGCTTTCAACATATGATATTGGGACAGCTGGATATCTGGAAGCAAAAGAACGAGTTGGACTTCTATTTTACAGCATAGACAAAAATCAACTAATGTGGACCGAAGACCTAAACTTAGAGGCTAAAACTATACAATTCTCAGAAGGAAATATAGGGGTAGATCTTCCTGACTTCCCTGGTGGCTCAGATGGTAATCTGCCTGCAAGCAGAAGACCAGGGTTCAGTCCCTGAGTTGGGAAGATCCCCTGGAGAAGGGAATGGCAACCTACTCCAGTCTTCTTGCCTGGAGAATCTCATGGACTGGGGAGCATGGCAGGCTATAGTCTGTGGGGTTGCAAAGAGTCAGACACGACTGAGCGACTAACACTTTCATTTTCTTTCACTTTCTGACCTCAGATTTGGCAATGGATTCTTAGAAATTACCTAGAAAAGTACAAGTAACAAAATGAATTGAACTCATAAAAATTAAGAAATATTTGTGTATCAAAGGGCAATCAAGAAAGTTAAAAGACTGTACACAATAGAAGAAAATATTCAAAAACATGTATCAGATAAGACACTTGCCTCCAGAATGTATAAAGAACTCTTAGAACTCAGCAATAGAGATGATACAAACAACTAAATTTTAAAATGGGCAAAAACTTTGAATAGACATTTCTCTAAAGATATATAAACAACCAACAAACACATGGAAAGATGCTCAACATCATTAGTCATTAAGGAAATGTAAGTCAAAACCACAGTGAGATGTATTTCACACCCAGAAAGATGGCTACCATAAGAAAAAAAACAAAAAACAAAATAAACCAACAACAACAAGTGTTGGCAAAGATGTGGAGAAATTGGAACCTCATTCCCTGCTGGTAAGAATGTAAAATGGTGCAGCCACTGTTGGAAACAGTTTGGCAGTTCCTCAGAAAGTTAAGCATAGAATTATCATAGCATCCAGTAGCCTAGAACTGATAATAGGTGCTTCAACAAATACATATACATGGACGTTCATGCCTGCACTATCCACAAGGGCCAAATGATGGAGACCGCCATGTCCCTCAGAATATGGATGGATAAACTAATGTGGTATATCCACACAGGGTATATAATTCACCCAAATGCCACAGTGCATAGTTCAGTTGGTAAAGAATCCACCTGTTAACGCAGGAGACCCTGGTTCAATTCCTGGGTCGGGAATCTCCACTGCAGAAGGGATAGGCTACCCACTCCAGTATTCTTGGGCTTCCGTTGTGGCTCAGCTGGTGGAGATCCGCCTGCAGTGCGGGAGACCTGGGTTCGATCCCTGGGTTGGGAAGTCCTCTGCAGGAGGGCATGGCAAGCCACTCTAGTATGCTGGCCTAGAGAGTTCCATGGAGTGAATAGACCATGGGGTCGCAAACAGTGGGACATGACTGAGCGAGTTTCACAATGTGGATGAATCCCTGAAACATGACGCTAAGTGAAAGAAGCCAGGCACGAAAGGTCATAGAGTTTATGCTTCCATTTATACCATGTGTCCAGAAGAGGTAAATCCATAAAGACAGGAAGCAAATTAGGGGTTGCCATGGGGTGGGGATGTTGAGTGACTGCGTAACGGGTCCAGGGCGAGGTGATGGGACTAAACTGTGGGGATGGCTGCAGAACACTGTGAGAGTAATAGACGCCACCGGACCCCACACTTTTGCTCTGTTTATTTATTGGCCACGCTGCACGGCTTGTCAGATCTTGGTTCCCCAACCAGAGACGGAACCTGGGCCCCCAGCAAAGAAAACAGTCCTAACCTCGAGACCCCCAGGGAGGTCCCTGAACTCTATGTTTTCACATGGTTACTTTTATGTTATGTGAATTTTACTTCAATAAAATAAAGGGAAAAGGTGACAACAGCCGGGCCCTTCCTCGTCCCTCTCCCAGACCCCTGTGTGGAGCTGCCTCGGTGGGAGCGAGCCCCTGGCCCCACAGACTCTCTGCTCATCCTCCTGGTGCTGAGCCGTCCTTGGGCGCGGGCAGCACAGGGCGGCCCTGTCCCGACGTTTCCTGGTGCTCGGGGAAAAGTCACACCCTGCCGGGCAGCACCCCGTCTCCCTGCGTCCCCGTCTTGGTCTCCCCCAGCTCTCTGCTGAGCAGATCTTGGAAGCCATCTAAGAACTCGCTACATTGTTTGGGGAGCCCAGGGTAAAGGGAAATTGCTGTGAAAAGATGAAGAATTTCAAGATGGGGACACAGAGCGTCCAGACAAGCTCAGGGCTCTGCATTCCTGAGCAGGGTGTTCCGTCCGCCCAGGTCCCACGCTCCGGCGGTTCCCCATCACGGCTCCTGTTTCGGGCTCTGTCGTCGCCCTTTAAGCACCGTAACACCGTCCCTCTCTGATGATGATGACTGCTGTACCCTGTCCCAGCGGCCTGGGACCACTCAGCCGGCTTCCGAAGCCACGTCAGCGTAACGTCCGCCCGGGCTTTCTCCTGCCACCCTTTCCTGCACGTTGCTGGGCACCCACTTCGCCTGAGCCTTCAGTGAGCCCAGCAGAAAGCTCACTTGTCTCCAGAGCTCACTATCGGAACAGGAGAGATGGGCCTGAATGTGAGGGGCCTGGGGGGACGCACGGCAAGACAAGACCGCGGCCCTGCACCAGTGCAGGGCTTGGGCTTGGTGGGCTCCAGTCCTCTTCAAGTCGAGAGTCTATGTTGAATCTCAGTCAGTTCAGGCGCTCAGCCGTGTCCGACTCTGTGACCCCATGGACTGCAGCACGCCAGGCCTCCCTGTCCATCGCCAACTCCTGGAGTTCACTCAAACTCACATCCATTGAGTCGGTGATGCCATCCAATCATCTTATCCTCTGTCGTCCCCTTCTTCTCCCACCTTCGATCTTTCCCAGCATAAGGGTCTTTTCCAGTGAATCAGTTCTTTGCATCAGGTGGACAAAGTATTGGGGTTTCAGCTTCAGCATCAGTCCTTCCAATGAATATTCAGGACTGATTTCCTTTAGGATGGACTGGTTGGATCTCCTTGCAGTCCAAGGGACTCTCAAGAGTCTTCTTCAGCACCACAATTCTTTGGTACTCAGATTTCTTTATAGTCCAACTCTCACATCCGTACATGACCACTGGGAAAACCATAGCCTTGACTAGACGGAACTTGGTTGGCAATGTAATGTCTCTGCTTTTCAATATGCTATCTAGGTTGTTCAGAGCTTTTCTTCCAAGGAGCAAGCGTCTTTTCATTTCATGGCTGCAGTCACCATCTGCAGTGATTTTGGAGCCCAAGAAAATAAAGTCTGACACTGTTTCTCCATCTATTTCCCATGAAGTGATGGGACCAGATGCCATGATCTTCATTTTCTGAATGTTGAGTTTTAAGCCAACGTTTTCACTCTCCTCTTTCACTTTCATCAAGAGGCTTTTTAGTTCCTCTTCACTTTCTGCCTTAAGGGTGGTGTCATCTGCATATCTGAGGTTATTGATATTCCTCCCAGCAATGTTGATTCCAGCTTGTGTTTCTTCCAGTCCAGCGTTTCTCATGATGTACACTGCATATAAGTTAAATAAGCAGGGTGACAATATACAGCCTTGACATACTTGTTTCTCAATTTGGAACCAGTCTGTTGTTCCAATTCCAGTTCTAACTGTACCTACTACATACAGACAGATTTCTCAAGAGACCGGTCAGGTGGTCTGGTATTCCCATCTCTTAAAGAATTTTCCACAGTTTATTGTGATCCATACAGTCAAAGGCTTTGACATAGTCAATAAAGCAGAAGTAGATGTTTTTCTGGAACTCTGTTGCTTTTTCGATGACCCAACAGATGTTGGCAATTTGATCTCTGATTCCTCTGCCTTTTCTAAATCCAGCTTGAATATCTGGAAGTTCTCGGTTCATGTACTGTTGAAACCTGGCTTGGAGAATATTGAGCTTTACTTTGCTAGCCTATGAGATGAGTGCAATTGTGCGGTAGTCTGAGCTTCCCTGGTGGCTCAGTGGGCAAAGCGTCTGCCTCCAATGCGGGAGACCCGGGTTTGATCCCTGGGTTGGGAAGATCCCCTGAAGAAAGAAATGGTAACCCACTCCAGTACTCTTGCCTGGAAAATTCCATGGACCGAGAAGCCTGGTAGACTACAGTCCGTGGGGTCGCAAAGAGTCGGACACGACTAAGCGACTTCACTTCACTTCACTTTTGAGCATTCTTTGGCATTGCCTTTCTTAGGGACTGGAATGAAAACTGACCTTTTCCAGTCCTGTGGCCACTGCTGAGTCTTCCAGATTTGCTGGCATATTGAGTGCATCACTTTCACAGCGTCATCTTTTAAGATTTGAAATAGCTCCACCGGAATTCCATCATCTCCACTAGCTTTGTTTGTTGTGATGCTTCCTAAGGCCCACTTGACTTCCCATTCCAGGATGTCTGGCTGTAGGTGAGTGATCACACCATTGTGATTATCTGGGTCATGAAGATCTTTTTTGTATAGTTTTGTGTATTCTTGCCACCTCTTCTTAATATCTTCTGCTTCTGTTAGGTCCATACCATTTCTGTCCTTTATTGAGCCCATCTTTGCATGAAAATTTCCCTTGGTATCTCTAATTTTCTTGAAGAAATCTCTAGTCTTTTCCATTCTATTGTTTTCCTCTATTTCTTTGCATTGATCACTGAGGAAGGCTTTCTTATCTCTCCATGCTATTCTTTGGAACTCTGCATTCAAGTGGATATATCTTTTCTTTTCTCCTTTGTCTTTCACTTCTCTTCTTTTCACAGCTATTTGTAAGGCCTCCTCACACAACCATTTTGCTTTTTTGCATTTCTTTTTCTTGGGGATGGTCTTGCTCCCTGTTTCCTGTACAATGTCATGAACCTCTGTCCATTGTTCTCAGGCACTCTGTCTATCAGATCGAATCCCTTGAATCTATTTCTTACTTCCACTGTATAATCATAAGGGATTTGATTTAGGTCATACCTGAATGGTCTAGTGCTTTTCCCTACTTTCTTCAATTTAAGTCTGAATTTGGCAATAAGGAGTTCATGATATGAGCCACAGTCAGCTCCCGATCTTGTTTTTGCTGACTGTATAGAGCTTCTCCATCTTTGGCTGCAAAGAATATAATCAATCTGATTTCGGTGTTGACCATCTGGTGATGTCCATGTGTAGAGTCTTCTCTTGTGTTGTTGGAAGAGGGTGTTTGCTATGACCAGTGCATTTTCTTGGCAAAACTCTATTAGTTGTTGCCCTGCTTCATTCCACATTCCAAGGCCAAATTTGCCTGTTACTCCAGGTGTTTCTTGATTTCCTACTTTTGCATTCCAGTCCCCTATAATGAAAAGGACATCTTTTTTGGGTGTGAGTTCTAGAAGGTCTTGTAGGTCTTCATAGAACCGTTCAACTTCAGCTTCTTCAGCATTACTGGTTGGGGCATAGACTTGGATTACCGTGATATTGAATGGTTTGCCTTGGAAACAAACAGATCATTCTGTCATTTTTGAGATTGTGTCCTGAGATGTCTGAGAGTCCTGAGAGTATATATTGAATCTAGGCTGGCATGAATTGGTATCCCTATTTTCACAGACTGAGTACATGAGACTCAGAGAGGTTAAGTGACTTCAGCAAGGTCAGAAGCTGCTGACAAGTTTCATTTTTAGTCTAAATGTAACTTAGGAAAACTTAAGACATTCATTTCTTTACTCTTGGTAATACTGGCTCATGTATAGTTACCGGCTAGAACTCTGGTAAGATCAGACTTCTTCTTTTGTTTTAATAGCTTTGCTGGCTAAGTTTCAGTTTCATTTCTTTCTATCGTTTAGGTTTCAGTTCTGTTCTTAGAATATTCTCTTTTCCTTTGTAGTGGTATCATCTGATCCTGTTTATTATAATTGTACTTTTGTGCCCTTGAACTTAATTAAGACACAAAAGTTATTCTCTGGCAGATATTCCTAAACAAAGAGTTGTAACAGATTTAAAGCTTAGTACCAGGCACATTTATTCTAACCCTGAGAAGAATGCATCTACTTTATTAATACCATACATTGACCCAATAGCTGCTTTGGTATCTATACATTCATGGCTTACCTTGTCCCATCTGCACATTCCTTGATGTGAGAAGGCCACCCAGAATCCCTGCCACCCTTATCAGTCTATGGTGAATGAACCATAGCCAGGGTTTCTGCCTTTGCCAGAAAAAGAACTTAAGGAGAACTTCCTGAACTCGCTGGTATTCTGGCCACAAAGTGGAGGAAAGCGCTTCTGCTCTTCCTTGTTCACAACTTATCCTCAAATCTGTCCAAGCCAAACAGCCCAGGGGCTCCGCCGGACAGAGTATGAGGAAACAACTCAAGATAGTGACCACGTGGTTGGAAAGTTCTTCAGCCTTGACAGCACTTAAGGAGAACAAAGACTGGACTTCTACTGAAACCACCACACGCACCCCAGACACTGAATCACTCAGGCATTTAAACTTTAAGAGGTTCCTGCTTTCAACTTAAACCCTGGATGGCCCTGTATTTGGAATTGCATTGTTTTCCTCTCGAAAATTAGTGCACGCTCCATTTTGACAACTTAGAAACAGGAAAAAGCAGGAGGAGAGAGAAAATTCAAATTTCAATTTCACCTTTGAAAGATAACTCCTCAATATTTTGGGGTATTCTCTGTTTCTTTTTTTGACTCGTATTTTTTGGTGTCTTATTCTGACTATGCTACATACAAAATTTTTATATGTAATATGTATACATATATATGTATATTATCCATATATATATTTATATATGGATACTGCTTTTTTTTTCACTTAACGTTATATTATAGCATTTGTCTGTGTTGGTGCAAATGTTACCAACCACATTTTTAGTTGATTACATAATATTCTCACTGGCTCAATGGACATGAACCTGAGCAAACTCCAGGAGCTAGTACAGCACAGGGGAGCCTGGCATGCAGCAGTCTAAGGGGTTGCAAAGAGTCAGACATGACTGAGCAACTGAACAACAGCAACCACAATATCCTCTCGTTTGTATATAATGCGTTTACTCATTTACTTATTTTTGTGCATTAATATTACAAGTTATTCTATTATGAACATGTTCACATATAAACTGCATACCTGTGCCTGCGTGCTCAGTCGTGTCCAACTCTTCTGTGGCCCCATGGACTGTGGCCCACCAACTTCCCTTGTAGCTCAGTTGGTAAAGAGTCTGCCTGCAATGCGGGAGACCCAGGTTCCCTCCCTGGGTTGGGAAGATCCTCTGGAGAAGTAACCCACTCCAGTATTCTTGCCTAGAGAATCCCAGGGACCGAGCAGCCTGGTGGGCTACAGCCCACGGGTCACAAGAGTCGGACACGACTTAGTGACTAAACCACCACACTTATGAAGGTTGTTTGTTTGTTTTTAAGAAATTATTTCCTTAGGAATTGTTCTCAGCAACAGGTATAATAAGGCACTCCCTATCTGCAGGTTCTGCATGCACAATTCAACCAACCCCCTCAATCAAAAACACTCAGAAAAAATAAATTCCAGAAAGTTCCAAAAAAGTAAAACTTGAATTTGCCATAGGCAACCGTTTACATAGAATTAATATTGCACTGAGGCTTCCCTCAGCTCAGTTGGTAAAGTTAGTGCAGGAGACCCGGGTTTGATTCCTGGGTCGGGAAGATCCTCTGGGGAAGGAAATGGCAACCCACTCCAGTACTCTTGCCTGGAGAATCCCATGGACAGAGAAGCCTGGCAGGCTACAGTCTATGAGGTCACAAGAGTCAGACACAACCGAGTGACTAAGCGTCATAGCACGCAGCATTGCGTTAGGGACTCTAAGTGATTTCCAGCTGGCACAGATGGTAAAGAACCTGCCTGAAATGCAGGAAGCCTGGGTTCGATCCCTGGGTCGGGACGATCCCCTGGAGAAAAGAATGGCAACCCACTCCCTGTACTCTTGCCTGGGAAATCCCATGGACAGAGGAGCCTGGTGGGCTACAGTCCAGGGGGTCACAAAGAGTCAGACATGACTGAGCAACTAACACTTTCACTTTCTTTTCAGAGGTGATTTAAGGTATATGAGAGGATATACATAGGTTATAGGCAAATAGTGTGCCATTTTATATAACGGAATTAGGCATTCTGAGATTTTTAGTATCCAAGAGCATTCTGGAACCTGTCCTAAATGGGACAAAAAATATTAAGATTCTCGACACATATCGTCAAGTTGCTTTACAAAATGATTGTAGTAGTTTACACTCTCAAGCACCCCATTCGATGTCAATATTCCTAGCAAAATAAACTACTTAAGATCGTTTGAGGCAGATAATCCCTTAAAGGAAGTTTGCCACACATCTACTGTCTACAAGAGTGCCCTTTATTTCCCCTGTGCCTTTGAAAGGCTTTTAGCACTTCACTAATGTGAAGAAGCACAAGCTGGAATCAAGATTGCCAGGAGAAATATCAATAACCTCAGATATGCAGATAACACCACCCTATGGCAGAAAGTGAAGAGGAGCTAAAGAGCACCTTGATGAAAGTGAGAGAGTGAAAGCGTTGGCTTAAAGCTCAACATTCAGAAAACGAAGATCGTGGCATCTGGTCCCATCATTCCATGGCAAATAGATGGGGAAACAGTGGAAACAGTGGCTGACTTTATGTTTTGGGGGCTCCAAAATCACTGCAGAGAGTGATTGCAGCCATGAAATTAAAAGATGCTTACTCCTTGGAAGGAAAGTTATGACCAACCTAGATAGCATATTAAAAAGCAGAGACATTACTTTGCCAACAAAGGTCCGTCTAGTCAAAGCTATGGTTTTTCCAGTAGTCATGTATGGATGTGAGAGTTGGACTATAAAGAAAGTTGAGCACCAAAGAATTGATGTTTTTGAACTGTGGTGTTGAGAGTCCCTTGGACTGCAAGGAGATCCAACCAGTCCATCCTAAAGGAGACCAATCCTGAATATTCACTGGAAGGACTAATGTTGAAGCTGAAACTCCAATACTTTGGCCACCTGATGCGAAGCGCTGACTCATTGGAAAAGACCCTGATTCTGGGAAAGACTGAGGGCAGGAGGAGAAGGGGATGACAGAGGATGAGATGGTTGGATGGCATCACCGACTCAATGGACATGAGTTTGGGTGAACTTCGGGAGTTGGTGTTGGACAGGGAGGCCTGGTGTGCTGCAGTTCATGGGCTCGCAAACAGTCAGACACAACTGAGCAGCTGAACTGAACTGAATGTGATCGTATTTGAATTTAAAAATCAAGCTTTAATCAATTTATTTATGTTACAGAGAGACACAAAGTGGCAAATAAATTTGGTCCATATCCCATAGGATAGACAAGAATTACACACAGATATAACGGGGGAAGGGACTTCCCTGGTGGTCCAGTGGCTAAGACTTGGAGTTCCAAGTGCAGGGGGTCCGGGTCCAATCCCTGGTCCAGGATGGAAATGAGACTCAGCAGGAAGACACGGTGAGTCATTTCCCTCGAGCTGGTGTAATCTTATACCGAAGGATGATGAGGCCTAGAGAAGTATTGTGAAATTGCTTTACAAAATGATTGTAGTAGTTTATACTCTCAAGCAACCTTGAGGAGGGCCTTCTAGACTGGGGAAACAGGATTTGCAAAGAAGGTTTGTCATAACAGGAAATGAGATGCTTGGCTCTAATTACCAAGTGACTTAAGCTATATTTGTACACTAAATCCTGATGTTCCATCCCTTGATTTGTATTCAGAGAAGTCAGTCCACGGAAGCACACCTGATTTTAAAGCTAGGAGAGACCTTAGCTCCGCCCAATGTCTTCCCTATTCTATCTTTTTCAAAGGAGGAAGTGGAAAAGAGTGAAGGATTGGAAGGTTTATGTCCTAATTCCTAGGACAGTGCTCTTTCTACGGGGTCCTACACTCAGGCGTACATACCAGATGAAAATCTGACAGAGAGCAGGTTTATTTATTGCCTTATATTTACATCTTTAAACACACATATACACATGGCATTCTTACAGAGCCTGGGAAAATAACTGGGGGGAAGGGTCCCAAGTAGGAATGATTATATAGATGTGAAGTGGAGACTGAGTTTTGAAAAACTTTTAAGTTTAGTTTCATACCTGTATTAGAATATTTTGCGTGGAATGATTAAATGGTATAACTAACTATTGGAACTATTGATGTCTTACATACTTAAGTATCTTTAAAAGAAAATCTAAAAATATATTCACCATACAAATTAAACTTTTCCTTTAACTCTTTTGGGCCATGCTGCCCAGCTTGTGTGATCTTCGTTCCCCAATCAGGGATTGAACCCGTACCCCCTGAAGGGGAAGCCTGGAGTCCTAACCACTGGGCCACCAGGGAATTCCCTTCCTTGAAGTCTCAACAGAAGTTACTTTGCTAAATTTTATGAGGAATGGAGTATGTAATAAGATTGAGGGTGTAGCCCCAAGTAACTGACAATTTAACTGAGAAAATAAGATTTAGAAGTATATATCTACAAGTGTGCAAAACTATTTGATGCAGATAACTTTTACTTATCTTCTATTACCTAATCAGTGTCTTAGAGAGAGTGGGTACTCCATAAATATTTGCTGAACAAATAAATGAAGGAAGGAGAAAAGACCATTTCCAGGTGAGATGGCCATGGGCAAGTCCCTGAAAGAGTGCAGGTTTGTGCTTGGTCCTTGAGAGTATTTAAGATTGAGAAGAATTAGGAGATAAGACGCTCCACAGACAGGAAGTGAGGCAGAGCTCCCATTTGCCTGTTCTCGGAAGTTGTTTAGATGAGCGTGCTTTCTGAACACTAAAAACTAACATTCCAAAATAGATCAATGTGATATAACCAGGCATGTGAACATACAAATAGTGTAAAATCAACGGTACACCTCACCAAGAGGTAAGCTTTAGGGCTCAGGAAAATAGTGTATTTTAAAATATAGCACTGTCTTCAAAAAAACAGAAAAGAAACGAAAACACACCTTAAAACTTTTCCTCGATTAAATTGCTATAAACTAGAACAGTCTGTAATGGAAAATACACCATTTCCTGCACAGTCTACGGGATGGTAATGGTCAGTGATCACATAGTCGCAAAATACTGGGATGCTGACTCTCTCTGAGTATAAAAGCCACGTCGGTTCAGTTCTGTGTGACTGCACGGGGCAAAGGTGTTACAAATATGCACAGATTAGATCGCTCACTGCACACACTACCTTTGCTCCAAATAACTCTTTGCGCCTTTTACCCAGGGAAAGAATTAGAGGTATTCTTCTAGGCCCTAGTTCCCAAAGTATAAAGCGTTTCTTTCCTCTTTGAAGAATTTTACACTCTAAGAAAAGACACGTACTGTTTATAGATCCAGGACACAGGTAAAGAGTTTTTGTTATAACATTTTTTCTCCACTGAAAGCATTTACGCTATTTTGAGTGAAAGGGGGTTAATAGTTATTTAATCTAAATCCTGAAAGTTGTTTCTACATGTATGTAGATATATGATAACACAGTGTAAAGGAGGTGGGAAGTGTTTCCAGTCTCTAAATGGTAAATGAATCTGCATGTTACAAGATAAATGAAACTTTATGTGAACCTGAGCAGTGGTAAGTCAACATATATGTAACAAGGTTTCTACATTTGGCACAATGGGGAGACATTAACTAAAGTAGATTGGCAAGTTAAGGGTGTATATTGCGCCCCTATAGAAGAACTAGGGGCGGGGGAGGAGTGCGGTGGAGAGACAGGGGCACGATTGCCAGGGTGACTCAGGGAGAATCGCTGCAAATCTTTTTGCCAAAAGTCAACACTGAAATTGGACAAAACTGTCAAAAAACAACCATCTCAATACTCTCTAAATACAAAAGGCTGAGACAAGTTTACCTGAGACAAGTACTGAATTTCAGTAAGATCGGTGAGGCCTGTGGCGGTTTAGTGGGGGCTCCCCGTCCACCCTTGTCCTTGGCTACAGTCCTGCTCAGTCCTACTCAGGCCGAGGATGGGACGAGAGGCAGCTGCCCACACAGGGCAGCATCCAGCAACGTAGAGAAAGGGTGACACAGTAGGGCCAAGTGGGGTTTATCCAGAGAACACCAGATTGGGTCAAGACCTCAATGTCATTTAATATAATGCCCCAGACAATAGAATCAAGTACATAAAACGCACAACCACCTCAAAAGACCCAGAAAAAGCATAGGACAAAATCCAGTACCTATTTATGATAAAACAAAGGAACAAACAAACAAAAAACCAACTCTCAGCAAACAAGGACTAGAAAGGAACTTCTGCAATCTATTAGGGGGCCTTTGTGAAAAGTGCACAACTAACTTCATACTCAATGATGAAAGTCTGAATTTTTTCCCCACCTAAGTGGGAATAAGGTAAGGATGTCTACCTCACCGCGTCTATACAACACGGTACTAGAAATTCTAGCCAGTACAAACAAGGAGGAAAAAAAGGCATATGGATCAGAAAGGAAATATAGAACTTGTCTTTATTTAGATTCGTGATTATGACGTATTCCGATTCTAAAAATGCATGTGGACACAAGTGCTAGAATGAACAAGTCAGGAAGGTGCAGATACAAGACCAACACACAAAAATCAATCTTATTTCCATATGTCACAATGAACAATTCAAAAACAAAATTAAGAAATCAGCATAGTCTTAAGTGAAAAATGCACCCCAGAACCACAGTGTGTGATATATATACCCTGAACAAATATACACACATGTATTGTGCATACTCAAATCCATACAATCATGGGAAAATATTGCAAATATATTGTATAATAGTCACCTATAAGCTTATTTAGTGTTTAATAATACTATTTAGTGTTTATTAATTTAGTGCTTTAATTTTAATCCAATTTATTTTATTAATCAAAAATTGAACAGTGAACCTGTGTGGCTGTTGTAGTCAGGGAGCACGTGGTAAATTACTCATTATTAAAATGCTGTTGTTCAGTCACCCAGTCATGTCTGACTCTGCGACCCCATGGACTGCAGCATGCCAAGCCTCCCTGTCCCTTACCATCTCTGGGAGTTTGCCCAAGTTCGTGTTCATTGCATCAGTGATGCCATCCAGCCATCTCCTCCTCTGATGCCCTCTTCTTCTGCCCTCAATCTTTCCCAGCATCAGGGACTTTTCCAATGAGTCGTCTGTTCATATTAGATGATCAAAATACTGGAGCTTCAGCTTCAGCATCAGTCCTTCCAGTGAATATTCAGGGTTGATCTCCCTTAAGATTGACTGGTTTGCTCTCCTTGCTGTCCATGGGACTTTCAGGAGTCTTCTCCAGCACCACAGTTCAAAGGCATCAATTCTTTGGCGTTCTGCCTTCTCTACGGTCCAGCTCTCACAACCAAATGTGACCACTAGGAAGACCATAGCCTCGACTATACGGACCTTTGTCGGCAGAGTCACGTCTCTGCTTTCCAGCACGCTGTCTAGGTTTGTCATTGCTTTCCTGCCAAGAAGCAATCGTCTGCTGATTTCATGGCTGCAGTCACTGTCCACAGTGGATTTGGAAACCAGGAAGAGGAAATCTGTCACTGCAACTTTTCCCCTTCTATTTGCCATGCAGTAATGGAGGCGGATACCACGATCCTAGTTTTCCTTAATATTTAGTCTTAAACTGGCCTTTTCATTCTCCTTCTCCACCCTCATCAAGAGGCTCTTTAGTTTCTCTTCCCTTACAATGGTTGAGACACTGCTGAGTGGCCAGTCAGGGTTTGAATCCTGTCTCAGTCGCCTTCGCACACGAGACCTTGAGAAAACAGCTTAACCTTCTATTGAAATGGCATGTATCTGAAGCATGTTATGGAGATTAATAGAAACTTGGTATAAAGTGGTTAATAGAGCAGCACGGTGTGTGTCCAGTCACTAAGTCGTGTCTGACTCTTTGCGACCCTATGAACTGTAGCCCGCCAGGCTCCTCCATCCACGGGGATTTTCCAGGCAAGAATACCGGAGTGGGTTGCCATTTCCTTCTCCTGGGGATCTTCCCAAACAAAGAATCACTCCTGTGTCCCTTGCCTCAGAAGGCGGAATCTTTACCACTGAGCCAGCAGGGAAGAAGCCTCAGTAGAATAGCACATGATTCAATATATTCAATTCAATAAATGGTCTTTATTACTGTTGTTGTAGCTCTGCTTAGAGAGACTTATTATACTTTGCTGTCGGGACATGATTTTTTTCTCCTGGCTATTATTTCTTTGCTCTGCCTGATTTTTTCGAGTAAGTATTAATATGACAGGGAACATACTGGCCAATAGAATTAGGCAGTTGGAGATAACCGTGGTGACTCTTCTCATTACTGCAGCAGCTCTGTGCTTGACTCACTCCAGCCTTAAAGTCACTGCTCAGGCTCACAGGCGGATGTGCTAGAAGTGAGCTCTGGCGTAGATGCTGCCAGAGCGTCCCAGGGAGGGGTCAGGGCTAGGGTGGACCCGCAGTGCGGTCTCCTTTCCTGCCGCTGGCCCGTTACAGCTGGTGAGAACTTGCAGCCAGGGGGCTAGTCGTGGAGCAGAAAGGGTGCCGGGGAGGGATGTTGAGAGCTTGATGGTGTGTCTGTGAATCTTAATGTAGCGCCCTGCAGTCACTTCCTCCAACATGGCTGACTGCCTGAGCCACCAGTTGCAGCCCAAGGCTCTCCAGAGGTTAGAAGTCAGGGAAGAGGAATATAGTCAAATATTTCTATCATTGCTCATCCTTCTGTTATTATCACCCAAAGTGGACAAAACTGAAATGGTTCTGTAGGTTATCCAAATTTCAATAGCAATGATAGCATACATCACAAGCTTGCTAATCTTACACAAGCACAGTTAGATCTGAGAAAGTGATCATGAATATTTTACAGAAAAAGCTTACATTTGTGTAAAATAAAACTGTTCTTATGCCTTTTTAAATAGTGAGATATGAGACTTATGATGGAAAAAACCTGTAAATGTTGATGGAACATTTAAAATACAAATTGCATTCAAAAAATTTTTTTGACTTGAGGTTTAAGTGCAAAATAAATATTTTGGAATATTTTAAGTAAGACTATAAAACTAGTGTTCTGATGTACAGATATGCTCTGAGATAAATATGGCAAGGATACTGTTTAATTTAGGTTATATTTGCTTAACTAGTATCCACATAGTTTCATCATAATCAGTTGGAAAATTGCAAAATAAAACAAATATTTTTCTACATTGTAAACAAATTGGTTGCTTTTTAACTGAGTAGTATTGAAATGAACTCTCGAGAGTCCCTTGGACTGCAAGATCAAACCAGTCAATCCCACAGGAAATGAACCCTGAATATCTATTGGAAGGACTGATGCTGAAGCTGAAGCTCCAATACTTTGAACACGTGAAGAGAAGAGCCGACTCCTTGGAAAGGATCATGATGCAGGAAAGATTGAAGGCAGGAGGAGAAGAGTATGACAGGGGACAGATGGTTAGATAGCATCACTGATTCAATGGATGAGTTGGAGCAAGCTCTGAGAGACAGGGAAGGACAGGTGAGCTGGTGTGCTGCAGTCCAGGGGTCACAGAGCCAGATGCGACTCAGCAGCTGAACAGTAACAACACAAAATGAACAAAGAAATGTATCATTTAACAAAATTTAAACTTAGTTTTTGTTTCTAAAGTAAATTTTTTAATGTTATATAAAAGGGTAAGAATGGCAGGGTGTTCAAGTCACCATATCTAGGCCAGAATCCAAGAAATCGATTATATTTGTTTGCTTACCGTTGATAAGATTCAGGGGAGTGCCCCCTTTAACCAGGCTTACAAGGCGCTGGTGAACCAGACTGTCGCTCTGTTCACAGAGTTAATGCGGGGTACTCCTTTCTTGGCAGCGACTTCTGTATCTCCATTCTCCAGGGTATCTTGCTTCCCAGTACTGAATCAATGGGAGACCGAATTGTTAATCAAAATCAGCTTGTGAAAGTCAATTATCAGAATTGCAGCGAGAGAACCGCTTGGTCTCAGAGACTTTTTGTGAGGATGGGAGAAAAGCCCAAAGAGCTAGGTCTTCTCCAGGACAGAGTCTTTCTATTGATGGGAAAGCCATCTCCACGGATACGATGGCTACTGAGATTGGAAGTTTTGCACCAGCTTTAATACAGGTGCTAAGTACTAAGTCACTTCAGTTGTGTCTGACTCTTTGAGACCCTATGGACTGCAGCCCGCCAGGCTCCTCTGGCCATGGGATTTTCTAGGCAAGAACACTGGAGTGGGTTGCCATTTCCTTCTCTAGGGGATCTTCCCAATCCAAGGATCGAACCATGGTCTCTTATGTCTCCTGCACTGGCAGGCAGATTCTTTACCACTACCGCCACCTGGGAAGCCCATTTCCCCTATTTTGAGATTACGAGCAGTCCTCTTAAATCATGTTCTAAAGAAGGCAGATAATACAACATAATTAGCTAATTAAGATTAATCATAATACACTCCACACCAAAAGCCGTCCTCCTCATGCTTCCTCCTGACTCCATGTAGTTCAGTTCCAGTGTGACTGCTTTGCACTCTTCTTCAGGAATATTTGTCTGAGGATGACCTTGCTTGTCTTTGGCTGTGCCCCAGGTTTCCTTCAGAACACACTGATAGGCTGACTCTGAGGACGCCTCATGACTCTGCAAGCCATTTTGAGTTGATTCTAACCAGCTTCACTCTCCAGTTTTTTGAAAGATCAATGTACTGAGGTAACAAATTCAGAAAAACCATTCTCTGTTGAGTTTCTGTGTTCCTTTCACAAATCTTATTATTCTATTTTAGATATAGTTTTAAAGGGACTTTAATGTTTTGTCCCATTGACAAAACCAGTTAATTAGGCAACTTCAAGTGTGCTGAACTCCATTCATAAGTTTAGCAAATTATTTTGTTTACTCATCTTATGGATGTATATCTGCAATTGCTGTCTTTTTTTCAAATAAAGTAGGTGAAATTTTACAACGTTCACCTATATACCCTTCACCTAGATTTGTCTGTTGTTGATATTTCGTCACATTTGCTTCATTTTTCTATATACAATTAAAAAAAATTAAGTTGTAGATATGATGGCATTTCCACCTTCAGTACTTTGGCCTGAACCAACTGAAAACAATTTTCTATACAATTAAAATGTCATTATCTCATCCCAGAAAGTTAGCATTGATACAGTAACCATATCTAATAAGAAGTCCATATTCAAATGTATCTAATTATTCCCAGAATGTCTTTTAGAGTTTTTTATTTTTTTTAATCATGATCCAATCATAGATCATGAATTGCATTTGGTTGTTAAGTCTGTCTAGTTTTCTTTAGGACACAGCAGTGCCCTGCCTGTATTTGCTTCCATGACGTTGATATTTTGGGTGATTCAGGCCAGTGTCTTCTATGAACAGTGAGTGTTAGTCATTCAGTCAAGTCAGACTCTGCAACCCTATAGACTAAAGCCCACCAGGCTCCTCTGTCCAGAATTCTCCAGCCAAGAATACTGCAGTGAGTAGCCATTCCCTTCTCCAGGGGGTCTTCCTGACCTAGGGATTGAACCCAGGTCGAACCCTAGTCTTCTGCACTGCAGGCAGATTCTTTACCATTTGAGCCACCAGGGAAGCCTGGTGGTGTCTATAATGTCCCCCAGTCCAGATTTTGTCTCATTTCCCCATGATTAGATTCAGTGTAGATATTTTGGGAAGAATACTGCAAATAGTGTGTACTTTCAATGACACCCACGACATGAGGAGCAATGTTAGACTGTCTCATTGTTGGGGATGCTAATTGTGACCTCAAGGTTAAGGTGGCACCCATCAGATTTATCAGTGGAAAAGTACCATTCCTCCCTTTTAATTAAGTGTTATTTTGAGGATCTGTGAATGTTTTGCTTCCTAACAACTTTGCACCGAGTGGTGCAAATGCCTGGATCAGTTATTGCTTTTGGCGGTTGCAAAACAACACTGTCCATCTAGGGCTTCCTGGTGGCTCAATAGTAAAGAACCCATCTGCCAATGCAGGAACATGAATTCAATCCCTGGATCAGGAAGATCCCTGGAGAATGAAATGGCAACCCACTCCAGTATTCTTGCCTGGGAAATCCCATGGACAGAGGAGCTTTGTGGGCTCACCAATAATATGATGTCACCCTATAAAAAGTCATAAATTCAGCAAACTCTATTCTAGAGAAAACTGCTGGAACAGAGGTTATTTTTCTATCTAGCAAGTCAACCTTCCAGGAATTCAGTTCTACCTTTCCACAGATCCCTAGAAGGCAATGCTTTGTTTTTTCTTTATTGGTGGGGTTGGGAGAGGGACTTCCCTCATAGCTCAGTTGGTAAAGAATCCGCCTGCAATGCAGGAGACCCCGGTTCAATTCCTGGGCTGTGAAGATCCACTGGAGAAGGGATAGGCTGCCTACTCCAGTATGCTTAGGCTTCCCGTGTGGCTCAGCTGGTGAAGAATACATCTGTAATGTGAGAGACCTGGGTTTGATCCCTGGGTTGGGAAGATCCCTTGGAGAAGGGAAAAGCTACCCACTCCAGTATTCTGGCCTGGAGAATCCCATGGACTACAGTCCTGATCAGAAAGAGCTGGACACAACTGAGTGACTCTCACTTGACTTCACTGGGGAGGGACAGCCCTTGCCTTTTTGAGCGACTGGGCAAAGGGTCTATTTGCCAAGTTACCAAAGAACCACACGAGTGCCTCAGGTCATCCAGTTCCTTAATTTCTAACACAAATCAGCAGCCTGAGGATTTTCCAAACCAAGCCACTTTAGAATCAAATTTATGTCTGGACAGGCCCCAAAGATGGTTGGATTTCAAGGTTTCTTCATGTACAAGTGGGAGAACTTAGGCCACCTGGTCAATCTAAGGTCCTAAGAAGCTGACAAGTGGAACTGTAACTCCAGGGAGAGTCCTAATTCTATCCAATGCTGGTCTTCCAGAAAAGGTATCATACACCCTGTGTTGGGCATGGACTTCCAGCTGTCACAGCATCAACAATGAGGATTTCTTTTTATCTCAATCTGTCATATTGGGTATTTTTTATAAACCTCATCAAAATCTTATCCTTTTAAATATGCACTCGTTTCTTCCCTTAAGTCAAATGTCAATGATTTACCCAGGTTGCTTGCAAGACCTATAGACCAGCTTAACTGTTATCTCTGCTGCTGCTGTTAAGTTGCTTCAGTCGTGTCCGACTCTGTGCGACCCCATAGACGGCAGCCCACCAGGCTCCCCCATCCCTGGGATTCTCCAGGCAAGAACACTAGAGTGGGTTGCCATTTCCTTCTCCAATGCATGAAAGTGAAAAGTGAAAGTGAAGTTGCTCAGTCGTGTCTGACTCTGTGCGACCCCATGGACTGCAACCTATCAGGCTCCTCTGTCCATGGGATTTTCCAGGCAAGAGTACTGGAGTGGGGTGCCATTGCCTTCTCCAAACTGTCATCTCTAAAGACAATTTAATATTTAATCTCTTAAAATAAATGCATGATGTTTCCCTTCTTTCCAACAGCCCTAGGCTTCTTTTGGGTTCTGAAGAAGCTGCATCCACTTCTCTGGTTCCAGGACTGATCAGGAACAGACATGTAACCTAAGCCAGTTCAGTTAGAAGAACTCTCAGAACGAGCCTGGCAATGTTGGGACGCCAATGTTTCCTCTTCCCTGCTAGAGATGAAAGGGGTTCAGGTAAAAAAAAGGGGGGGTTCAGGTGATGACCCCAGGAGCTGTGAGTGGTTACTTTTGGTTCCTGGAGCATTATCCATTCATTGTTTGCTCAACAAACATTTAGTATCCCCTATAGAAAACTGAATACGACACGGTCACTGACGTTGAGGTACTTACGCTGTAGGGGAGGAAACAGGAAGGTACAAAGGGCTGGGGGCAAAGCAGCTGGAATTCACTGCAACTGAGAGCACACAGATTCTTGGCATGGATCAAGTTAGCTGTTGCAGGATACCCTCTGAGGTAGAAGTGGCTGTATCTAGGCATTCTTTATGTGGGGTTGATATCTTATCAGTCTGCCTTGAACCATCCAGTTAACTGTGGTTTTAGTGAAATTTCTTGCAGTAACCCAATTGCAAAAGCATTGCAAAGTTTCCTCAATCTTCAACCACTGGCTGGTGTCTTAATCCAAAGTATAACCTTAACTAGAAACCAGTTTTCTGGGTACATATAAATATTTGGACAATAATGTCAGTAACATCATCTTTCATTATTAATGAGGCAAATAAATCAGAGTATTTTTTTTCTTTTAGCCGAGTAGTGGCATGTGGGATCTTAGTTCCCCAAACAGGGATTGAACCCATGCCTGATGCAGTAGAAGCTCAGTGTCTTAACCACTGGACCACCACAGAAGTCCCAAAACAAAGTATATTGAATATTCATTAAATATCATCTAGGGACAAGACACAATAGCACTTTATGTCCTTAAAGATGTCTTTTACAGGATATATTCCTCTGAAAGATCTGGGTACAAACACATAACCACTATTACCACAGTAATATTATTTGGCCCATCTAAATGATTATATAGGGAATATGTGTGTATATATATATATATATAATTAAATATAAAACGCTAGAGAATCTAGAGCAAGTGTTCCCAATAGGTAGGCCCTGGTCGGAGGAATACCTTCCCAGGATGTCATATTAGAATTATCTGGATAGTTTTTTTTTTTTTCCCAATAAATACACCTACACCTCATCCTGGGATTTCCATCTGGGCTCCTCCCTGTTGTAATACATCACTCTATTTTTTTTTAATAAACTACTTCATTATTTTTTAAAACTTTATGTTTGGCTGTGCTGGGTCTTCGTTACTGTGCCTGAGCTTTCTCTAGCTGCACCAGCAGGGGTTACTCTGTAGCTGCGATACCTGCGCCTCTCATTGCGGGGGAGGGGTGCTTCGCTTGCTACAGAGCACGGACTAAGTCCACGGGCTCAGTAGTTTCGACTGGACGGCTTAGTTGCTGCGCCCCGTATGTGGGGTCTTCCCAGACCAGGGGTTGAATCTGTGTCCCCTGCATTGACAGGTGGATTCCTAACCACTGGACCCCCCCAGTACATCACTCTTCACTGAAGATGTATTCTCACTATAGGGTGGAAAAAAACACTGCGGCCCGGTCTACGAGCGGCGGTATGGAGAGAGAGAGCTCCGAAACAATGTTCTCGGGCGTAAGCAGCCAACTGTCCAGCCAATGGATGGTAACCAGAATCATTCAAGCACAGTGCGTGTCGCTGCATTTTCTAATATGGGCCAAAGACGGAAGAACAAACGTAATCATTACTGATTGTAAATCTGAACTCAGACCCAAATTTATGGATCAAGTATTACGGAGAGTTCGTACCAAATGGCTTCTTGTTGCCAAGGAAAATGTAAAGACCATATGCCTGGATCACATGTAAAAATCATCTCCAAGGATCTAGGCAGGTGACTAACTATGCACCTGTGAATATCTAGCAACGTTATTATTGGTTGCCTAAAGTATGTCACCATAAGCTTCACAAATGATAAGACAGAAAATTCCAAGACAGTAGAAGTTGACAGCAAAGGGGCAAGGATTGTAATAATAAATGTTCCTGCAAAGTTTTCTCCCGATCATTTTAGATGACACCTAAAGAACCAAAGGAAATAGCAAAGTACAGGAAGAATGGCTTTTATATATTTGACATAATCTCAAGTGTGTTGACGGCTGAGCGACTTCACTTTCATTTTTTACTTTCACGCATTGGAGAAGGAAATGGCAACCTACTCCAGTGTTCTTGCCTGGAGAATCCCAGGGACAGGGGAGCCTGGTGGGCTGCCGTCTATGGGGTCGCACAGAGTCGGACACGACTGAAGCGACTTAGCAGCAGTAGCAGCAAGTGTGTTGAAAACAACTGTTTCCCCATTTTATCGCTGAAGCTGATTCAGGCTTCAGTTCAACCTTTTATTGAATTATAAATTAGCTTCTTAGGGCATAAAATTGTAAAGTAAAGAGGGCTCAGCATATGCTCTTACCAATAGATGTTCAAATATTTTCAGGAAGAGTTTTGGAAAAAGTGATTCTTTTTTTTACACCCTGCCACTACACAGCTGTAGTAGGACTTTCAAATTTAAAACCTGAAGGGTTTTTTTTAGTCCCACCTTTTAAAAATTAACCCTCAAAAGATCCAGCTGGGTGTTAAATGGTAGACTTTTAATTTTTTTTTAAAGCAACAGTGAGAGCGACAAAGGTCTTCCAACCTTAAAAACGTAACAAAAACTTAAAAAAAAAAAAGTCAGTTCCTCAAATCACAGAGAATTCGCAGGGGCACAGGAATTCAAAATTCTAGCGTAAGGCACAGAAACGTCATGTAGCTAACAGGACAGGCCCCCGAAGATGGTGGCTCCGCGGGGCTTTGGTAACTGTCGCGGCAATAATTCCCGAAGACCGTTACAGACCGTTGGCCCCGGGGCTGCCCGGGTCGGGAGGGCCCTGCGCCCGAGCTGACCGCCTGACACCCGCGGAGGTCGGGCCGGCGCGCCCCCTCCGGAGGGAGCTCGGCTCCAGGACGCGTCCCGCGCGGCCGCGACGGGAGCCGGGCGGTGCCAGGGGCGGCGGCCCGACCGGGGCGGCGGCACGGCGTCGGGAGTCAGAAACCGCGCCGGAGGCCGGAGAACGTGCGGCCCCCTGACAGCCCCCGCGCCGTGGGCCGAGAGCGCCTCTCGCACGCGGGCAGCCCCGCGCGGTAGCCCCACGGCCGGCCCCGAGCCCGGCTCAACGCCATACGCCGGGACCGCGCGGGAGCCGCCGGCAGGGAAGGCGGCCGCAGGGCGGTTGGGCGTGGCCTCCCGGAGGGGGCGTGCCCCGGGGGCGGGGAGATCGCGCAACCAGCCGTTCGGGCTGCTGATTGGCTGAGGTGCCTGCGCGGAGCCCGCAAGCGTCTCCGCCCGCCTGGCCGCTCCTCCTCTTGTCGCCGCCGCCCGGTCCGCACCGGCTCGCGAGGGGACCGCTCAGGCGCCGCCGGCCCGGCCCTGCGCGGAAGACCAGAGAGAGGGAGGCGGACGGAGGACACGCTCGCTAGCTCGCTCCCGACCTCGCCCGGGCTCCCAGAGGCGGCGCGGAGCCCGGGAGGGAGGAGCCGCCGCGGGCACGCCCCGCCCCCCGGCCGGGGAAGACACCGCCCGCAGCCGCCCGCGCCGGCAGAGACCCGCCCCCGGCCCGGCCCGGCCCCGGCGGCATGGAGGGGCCCTGCTCCTGACGGCCGCCCGCCGCCGCCGCGGCCCCCGCCCCGCCCCCGGCCCCGCCCTCCTGCCCCCGCTCGCATGTCCGCGCCGCCGTAGCCGAGG